>NC_056734.1:218756069-218787228 GCF_019279795.1 Protopterus annectens
GTAGCAAAGCTGACTAGCAGCTGGTCAGATTTTCTGAAAGGCTTAGCCCTTGTCAAGGTAGAACCTGAGCTGTCTGTGCACGTTCAAGGAGTGCAGGATCCTTTCCCCTTTATTCTGAGGATTAGGGAAAAAAGGTTGGCAAATGAATGGATTGGTTTAAAGCCACACTGTATACCACCTTGGGCATAAAGGAAGAGTTAGTCCCGAGGGAAACCCTGTCAGCATGGAAAACAATGAAGGGTTCCACAGCCATTAGTGCCTGTAACTCAGACACTCTTCTTGCTGAAGTAATGGCTAGAAGCAAGGCGGTTTTCCAAGAGAGGAACTTTAACTCTGCTGAAGCAGCAGGTTCAAAAGGGGAAAGGGTGAACTTTCATTACAAAGTTAAGATCCCAGGCAGGGGTGGGAGCTCTCCTAGGGGGCTTTAAATTGTTAGCCCTTTTCAGGAACTGTTTGATGAGGGTGGGAAAAGAGGCGGCTCAGTATTATAATGAGCTGAGATGGCAGAGGCATGAATCTTAATGGATGAGAAGGATAGGCCTCTGTGTAGCAGCTCTGCTAGGTAGTCAAGGATTTGAGGCAAGTTTGGCACAGATGTGTCCCTTCCTTGAGACTGACTCAAAGAACAATATCTTTTCCACTTTTCAGCATAGGATTTCCTAGTACTAGGCCTTCTGGCTTCAAGGATGACGTCCAGCACCTGTTTGCTGAGGGATGCTGGTGGTGCATTTAGGGAATAAGCCAGGCTGCAAGGTTTAGGGTTTGCAGCTGTGGATGCAAAATCTGTCCCTCTTGCTGAGACAGCAGGGAAGGTGTGTGATGTAGGTGCCAGGGTGGCACTGCTGTCAGACTGTGTAGGAGTGGATACTAGCGCTGGCGTGGCCAGTCTTGTGCAATAAGGATTGCCCTTGGCCTGTCCTGTTTGATCTTGAGTAGTACTTTTGAAAGGAGGGGCAGAGGAGGAAAGGAATAATTAAGAGGTTTTCCCATGTAAAGGATAGGGCATCCACCTTCCAGGCTCTGCTGTGCGGGTTCTTGGTGCACAATTTGCTCAATTGGTGATTTAGGGGGGAGGCACAAAGGTCCACCTCCACTATTCCCCACCTCTTGGTTAGAAGTTTGAATGAGTTGGGGTCCAGATTCCACTCGTGAGGGTCCAGTAGATTTCTGCTCAAGTCATCTGCCAGTGAATTCTGCTTGCCTGGCAGGAATTGAGCTTGTAGGTGCACTTGGATGCTCAAGGCTGCGTTCCACAGAGCCATGGCTAACCTGCAGAGTGGGCAAGAATGAGTTCCGCCCTGCTTGTTTATGTACCACATAACTGTGGTGTTGCCGGTCTTTATCAGGAGTTGGAAGGATAAGGTATTTGAAGACTGTCAGAACATTTTGTACAGCTAGCATCTTTTTGACTGATATGCAGGGGAATTTGTTCAGGCTCCACTTGCCTGTCATGCGAGCCCCCCATGCATAGTCTGATGCATCTGTTGTCAGGGTTTGGGCGGCGAGGGGTTGAGTGAAAGAAGTCCCTTGTTGTGGGTGCATGCTTCTGCCCACCAAAGGAACTCTGCCCTTAGACAAGGTATGATAGAAATCCCTGTTTCCAGGTCCTGAGAATGTTGACACCAGAAACTTTTTAAGTACCACTGAAGTTTCCTCATATGCAGTCTTGCATATGGAATTAGCAGAAAGCATGAGGCCATGCACCCTAGGGCTTGCAGTATTTTCCTTGCAGATAGCTGGGTTTGGCCATTAGTTTGAAATAGTGTGTCAAATGGACCTGCTTTTCTGGAGTGAGGAATGCCATCTGGGAAGTTGTGTTCAAGTTTGCTTCCAGGAATACAATTTGTTGGCAGGGCACCAGTTGTGATTTATTTTCGTTGATGGTGTACCCCAGTGAAGTTAGAAGTCCTTTTACAAATGCCAGGTGCTGAAGTAGCAATTCCTGACTGTCCACCTGAATCAGGCAATCGTCCAAGTATGGGTAGATTTGAATATTGCTCTGCCTGCAGTACGCAATGGGTGGAGCCAGGCATTTTTGACTACTCTGGGCGCAGTAGATAAGCCAAAAGGAAGTGCAGAGAACGGATAGTGCAGAGCCTGCTGCTGCCCTGAAACATAGATATTTCCTGCAAGACTCCCTTATGGGGATGCGCAGATAAGCTTCTTCTAAGTCTAGGGTGACTAGCCCGGCATCCTTGGCTAGCACAGGAAGAAGCTGTTGCAGTGTATGCATTCTGAATTTTGGGACCAACAGGAAGGTGTTGAGAATTGATAGAGCCAGGATAGGGCGCCAAGAGCCCTCTTTTCTGGGCACCAGGAACAGTCTTTAGTAGAAACTCTGTCCCCTTTGTTCTACTGGAACAGGTTGAATAGCCCTGATATGGAGAAGGGAAAGTACTTGCTTTTGAGCCTTTACCCACTGGTTTGGAGGAAGGTCTGCCAACCTGCTTGGAGTTGCCAGTGAGTAGAGGTAAAATCTGTATCCCTGGGATACAATGTTTAAAACCCATCGGTCCCGAGTAATGGACATCCAGTTTTTTGCATGAAGGGCAAGTTTTCCTCCTAGGGGCACAAGTACTTGAGCATGGTTCCACACCTGAAGTCAACTCCTCGTTGGTCCGATCCGACCATAAGCTTATCACCCTTGATATCCACATCCTGCCCCCCCCCATTAAGGAAACCACAGTAAAACTTTTCACCAAAGCCAACTTCATGCTTCTTAAGAGAGAAGTGGTGAACTTCATGACACCCATGCAGATGGGCAATACAGTTACAACTGCTGAATCCTACACAAATGCACTCTAAGCACTTGCATGAGTGCATGGATCATGCTATCCCAAACAGAATCAAGATGCTATCCTCCAAAAAAAGGAAGCCAATCCGGTGGTCCCCTGCCATAAACTATACAACAGAAGGAAGAAATTGTTGCAAAAGAGAGTAAAATCCCATGAGTGGAGGAGCTCCTTGGTCAGCCTCAGTAAGAAGCTGAGATCCCTTATAAGATCCTCCAAAGCTAGCTACGAAAACAAAAATCGCCACTAAATCCAAAGACAACCACAAAACATTCTACAGCTATGTCAAGAATCTAGATGGCAACACCCAGATCTGCTCTGAGTTACAGCACAAAGACACGAAAATTACAGAACCAACTGATATTGCCAACATCCTGGCAGACTGGTTAATTGCCAACTTTACCCCCCCTCTCTCCCCCTAAAGGGCCCATATCTATAAAGGAAGAATGCAGAGTCCCTGTAATCACAACTACGCAGGTAAAAGCTGCACTCTTTAAATCCAAAAACACAGCATCCATGGGACCTGACAACATCCCAGGCTGCGTTTTACATGAACTTCAGAACGAACTGGCTCCCCACTTAAGCAATGTGTTCAATAATAGCCTCGCATCAGGCTTTGTGCCCACTGAATGGCGCACAGCAACAGTTATCCCACTCCACAAAGGGGGAGCCACCACTGATGCCAGGAACTATCTACCCATTAGCCTGACGAGCCTGGTCTGCAAGGCCATGGAACGTATAATCATGGAACTCAAAGACATTGGTAACATCCAAACTCTGGATCCTACCCAGTTCGGGTTTGTGAAAGGCAGATCATGCCTCCTGAACCTGATCGACTTCTTTGAGACTGTCACCAAAGCCGTGGATGAGGGTAAGGTGGTTCACACAGCCTATCTTGACCTCACCAAGGCTTTCAACACCATCCCCCATTCTGGAATTATAGCTAAACTCACTAAATAAATTCCTACATCACAAGATGGGTTGCCAACTGGCTCACTGACAGAATCCACACTGTAAAAGTTGCAGACTCCAAATCTGACCTCAAAGCAGTGGAGTACCACAGGGTTCCTTCCTGGGACCTCTTCTGTTTGGTATCTACTTCTCTGAAGTACAGACCAACACAGAGGGCCTCTGGCTAATGAAGTTCACAGATGACTGCAAACTAGGAGCCATAGTCAAGTTGCCAAATGATGTGGACATCCTACAGAAGGGTCTCACTAGGACAGATGCCTGGTGTCAGAGCCACGGCCTCAAGCTCAATGCCAAAAAGTGCAGTGTCATCCCCTTTGGTAAAAAACTGTACCCATGAACTACAACATAGGCAGCAATCTATTTAACACCAAATGCGTGATCAGAGACCTTGGGACCCAGGTGGACAGTAGTCTCTCCTTTGATAGTCATATCGCCACAGTAGTCAGGAAGTCCTACGTGGCACACCTCATCATAAAAGGGTTCTCATCCAGGAAAAAAAAAAGAGGTCAGTGTTCCCCTCTACTAGTCACTCAGACCCATTATAGAGTACAACGCCCCTTTTGGAATGTACCTCACAAGACAATCTGCAGCAGCTGGAAAGGCCACAGAAGTACCTCACAAAGAGGATTACTGGCCTCAAACAGATGCCCTACACTGACCACCTCAAAACTCCAGCTTTACTCCATATCATATCGCCTACTCAGAGGTGATCTCGGCCTAACATATAAAGCTATGTCAAACCCAGAGCTGTTGGACATGCTACACCTAAATCCCAATCCCTCCGAGCTACATGCTCTAGGGACCTAAACCTTGTCACCACAATAAACAGGACACACTGGAGGGATAGATTCCTGTCCCAGAGACTTCCTATACTCTGGAATAAGCTACCCATCTATGTCAAGCAAAGTTCTTCATTAGCACTAAGAAAAACCTTGATGAGTGGATGGGAAATAGGAAATACACCCCGGGGATCACTTCTGTGTCGGCACAAAAGTGGCACAGGAAAATAACTTTCTTGGGTGGCGTACGCCATGGAACCTTGCTGGCTAGGCTTACGTAGGCCCTTGGGCAGATAGCCTAGTACCTACCTATGAACCTATGGCTGGGAAGGATAAATTGGAAAGTCATTGCGAACTTTTTCCATATTGGGGTGGCTTACCACTTCCTGGTTTTGAGGTGGAAACACTCCATTGTTTAGATCTCTGCATACCCTGAGAATCTAGTCTTGGTGGTCTGTTTCCCCTGGGTTTGGACTGAGAAGGCCTGAGAGGGACTGGAAAGGACAGTTTTTTTGAAGGCCAATGCCTACCGAGTCTAGGTGGCTGCACCTGTAAGAAATATTTGATGGTTTGCATAGATTTAGCTTTTTCTTACATCTTTTTAAGAACTACTACTGCTTTTGTGCCAAACAAACACTCCTGATTTAATGAAGCATCTAGTAATTTTGCTTTGACATGGTCAGGCAAGACTTGACCATCCTAGGTCCCCTACTCTTCTCCTTATTTATCAACAACTTACACATCAACATACCTCAAGCCACCTGCATTCAATATGCAGATGACTCCACATTAATATGTACAGCCAATGATATATCCTCTCTCCATTCCCTCACCCAAACTGTTTTTCAGAATGTTGAAAACTGGTTTATGCAACACTGCCTCCTCTTAAACCCAAAAAAAACAAAGCTATTGCTTTTTACTCCTACTCAAAAATCATCCACTCCTTTCTTCTCTATAACCTCTAACAATGGCACCAACATCTTCCCAGACACTACAACCCATCTTCTAGGGGGTAACTATTGATAATCTCAATTATGATGAACACAAACTCCACCATTAAGTCTGTTAACAGAAAACCTGGCACCCTCTATAGAATAAAAACCTTCCTTAACCCCTCTGCAAGGAAAACAATTGCTCAGACCCACCTCATTTCCACCCTTTTTTATGCCTCTGTCATATATACCAACCTATCCAAAAGCAACCTCTCTAAACTCTCCACATGTTATAATAGCATAGCTAGATTTATCACAAGTTCCCCCTTTAAAACTCACCACTGCCTTAACATCAAACAACTAGGGTGGCTAGAACTGCAAAACCATATACTCTTTCAACAATTGCTTATAACACAAAAGATTCTACACCTCCCTAACAACACTCCTATCCTGTCTAATCTTATTACTCCTTACACTAATCTACCTACATTACGCTTGCTAACAAGCTCCTAGTTTTATCCAACAAAGCTAATAACAAAGCCGGCGATTCTCTTTTCGCTAACACCATAGGTAAATTCTGGAATCAACTTCCTGCTGAATTATCTACCATTACTTCTACTTTTCTTTTCAAAAAAACATCTTAAAGAACATCTGAAAGCACACTGGCTTTTGTCCATGTACTAACCCCCACTGATATCTTTTTTCTTCCATTCTATATTCTTAACTCTATCCCTACTCCTGTATCCACCTGCCTTCAATTCTACTCCTACTCTCCTATAATGAGAATAAGATAGATTTATTATTCCCTTTATCTAATTGCTCATACCTTTCTAGTGTGATTTGTAAAAAAAAAAAAAAATTTTTATTTTATTTTTTCTGTATAGAAGTGCTTAGTTCAAATTATTTAGTATTGCCTAGTTTTAATTCTGTAGAATTGCTTAGTTTAATTTTTACTATAAATTTTCTTTTTTTTTTTCATATAGAAATTTACTATTATAACCGTTAAGCTGACCTCTACTAGCTCTGTATTGCGAGTAATTCTGGTCCTGAACTTTGTTAACTTTGTCAATTTCCTATTTGGAGCTTTTCTCCCCGGGCCTCTTCATTACTCTGCATCGGAGTCCTCATAGGTAGAGAAGGGTATGTCCTGGTAATAAGAAGGGTCAGAGTCATCAGACTCCTGGTCTGCAGAATCAGAAGGAAATTCAATTATTTGTCTTTTGGCAGGGGAAGGCTGGCTTCCCCTATTAGAGTAATAAGGTCTTCAGCCATTCTAAGCATTTGTTTTTGTGGCATGGCAGCTTGAGCATGCACTTTGGACGTCGGTTTTCTAGGTGTAGTGCAAACTCTGGGCTTGAGAAACTCTGTAGTTTTAGTTGGAAATGAAGTTGTCGGTTTAATATGAATATCGGTAGGTCTGAATACACACTCAGAAGCCGATGCCTGCACTGCTGCTCCAGACCCATCCAAGGTAGAGACATCCGCAGGTTCCATAGTCGAAGAAGCATCTCTCGCAGCATACTGGACTCTGAATGGGTCTCAGCAGAGGCCTGCGAATCTGCAGAAGTGGTTATCAGCGGCTGCAAAGGTGCCTTACCGAGTACCAGTGGACTGGCGACTAGAAGCATCGTCGGCAGTTTTTGACCGATGCGGTCTGTCTTTGTGCTTTTTCGGAAGATTGGTAATTGGATGGCTTACCAAAGCCATTTTGGAATATGGAGAACGAGAGCGAAAGAATTTAGCTACAAAAAAGCCCGACAACGAAGTGTTCGGGTGTTAAACAAGGCACAAAACCGACAGTGAGACGTCGTGGTCTGGGCCTAAACAGGTGACACAGTAAGAATGAAAATCTCTTTTTGCTTTCTGCATGCAAGACAACTGTTAAATTTTTTCTGACATCAGTGTGAGCAAGAAAAAAAGAATCCCCAACGGGGTACTTAGCTAGAAGACTTCAGGTCTGAAACTCGAAAAAACTAAAATTTCAGGTAGCAGCTGACCGGCACTTGCAACTGCTTCTGGTTTAGGCTCCTTCTCGGCAAGAAAGACTGATGTAACTGCGTCGGCTGCATGTTTTATACCAGACAACCTGACGTCATGGAAGAGGCGACAGCAACAGAAGGAGAAATCCCAAGACTCTGGTATTCGGGCCGACAGAGCTATCTGCAGGCAGATAACCCAAGTGCGATGACTGCAACAGTGAAACATGAACATCTAGCCTTGTGCCACCAAGTTGCATTAATGGCCTGGGGGTTGCACATGTAACCTGGGAAAGTTATCAGCTGAGTGGTCCTAGCCATTTGGCCTCAGTGAATTTCTGCTTCATCAAGTCTATGACCACAGAGTCTGTGTACCTGCCCGGTTGGCACTTGACATCACAGGGCCAGTACCCTCAAACATACTCTTTGTGAGCTCAGTTTCTTGCGAATCACATGAGGTGCAACACACACACACACAAACACACACACACACACACAAACACACACACACACACACAAACAAACACACACACACACACACACACACACACACACAAACACACACACACACACACACACACACACACACACACACACACACACACACACACACACACACACACACACACACACACACACACACACACACACACAAACACACAAACACACAAACACACAAACACACAAACACACAAACACACAAACACACAAACACACAAACACACAAACACACAAACACACAAACACACAAACACACAAACACACAAACACACAAACACACACACACACAAACACACACACAAACACACACACAAACACACACACAAACACAAACACCTCCTTACTTCACAAGGAGCACTCTGCATTCCTTTCCAATGACAACTCTAGTAGCTTCCTTTCCAATGACAACTCTAGTAGCCTTTCATTCTGTGAAGTCTGGTCCTTTACATTAACTAGGAGTATCACAGCTTTCACCTTTAGGCTGTAAAGACTTGCACACGCCACTGTGAATCCTGTGTTAGCATTATGCTTCAACAAAAGCTCTGCATGTGGCATACAATACAGGCATATGCTGCCTTGTCCAAGCACTCACTGCAGAACCCTCGAGCGCAACTCATTTATGAAGTAACAGAAGATATTGATCCCCCCCCCCCACACACCAGCTATCACAATCTCTAATCATGTATGATGTGTATGGAATTCTTCCGGCAGCTTGCCAGTCACAAAAGCCATCCTGCCTATGTCAAAATCTGTTTAAGGGTTTGGTTATGTCTTTCTGGCAATCCATTATTTAAAGGGCTGCAAAAAGATTGGTCTTACTTTCAGTATTGAAATTCTTAAGTCTGTAGTTTTTAATGTCTTCATACCTCCGAAGGTTACATACTGATAAAAGGATATTGTGCTGATCCACTTCTCTATTCGAATGAGAGGACCCGACTTGAAACCCACAAAAAAGTCTTTTGATGAAAAGAACAAAGGGGACAGAGTATACTCTGTTTTGGATACGTACTAAAGCACTACTTACAAGTGATTCCAGTTACTGGTAGATGACAAGTCAGTGACAATAGCGGATACTATGGGCTTCAAAGAAAGAGGAAACGGGCTACAACACAGGCTGCCCAAAAAGAAACTACAGATATCTGTACTTGCACCAAAGTCCAAAGCAGTTTAAGACAAGCTTATAACTTCTCAAACTGTGCAGCTCCTATAGATATAGATATATATATATATATATATATATATATATATATATATATATATATATAAAAAATGCATTAGTCTCATTAACAGTAGCTTGAATCAACAGGGACTGAAGTCTGCTGGACTCATAGCTGTTTCACTGACAAATACATACAACATCATGTGCTGCTGTTATAAACTGCCTGCCGTGGTAATGGAACTGACCACCTCTTTGTTTTAACTCATGTGCTGTGGTCTAAGTCCAGATGTCCTTGGGAAAAAACGTCTGCTATATCAGACCCTGAGGTGGGCATAGACATCTCCCTGGAACTTTACATCTGTAGCACAGAAGCTGCAAGAGACATTGATAGACATGGCAATGTTAAAGGATAGTTCCAAAGAAAAGATTACTACACAAAACTCCTCTGGTGCTATATACCTTCAACAGAAGTTGTAGATTAATTTAGCCATGGATTACACAAAGGTTAACAAAGTAAAGGAAATATGTATTAGGAATGCAATTCAGACAAGCCTGTTCTTAAAAAGCAGACTTTGTTCTAGTATTCAAATGAAACTGGGTTACTTGTCAGCAACAAAGACGGATGAATGACATTGGTCTTCAAATGAAACTGGGTTACCTGTCAGCAACAAAGACGGATGAATGACATTGGTCTTCAGCTACCCTCTACACCATTAGATGAGCAAACAGAGGAAATACCTGTAGGTGGAGTAAGTCCAAGGGCAAACGTCAGAGGCAAACTTCCAACACTACACTTCTGGGAAACGAAGCTGCTAACAGATAAATGAACTTTGCAAAAAATAACTGCTGGATCTGAAGGGATACACTGGTCACAATACTGACCAAAGAAAGTATTGGCACAGGGATGGAGAATATTTGCACTCTCCTGATAAGACATTTATACCCAGTTATTTCTAAGCACCCCCCTAGAAAAAAAAGTATTGTGGAACAAACTACACTTCATCTCCCAAAATAAAAATATTCATGTCAAGATCAAGGAATCCCATCAATTATTATTTTTGAATATTTAATGATTAGAGAACACTCAAACAAATGCCTGGTGTACAAGTGTATCTAGAAAAAAAGCATACAACTCCACTACAGTAGTACAATACATGAAATTGATTCACACCATTAAACACAGTGAAAATGCTGGACTGTAAACCCCCTGCAACCCACATCCTTTTAAGTTTAAAATAACGGATTAGAATAACATACAATGAAATGAAACAAACCTTCATAAAAATACATATCTGAAGTATAAAAAAAAACAAATAAAACATTAAAAGAGCAACAGATGCACCATCACTAATGGGAAAATATCACAAGAATGCAAACCATTAAACAAGAGATGTGTGTGCTCTATACTCAAACACTGTCTTGTACAATTTTTGTTTTTTTTTTGTTTTTTTTGTTTGTTTTTTTAACAATGTGTAGTATACTGGCAGGTCAGTATCTTTGGTGGGTGCATATTGTGCATATTAGGAAGACAGCTACTCAACCACTTTATTCAAGTGATGAAAGACTCTCCTTCCAGGTATCATCACCTCCGTTGCAAAGGAGTTAACTATGTGTAAACTACCAATAACTGCTACCATCTCACAAAACTGGTTTTGTGTGTTTTTGCTATTATACAAAACATACGTAAATAGTCATCCTAAAAAGTAACTAGATAAATTGGATTTAAACAATAATGCACAACTTACCTGTAGCACAAGAGGTTCTGGATAAAGGCAAGAGTCATTAGCAACTGCATGCGCTCGGTATCTTTCAAGTTTTTCAACAAGAAGCTTCCAGAATCCTTTGTTTCTGCATACCTGCGCACTATTCTATCCAACAATCTCTGAGATGGACAATGGACCAAGTCTGACCATCCATCAACAACTTCAGGAGTCAATAATCTAACATCACCATTTAAACGAGCAAATTCAGTCTTGTACATGGCCTGGACTAGGTCACAGCGTGGGCGGCCTGTTGCTCTTTTACAGATCTTTTGGTCTATATCAGCCAATTCTTGGTTTGAACCCAAACGTTTAAGAACAATCCGTCTGGTTCCTTCTCTTGGTTCTCCATACTGTGCAAAGTGAACATTCTTTACATTAAAGAAGTCCAAAAACCTCAGTCTATCCCAGGACTCAAATCGAATATGGTCATTCATAAATTTCCTACACCAGCTAGTTCCAAAACATGCAGGACACTTGTTAAGGCCAATAAACCTGCGATCAGTTAATTCATTTCTTTGAAATGATGCAAACAAGGTGTGCGTGTGCATCAGTAATACAATTAACAAGGCAACAAGGAATATAAACTTCACATAACGGTACAAACGGCCACATTTTAAGGATAAGACACGCATCATGGTCCTCTAATGGCTGGCTAGTATATAGAGATTTTTTTCTTATATCAGAAATTTCCTTCTTTTATACATGATCCACTGCTTTTACATAGACAAATACATTAACCTACAGTGCCTCATCAGCCAGGATATGCACGGAATATGTTCTGCAACCAAACCATGATAGAAACTCCTACATGGCAACGTTCCTTATGAGGCCTGTACAAAGAAAAAAAATGCATATTAAACTTTTTTTTTTTTAAATTTAGATTATATTAACTTCAGTAAAACAAATGAAGGGATTTCCCTGTTGTACAACACTGCTAGTATGAAAAATGCAGCTATCAGTTGCATTATTTTGCTGAGAAACATACACAAGCTAGAAACAGTCTTACATTAATCTTCAGCACACTAACTTTTTTTACAAGACAAGCAGTTTTATAACATTCTCCTGTATAGAAGAGAACTTAAAAAAAATGGGCAGAGGTGATGAAAAATAAGTGCCTGCAGTGACAAAACAAAAAGACAAAAACACCAACTTGACACCAAAATTTCATAGTTAAGCAGAATAATGCAAAGGCAGGCAGAGTGATAAGCTAATAAGAAAAGCCCTTTATAGCACAGAACAGTGTAAAGGAGTTTGATAATCTAGTGACCCTGACTAAAGTTTACTTTATTCCCTCTGTTAACCTCAGTCAAATTATTCCAGTCAACACCACTTTTCACCCAAGTCTTACAGTGAAAAGTTCCTCAGTCACAAGTATAAATCAACAACCTGAAAGGTTACATTAGTTTTGTGATATTAAATCAGGACATTATTAAACCATTTCTTCAGAATAAGTCTCCAGGCTTTGACAGACTCCAATATCTTATTAAAAGTGGAGAGAGACTCTGGCCACTATGTGTTTACTCAAGTCATTAAGGCAGGGAAGGAAGTAACTGTTTTGCTCTCCTGACATAAAACAGTAAACAGTTGCTTCTAAGCATGTCCCCTCACCCAACCAGTGATGTGGATACTACCATCTACATTTCTATCCTGCATTGAATCAATAAATAGAATCTTCTGCTGGCAAAAACGCTTTGATTTAGGAATCAAATAAACACAATATCTTATAAATTAATACAATACATATTCTGAAGATCGGATTTATTTACACAAATGTTAAAACATATGCCCAGCAGAAATGTCTTACAGTAGCACAATCCCAATACAAAAGTAAGCCAAGTTCAATTTATATAAAATTACATACGATGAACACAGAACATAAACATTTCTAAATTACATAAAGTTGTGCCTTATAATGTTAACCATTTTATTTTATCCTAGGGTTAATATGTTTTCAAAAGTTAACTACTGAATGCAAAAAAAAAAATTAGCTAAAATATACCTCGGGATCATAATAGTGGAGTATTATCGCTTGGAAATTTCTATACAGCTTTTTCTTTACTCCTAATAGGATTGCCAGGTTTAATAGTAAGAAGGATATACAATGTTTTAGACATCTAAAACCTTGCAATATAGTTTGGTCACATACATTTTTGAAAGTTCACAAATAAATCCTTTTTGTTAACAGCATTATGGTTTGATACATTAATACAAGAATTTCTAAAATAAACCAGGAAAACTAATATTTACTTTGGCCTATTAATGGCTGTGACAACAAAAAAATAACCAAGTAGAACTTATCACCTCAGTTTGAAGAATTTCTGTCATCTTTAAAAGAAGTAATCTTCAATGAGGCTACAATAAAGGAAACCAGAGAATGTCGTATTTAGAAAAAATAAAACTTGGACTAAAGCTCCATCACTTTTTACCTCCATAATTTTATATATACAACTAGTTAAATTTATCAACTTTCATATTAAGACATGCGTTAAATAAGAATTCAGGCAGCAATTGTGTACACAATGTATACAGTTTTAAAACTTACTGTATAATTTTCAATACATTTCAAATTTTATCAATGTATAAACGTAACCTATCAAAGACTAATAAAATACAACGTTTGTTTTAAAAAAATATATGTTTCACTTTCTTACCTTCCAACTTCCACAGGAATACTTTGTTTCTGGAGACCTTCCATTAAGATTTGTGCATGTATATAATCAATGTTTCAAGCATGGTCTAGCTTACCAATATACCAAAACACTTGTTCCCATAATAAGTACCCAGGCTGTTCTTAAAAATATCTAAACTAGTACTTGCTTTAATGCAATCTGGCAGTCTGTTCCATGGATCAGCTATTCTGTCAGAGACCTAATCAGTGCACTTCTCATTCCTATAGAATCTCCTACATAGGCTGTCTGATGATTCTCTAGTACTTTAACCCCAAACATTCCCAGAGGTAGTTGTCTCTAAATACCCTATATACCTGAATAAGATCTCCTTTTAGATACCTGTAAGAGGCACTGTACAAGTTCAGATATTTAGTCTTTTATAACAACTTTAATTTTCACATCCGTGGATAGCCTTGATATATTTCCGTTGTACTCTTTCCAGTTTACTCATGCTTGTTTTCTTATAGGGTTTCCATACTCAAGTTTAGGTTTAATGTACCTAACAAACAATGGCTTTATTTTTGAAGTCCTAGACTTTATAAATCTTTTTATACAACCTATAGTTCTATAACTATCATTAACCAATTGGTTGATATGATTAGAAAAACTCATAGCTGAATCTACCCATATACCCAGGTCCTTAGAGTCTACAGTTTCAACCACTGTGTGCTGCATTAAATATTCACCTTTCAATTTATGCCTACCAAATCTCATATGCTTAGTTTTTGATGAATTTATCAGCATATTATTCTCCTGTGCCCATATAGTCAATTCAGTCAAGTTATTTACAAGCCTAGCCCATAGAAGTGCTCTAGCATTGTGCCGCCAAACGTTAGTTCCCAGTGCCTCTATCAAGTAGAGCCACTGGAGTGATCTATTTCCCATCCACTCATCAAGATTTCTCTTGAAAAGGGCCAGTGAGGTGCTCTGCTTGACATGTAAAGGAAGTCTATTCCAGAGCATGGGTAGTCTGAGTTATGAACCTATCCCTCCAGCATGTTCTGTTGATTGTGGTAATGAGGTTGGGGTCTCTGGAGCGTGTGGTGCAGAGGGATTAGGATCAGTTTACCCAATTTCAGGCTGTCTGCATATAGACTGTAGAACACCTCAGACGAAAAAGTTAGGTCTGAAAGACACAATCTAAACAAGTAAGAGCCTAGGACAGAGCCTTGTGGTACACCCTGACTGTCACCAAGGATTATGCTTGATCAGTTGCCGTATGATACTTGCCACGTCCTATTTGTAAACCATGCAGCTATCTTATCAAGAGTACATCGATATCTAGTTGTACTAATTTATTGATCAGTGTTATAGTGTATGACCTTGTGAAATGCTGAAGTTAAATCTATATAAATTACATCACAGCACAAGTTTTCATTCACAGCTATTATATTGCTATAGAAAGTACAGTTTTGTACCTACCATAAATGTAGATGTTAGAGTGTACACCCTGCTGCAGTCATCACACTTGGGTTATCTTGACATCAGACGGTCCCGCAGTCTGCCTGAATTCCAAAGTCTTGGTCCGGCGTCGGTTGCTGTCGCTTCTTCCCGGATGTCAGTGTGCCAGGGGGTATATATGATGCATCAGACACCATTTTCTTCAGTTTTTCTTGCCCCAGATGTCAGGTGCCCCCAAAAAGGTGGTCAGTAATTAGTACCAATCTAAAAAATTTAGCACAAACACAATATCCCTCCAGCTATAAGCAAATACATCAGAAAGGCATTGTAAAGATTTAGTTAGGTCAGAGGGGATGGAGGCAGGGTAACCTGGACTGCAGCAGGGTGTACACACTAACATCTACATTTATGGTAGGTACAAAACTGTACTATGTTCATCGTGTTACCCTGCTGCAGTCAACACACTTGGGTAGAATCCCAAAGCTAAGGATGGGAGGAGGAGTCAAAGAGGGTTAGAGGAGGCTAGAAGGCCCTGCAGAACTGCAGTGGCGAAGCCAGCTCTAGTCAGAGTAAAGTAGTAAGTGGTAGTGTTTGGTGAAGGTGTGTACTGAACTCCAAGTTGCAGCTTCCAAAATATCCTTGGTTGGCACCCCCCTGAGGAAGGCTGTAGATGTAGCTGCTGCCCTGGTAGAGTGGAGCCTTATGGTAGCAGGAATTGGTTTTCCATGATGGGTATAGCAAAAACGAATGCAATGTCCTATCCCCATTTGTAAATGGTCTGTTTTGATATAGCCTTCCCTTGTGAAGCTGCAGCATAGGATACAAAGAGCTGGTCAGATTTCCTGAAAACCTTAGTTTTATCCAAGTAGTAACGAAGTTGCCTGTGAATGTCCAAGGAATGCAGGAGTCTCCTTTGTTCTGTGGATTTGGAAAGAAGGTGGGTACACTGGATGGTTTGATTTAAAGCCACACTGGATACCACCTTAGGCATGAAGGATTAGTTCATAGAGAAACTCTGTCTTGATGGAAAATTAGGAAAGGTTCCACTGCCATTAGTGCCTGAAGCTCTGAGACTCTTCTGGCTGAAATTATTGCTATCAGCAGGGCAGTCTTCCATGATATAAACTTTAGCTCAGCAGAGAAAGCTGGTTCAAAGGGAGGTAGCACAAGTTTTTCCAGAACAAAGTTGAGGTCCCAGGTTGGTGTAGGTGCTCTCCTGGGGGGCCTAATGTTTTTTGCCCCTCTGAGGAACTGCCTTAGAAGTGGATGTGAAAATAAGGGTGGATCCGTGTTGTAGTGGGCTGAAATAGCTGAGGCGTGGATTTTAATAGATGAAAAAGAAAGTCCTTTGTGCAACATCTCAGTTAAATGCTGTAGAATCTGAGGCATGTGAGGCTGTAGGGTATTTTGGCCTTTAGCTTGGTTCCAGGCGCAAAACCTTTTCCATTTGTCCGAGTAGGCCTTGCTGGTGCTGGGCCTCCTAGCTTCCAGAACAACATCCATAACTGCTTGAGGAAGAGGAGCTCGCTGGTTGCTTAGGTGATTTGCCATGCAGCCAAATTCAAGGTTTTGAGCTGGCTGTGTAGAATCTGATTGTCTTGCTGTGTGAGCAAATGAGCAATTTGTGGTAAAATCCAAGGTGGGCCCTGGGCCATATTCCTTAATAGTGGGTACCAGTGCTGGCGTGGCCAGTCTGGGGCTATGAGTATCATTCGTAGTCTCTCCTTTCTGACTTTCAGAAGCATCTTGGAGAGAAGGGGCAATGGAGGGAAGGCATATACTGTCAGGTTTTTCCAACAGAGTGCGTCCACTTTCCAAGCTTGATGGTGAAGTGTCCTTGTACAAAATGGTGAAGTGTCCTTGTACAAAATTTTGTTAGCCGATAGTTTTGGGGGCTGGCAAACAGGTCTATGTCTGAGTGGCAAACAGGTCTATGTCTGAGTGGCCCCATTTTTGAGTTATTGCAAATACTTGTGGATCCAGTTTCCACTCGTGGGGATCCATGATGTTTCTGCTGAGGTAGTCTGCCAATGTGTTCTTTTTTCCTGGCAGGAATTGAGCTTGTAGCTGAACTTGGTAAGCCAGTGCTGTGTTCCACAATGTCATTGCTTGCCTGCATAGAGGGTAGGAGTGTGCACCCCCTTGTTTATGTACCACATTACTGTGGTGTTGTCCGTCCTTATTGTAAGCTGTCCTGGATGTAAGAGGTTCTTGAAGGCTGTCAGAGCATTCTGTACAACTAGCATCTCTTTTTGATTGATGTGCAGATTCCTTTGATCTGCAGTCCATATGCCTTGAACGCATTGTCCTGCCATGTGTGCCCCCCAGGCATAGTCCGATGCACCTGTTGTCATAGTTTACCTGGCTGGGGGCAAGGTGAAAGGCTGAACCTTGTTGAGGTGATTTGCCTGTGACCACCATAGAAACTCTTGTTGAAGGCAGGGAATGAGAGAGAGTGTCCAAGCTGTGGCTGTGTTGAGACCATACACTTTTTAGGTACCACTGTAATTTCCTCATATTCAGCTTTGCAAATGGTATTAGTAGTATGCAAGATGCCATGAAGCCCAAGGGCTGCAGAATTTTTCTTGCAGGGAGTTGGGTCTTTGTTGCCATTGTTTTGAAATATTGAGTCAGTTGTAGTTTGTCTGGCGTCAGATAAGCCTTCTGGGCTGTTGTATTCAAACTGGCACCCAGGAATGTCATATTTTGTGAGGGTACTAGTTTTGATTTCTTTTAGTTTACTGTGTACCCTAGGCAACTTAGAATACGTTTTACAAAAGCCAGATGTTGTAAGAGGATGTCCTTGCTTTCTGCTTGGATAAGGCAGTCGTCCAGGTATGGGTATATTTGAATACCTCTTTATCTGCAGTATGCAATTACTGGTGCCAGGCATTTTGTGAAAACCCTGGGCGCAGTGGATAAGCCAAAGGGCAGTGCAGATAATTGGTAATGGGTTGAACCTGCAATGAAAGGGAGGTATCTTCTGCAATTTTGTCTGATAGGGACATGCAGGTATGCCTCCTTGAGGTCCAACGTTACTAGCCATGCTTTCTTGCCCAACATGGGAAGAAGCTGCTGTAGTGTTAGCATCTTGAATTTGGGTACTTGTAAGAAGGTGTTTAGAATTGAAAGGTCCAGAATTGGTCTCCAGGCATCATCCTTTCTGAGGACTAGAAAGAGTCTTGAGTAAAATCCTTGGCCTTGTTCCCGTGTAGGTACCAGTTGAATGGCTCATGTCCATGAGAGCTGTAATTTGTTTTTGTGCCTCTAACCATTGATTTTGTGGCAGGTTTGGCATTCCCCTTTTCGTTGGCAAGGTGTGGAAATGGAATCTGTATCCTTGTGAAATTATGTCTAGGACCCATTTGTCCTTTGTGACGATGTGCCAGTTGTCTGAAAAAAGTGCTAATTTTCCTCCCAAGGGAGCTGCCAAGAGAGTCTTCCTTGGCCATATGAGGTTGAAGTCATTGAGTTTGCCTTCTAGTAGTTTGAGGCCTGTCTTCTCCTCCCTTCTGTGTTGCAGTGCCCCATTGTCGAGGTGTGTAGTGGGTTTGTGGTTGTCCTCTGCCTCTTGGGCGTCGGTATTTACCCCTCTGTGGTCTGTCAGTGGCTGGAAAGGACCAATTTTTTGTTGGCCAATTTCTGCTGAAGCGAGGGGGCTGAACCTGTAGAAAATCTTTGACGTAGGCATAGATTTTGCCTTCTCCATTTTCTTTAAGACTTCTTCTTCTGCTTTAACTCCAAACAGAACATCAAGCTGTAAGGCAGCATCTAGAAGCTTTGCTATAACATGATCAGGCAGAGTTTGTTCCTTTAACCAAGCATGCCTACGTATAACAGACCCAGTAACAGCTGCTCTACAGGAAGCTTCCAAAGAATCAAATCCACATTGTAAAGTATGTTTGCGTACCTGTTCAGCTGCATGCAACAGATCCTGCATTTCTTTCAATTCAGACCGTTGAGGGAGTGTGCTCATTTTTTTGTCTTATTTGAGACATTAGAAATTGCTGGTATTTTAGCATGTGAAACTGACAATTTAGTGCTCTCATAGCTAGAGTGGCTGAGGTGTAAACCTTTTTTCCCCCACCTGTCTAGTGCTCTGGAGTCCCTTTCAGAGGGTACAGGATTTTTTGCCATAGAAGCCTTAGCCACATTGGGACTCTGGGCTTTTATAAAGGAATTTGCGGGAGTCAGGCACTCTATAGTATCTGTCAGGTTTGGCCGGAGCAGGAGGCAGAGAATCTGGGTTCAAGCTGGATTCTAAGTAAACATCATCCACAATGTCTACAACTGGGGGGATGGCAAGAGGTCTGTGCTGGGGGAGTAAAAGAAACTGAGCCTTTTCTTTGAGTCAGAGTAGTCCTGACCTTCCCAGTGAAAATGTTCCCTCAGTGTGTAAAGCTTCCCCAAAGGAGTAGTCTTCAGGGGGAGAAGCTGAGGGAATGGAATCCTCAGAATCAGAATCTTCATATGGGGGAAAGGAGTACTCTTGTTCCTCAGAGGAGCCTGAGGAAATGGACACCTGATAAGAGGAGGCATAATCTGCCTTTTGTCATGGGGGGGGGGGGTTGGGAACCCCTGATTAAAGAGATCAAATCTTCAGCCATTTTAAGCATCTGTTTCTTAGGCATGGGGCCTTGAACTGGAGACTGAAGTGCAGTCTTTTTTGGTTTTAATAGGAGTCTTAAGCTTAGGATACTTTGTTATAGTGAGCGTCGGTCTAAAACCGAAGGTGTTTCTGCAGCACAGACATCTCTTTCTGCAATGTCGTCGGTAGGGTCTAAAGAAAAATGGCTGCGTCGGCCTAGCACTCTCCGCCAAAGGATCCAAAGCAGTCTCTGGTTCCAATTCTGTGGTAGCCAGGGTCTGCGTAGGAGCCTCACTGAAAACCGGAAACCGGCCCAGCCGAGGCCTCGGAGTCTGGCTTGGGTCTAGGCTGCCTGTCCTTATCCTTGCATTTTTTGTGCATGCCGGTAGTCTGTTGCTCCGACGGCATTGTGTAGTTAAATTTTCTACCGAAGTAGTGTTGTGCGAAATCAGAGCATCTTTTTATAGTACGCTTATTGAACCTAGCACAAAAGCGACAACCAGTGACGTCGTGGTCTGGGCCTAGGCAATGTATACAATAAGAATGAAAATCCTTATGAGGTATTTGCTTCCCACAAGAAATACAACTGTTCACTTTTTCTGACATCTGTCTGAGGCAAGAAAAGTTTCCCCAACGGGGTACTTGGCTTTACTAAAGACTTTGGATCTGAAATTAGACTTCAAAAATCTCAGGAGTCAGCCGACCGGCACTTGCGAACTGCTTCTGCTTCGGGCACCGCGCGGCAAGAAAGACTGAAGAAAATGGCGTCTGATGCATCATATATACCCCCTGGCGTCATGGAAGAAGCGACAGCAACCGATGCCGGACCAAGACTTTGGAATACAGGCAGACTGCGGGACCGCCTGACGACAAGATAACCCAAGTGTGATGACTGCAGCAGGGTAACACATGTTACAGGTGGTACTAAATCTGTTTTCAACATATGCATGCTGATATGTGGTTTCAAGTCCCAACCTATCCAGAATACCTCTCAAGTGTACCTCATTACGAGGAACATACCTCATTTGGGGTCTTAAGTTCATGTTCCTCAAAATTCCTCAAAGTTTCACATTGAAAGAGTGTCATACATTCAGTTAGGGATTTTTTTTTTTTATTTTTATTTTTTTTTTTTTTAAGGGAAATCCATGGTAAATTGAAATTACTCGTATTAATTCATTAAAGGATCTTCTTTATAAGCAAAACCAACATATTTTAACCATCCTATGACCTTCCTAGTCGAAGTTGTTAGTAAGCCATTAGTATGTGTTCCACATTTTGCCCATCTGTTCCACATTATGAAGGAGTGTGTTCCTCATTTTGGCAATGGAAGGTAGAGAGCCATGCTATCCAGTTCGGACAGTAACTTATCCAATATTACCTTCTCCATTATTTTCCACAACATGAAGGTAGATATAAGGGTCTATTGGGTTTGTCCTACTCCCCTCTCCCTTAAAAACAGGTTTAATAAGTGCATTTCTACAATCTTAAGGAATCGCCCCATATTTATATGACCTAGTGAATAACAGATATAGTACTCAAAGTTCTTGCTGAAGTGTTCTCAGGTCATTGTTACTAATTCAGTCTCCTCCCTGTGCTTTGTTTGGATCCAGTTTGCACAGTTCTTTAATGTCTTTATATGTCATTATTTCTCTCATCTCTCCCAAACTTGGCTATTGTTAAGCCCCATCTTCCTCAAATCTTTGCACAATTAATTCTTCCACAAATGTTGCTATTTATGGCTTTTCTCTTCACATTTCTCTGCCTTATACAAATTTGTCTGTGTGCTCTGGAGTCAACATACTTAAAACCAGTCTCCCTAACTCAGGCACATTATCCGAGATTTTCATTATTCTGCAATTTAGCATGTCAACTCCATCTAAATAATTCCTATTACTTCTTTCCCATGTTGACTTTTTATTTTACTCTTTTTTTTTTTTATACTCAATTTTCATTTTCTCTCACTCACTAGCTATCCCTTCTGAAGAAATATCCATCTTCATTAACAACTCTAGAAGCAATTTCACTTTCCAATCCTTAAATTCTTCAGTATAGAGGATTAGTCCAGATAAAATCAATTAAGCTAGCAGATCTAGGAGACCCACTCTTTTGATACCCTCCCTGTGGCAGGAATAGAGACACCTTGTTGAAGTTTCCAGTAGGATGCATGGGAGCTGATTGGAGGAAAATCTGGGAGATAGAAAACAAGGAGCCAATCCCAAGCCTTAGAAGTTAGTCCCATATTTGAATATTCCTGAAAGACTAGTGATGGTCTACCAGCTCAGCCGCCTGGGGTACCTCATTCTTAGTTGAAAGGTTTTAATTTTTATTTTTAACTTCTAACAAATAAAACAGGACAACAAACTATGAGCTACAACTGTATAGATTTTTGCCTGAGCTTCATCAGGTCCATTTAATACAGTGGTTTACACTCATCATTGAAAATGCGTTTTTATGAGGCTATCACCAAACTTTAACACATAAAATGAGGGGCTATGTCTGCATAACTGGGCTCATATTCCTTGGAGCAAAGTATGAAAGCTTTATTACAGAACTTTTTCTAGTCCCATCACTTGTAAAATGAGAGGCTGTGCCCACTTTTACAGGGCTCATTATCTCCCGATATCCAATATGAAAGGCTAATATCCTCTTGTATAACAAAGATTTATTGTGCCTGCTTATGAGATTCGTTTACATGATTAATGTGGCCAGTTCTCATTCTTCGTCCTCTGAGGAGGACAGACATTTTTATACGCAGGGGAGGTAGTCACTTAAAGCTATACTAGGCAATTCTGAAGTTGTGCACACCGGAATCCAGAGAAATAGCACACAGTGGAAAACAAGTGACAGTGCTTATTACAGAGCTCATGCATGTGCACAGGTAGGAGGAAATAGAGCAAGGAAAGCTGGACACCTCAGAACCTTGTGTGTGGGCTTTGTGCCCATGGAATAAAAATCCAACAAGTGATCAGATGTTCTTTGAGCACAGGCAAAGTGCGCCTTTAGTGTAAAGAAAATAGTAGGGTGGAGTGGTGCCCAGAAACAACTAATTTCTACTACACAGCATAGAAATTTTGTTAAATGCAGACCCAGTGGTTACAGTACCTATACCCGGCTGCTGCAGGGTAGCTGCAGTGAAAGATGGAATGCTCTTGGTCATAGAGCAGGGGTCAGCAACATTTTTTGGAGCGGAGAGCCATTTATTCCTAAAATGTATGGTCCAAGATTTACAAAGAGCCGCAATGAGTACAGAAGGTGGTTTGAGATCCAATTTTTTATTGTGGTATGGGTATATATGTATGTATTTAACACAAACAAAACTTAGTACTTACAGAAAAAAAAAAAAAAAAAAATTAATGGGACTTGACTTTCTGCACAGAGTTTTCATGTTCGTAAGTATTCGGAAGTCTTCAATTTTTAACAGGTTTCAAGGCTTACATCATTAAGCTGACTTCTTAGCTTGCTTTTGATAGCATTCATGTTGGAGAACATCTGCTCACAATAGTAAGTGGACCCAAAAATAGTCAAAACTCCAAAATGCTACTGCATTGAGTTGATAACTATGTGGAAGGTTATTCCAAGTTTCAAAAATCAGCTGGTCCTCTTTTTGACAGTTGGAAAGTTCCGTCCATTTGTGATTCATGGCTAAAGTTGCCTTTTCTCTTTCCAGATTTTGAAGTTCCACTTGTAGAGATATACATTTTGAAGATCACACATTTTCAAGTCTGTTAGTTGTAGTTCAAACAGAGCTCTATCAACTGTTGAAAATGGCACAAGAATTATTTGATTGACATCTGCCACAAGTGGTTTTGTCAAGAACAAAAAAAAAAAAAAAAGTGGACTTTTCATGTCTAAAATCTATGAAACGATTCGTAAACGAGTCATGCATTTTTGCAATAGCTGCCAGAAAGTACTTGCCATCAATGACACTTCCAGTAGTTTCCATGTTTTTTTAAAGTTTCAAAATGAAACAGATCTCAACTTCAAGTCTTCTGCAAACAGTAGTAGTTGCTCGAATGAAAGGATGGCTTCCAGAAGTGTATTTGCAGTGTTACCTCTACCTTGTAGCTTCTGATTCGGGTTGTTTAAAATGTGATGTCATCAACAGCAAGGTAAAATTTCTGTAACCATTCTTCATCACTTAGTGCTACTTTTCACTTAAAAAGTTCTTAATATGTTCAAGGCATGAAGCGAAACATTTCAAAACTGCTCCCCCGGATAACCGACGAACTTTACTGTGCAAAAGAAAGTCGGAATATTGACAGTTTACTTCAAGAAGGGCACAAAACGGTCTGTGATTAAGTCCTCTTGCCATTATTTGGTTGACTATTTTTACTACCAAATCAATCACCTTTACAACTTAGATGGGAAATGTCTGCGCACACAGCGCTTCCTGATGAATAATGCAATGAAACGTAAAAACTGTTTTACATTTTGTTTGAAGAGGGTAACAAAGCCTTTGTTTTTACCCATCTAACTGGGTGCTCCATATGTAGCAATAGATACCAATTTATTGATGTCAATTCCCCTAACAGTCAAAAATTCCAAAATTGCTGCAGAGATCTTCTCCTTGAGTTTGTCCTTTGAGGCAGCAAAGCCAGTAATTCTTCATGGAGACCTTTATCAGAAGCATACCGTTCCTAGAAGGCTAACTTCATGTCACAGGACTCGTCACATGCCAAACAATACAGATGCCGATTTTATATACTTAATCTGTTGATCTGTCACATTCTTGCCCATCTTAATGGTTCTGTCACGAACAGTTTTTGCGGATAGTGGAGTGTCTTCAATTTTTTTAGTAATATCTACTTTATTTTTGAAGTCAGAGTAGAGATTTTCAGCCAAATGCAAAAAGCATTTTATTTGCATATTCTCCATCTGTGAAAGGTTTTTCATGCTTTGCAATCTCATGAGAAACTGCAAAAGTTGCTGCTGTCACATTACTTTAAGACTGCATCCAGCTGCTGAATTTTGATGATTGTTGCATTTTTTGCTTTTAATTCTGTCACCGCTTTTTTTTTTCTTCTCCAACAGAATCTCTTTGCAAATGTGTCATGCTTTGTAAAAAGTGACGTTCAAGATTTTAGTAGATAATTTTTCATTGCAAATTAGACATGTTGGCAAACCCATAGAGTTTTGCATATTACACATGTTGGCAAACAGAGTTTTGCGTAAAAACATTTTCTTCCCATTCGGCTTTAAATTCATGGTGTTCATCTTCTATTTTTCACTGTTGTTTCTTAGTTGCCATCTTTCAGTTTGGGGAGGTCCTCCAGGAATCTGCAAAAGGTGGGGTGCAGTCTCATCAGTAGAGTACCGTGGCGGGTGTCAAACAAAAACCTCTTAAAATATACAGCTGGTCAATGAAAAATCTGTCCTTGGCCATGCTATGAAATAAACCATTAGTGCTCTGAACGTATTCATAAGGGCACCACCTACTCTGATGCAGTAATATTTCCAACATACTAGCAAACAAATTCAGTGTGAATTTTGCCCCAGAGAGGGCAAACCAAAGTGTGCTTATCCCTGAATTTCTCAGGACCTCCCCCTATCATCACTACAGAATATTTACTGAAGGTGCTCACCAAAACTAAAAATACTTCCTTCATGGATCCTGACTGATTATTTGGCTGTATAATACTAAAAAAAAAAAATCCTGATAGAACCACTCCTTCTATAAACAAACTGTACTTAAAGTATCTGTATTTAAAGTATCACATATTATAACAAAGATACAAGAACTGGACGTGGGATCCTTAGAAAGCAGCAAGAGCAAATTACATAGAAATAAAATAAATAGAAATTGTGGGAACCTGGCAAGCTCTTCTGCACCTCCATGTCATTTATATGAACTTCAGAGTTGCATAAATGTAAAGAAAAGAGAAAGTCACAAAACAAAATGACTCAATACTGTCACCACCCTTCAATGTCACTCTTAGCAGTACTTTAAGGAAAATGGTTATTAGTAGAGTTCAGCAACATTAATAATTCACAGTTGATAATGAACATTTGTAGAACGTGTCAGAAGACAGTAAGCTTTTAGTGCGCTTCAGCATGTTACATCTCCAATATGATTACTCAGTGATATTAAATAAAGCTGCTAAATATATACAAATCATTTTTTTTAAATTTAGCAATGCATCCAACTTGTAGTATTTTGTTTTTAAATAAACTGGCATTTCGTGGTAATGCCTCCTTTCTAAAACTCCAAACATCTTGAATTAAGTCAGCAAACTAGTACAGGAAGGAAAACAAACACAAGCACGCTTCACATAAAACATATTCAAGAACAAAACATTTAAAGAGGACGTTTTGGGGAGGAACTGTTAACGGTTTCTTATTACATGGCCAGAAAAACAAAACCTGCAAAACTAAGCTTGCACTAAACAGAGAAGGACAAAAAAAGTTACATCATGATAATGCTAACTGCAGGAGGATATGGAAATAAAGCATCATTCGTGTTCATTGTACACTTCTTAACCTCTCTGTATTAGCAGCATCTTATGATGGATGTAACAATTACATGATAATGGCCCCTCAAAATAAGTAAGTTCTGCCACTTCAGACCCACATTAATACAGCATACCTTTTCTTCAAGTCAGACACAAAGTCACCTACTGACTAGTATTCCTTGTTTGATCACTGCACTCTGATGTGGAAGCCAACATTATTTGTGCATTTCTCAAGAAGGCCATTATTTTATTAGATATACAAGCTTCAGAACTTCGAATGTTCTAATATCAACACCTAATAAACGAAAGCTGAAAATAGCGAAGTTTGAGATAACCAAATTCTTTCCTAGGGAAAGAATTCGGTTGTCCGTTCCTGTCCCTTCACTATTTTCAGTTATGCGGTGGAAAGTTACGGTCGGGTTCAGGTAGGCTTAGGGTGCGAGTCAGGTAAGTATGTGAATATGTGGACGTGAGGGTAAGGGTGGGATAGGTGAGTTAGGGCACAGGTGAGGTGTGTGTGCGATAGTGACAGACCATAGGGTTAGGGTTTGGGTTAAGGTAAGTGGGTAGATAGTAGTGTATGTACAGATTAGTGTAGGTTTAGATGCAAGATTTTAGGTGTATGTGTGTGTATTGCTGTTTGTTTGGTGTGTTTGTGTTGTGTGTGTGTTTTGGAACAGCAAATTTTTTCCCTAGGAAAAAATTCTATGTTCTAAATTTTCGGTCTTAGTAGGTGTCGATATTAGAACATTCGAAATTCTGAAACTTTGATGTGTTAATGTAGACCCTTTTAAAGCATAGTACTCATGAAAAAAGAAAAACACTTCACTGTCCAGAGTTCAAGGGTTAACATTACTATTTTAACTTCCTTGTACTGTAGGTTAAGAAAATCTTTATTAAATCAAATTAAGCTATCATCTCAACAAAACTCAAAATCAGACACAAAGGCTGTCATTAGCATACGATTTACAGTTCTTCCAAATTAGATCAACAAAAACGGCACAGACAAAATTTATCCATAAACATTTTCACATCTACTTTTCATCTTAACTTCAGTTAAAGTTCACCCTTGCTGCCAAATAAAATACATAAACAAAAATAAAATACCTTTTTTTCACGTTTAAGCAGGAGTTATAAAAACATACAGCGACCACACTAGCTGCCACAGCTTGTTTATGTTTCCCTCCAACTTCCAAATGCCTGGTAGAAAACCCAGGGCAAGCACGCAGTTGTTCAGTCTTAGCTTTATAGAAACTTAAGGCAAGCAGCTGCTTAGCCGTGAATGCGGAAATTCAGCTGCTTGGCCACAGACGTGGAAGTTTACAAGAAAAGCCGCAATGACTGGATCAAAGAGCCGTATGTGGCTCGCAAGCCACGGGTTGCAGATCGCTGTCCTAGAGCATATTATGGTACTTCCTGTCAAGCTTCTAGAGTCTAGGAGTTACCAAGAGCTCTTCTGTACAGATTCTTCCTCTCTTCAGGTTACAGGTGGTAAAGTTAGTACACAAGAGGGCTAGATAGCTCTGTGCCTGGCTAGATAAAAGGCTGGAAAACTGGGAGGGGATAAGGTGGAAGGGCAGTTATTTAACCAAATGCCTGAGAGAAGGGGTGGTGCCATGGAGCCCACTGGGGTTATATGATGCAAGAGGCTGAAGTAATTAGTATGGGAGTGGGTTGTGAATCAAACTGGGAGGTTAGTGTTTGGACACCTTTTCGCACTCTTGGCATCAAAAGGAGAGCCCTAGTCCCAAAAATCAGTAGTGGAAAAGAAAAAAAAAAAAAAAAAAAAAAAACACATTTCAAATAACTGAAAACTGCCGTTTAATTTTGTGCAAATCATGAGGTAAAAAATACTTTCAAAAGCATGCCAGCTAGTTTTTTAGATTTGTACACATCTGGAGATCACACACAAAATATATAAAATAAATAAACTAATAATGTGGCTCGTTTTCCATGTCACTACTTCTCCAGATAAACTATGCTAATACAGATGCAGTTATTTACAAATGTAATTATTTCATTGACTTTCATATTAACAGCAGCAGCTGCGGTTAAATTAACAGTATGTCAAATCCTGGATTAGGTGTTTTAGCTGTATAATTTATGGTTTAGTTGAGTGCAAGCACACTTAATGTAAATGCTTGAGTTTAGACCAGGGGGGTGGTGGGCATCTAGCCTTATCTGCCAACTTAACTCCAAAAGCAACAAAAAAGGCAAAATGATGCAAGATAGTAAAATGAAAGAGGCAATGACAAAAGGTAGGTGGTTAAAAACAAAGAATGTACATGGAGGAATTACAGAAGCAAAGTTTTCTGCACACAAAGGCAATACAGACAGTTGAACATCTGCAAAAAGAAAGGAAGGAATTGTGGAAGGAACATCTGCAAAAAGAAAGGAAGGAATTGTGGAAGGAACATCTATCAATGAAACCATTTTACAACCGTATAACATAGTAGTGGTTAAAGTATGTATATATTCAGAAAGACAAAATATGAGAAACAAAAATCATGAGAAATTACTAGAGGTAGGAAGTAACAATGAGAAAGAATAGAAAACTATATGAATATAATAAGGAAAAGTTAAAAGATTAG
The DNA here is from genome assembly GCF_019279795.1 of Protopterus annectens. Taxonomy (NCBI): domain Eukaryota; kingdom Metazoa; phylum Chordata; order Ceratodontiformes; family Protopteridae; genus Protopterus; species Protopterus annectens. The sequence goes on from NC_056734.1 coordinate 218,784,642, forward strand.
TGTTTACATTTTTTTTTTTTTTTTTACCTAAAATGTCATCCAAAAGGTCATTTATTTCCCTTTCAAAAATAAAGTAAAAAATAAAGTAAAATTAAACTGAGCTCGTGAAAAACAAGGGTGGGAAATTAAATTTCAACAAGATGACATTATTAATATTGTGGAAAAAAAATGCAAGACCCATGCATGAGAAAAACTGTTGAAATGGTACAAGAAAAGTGGAACAAGGGAGAAAAAAAAAAAAAAAAAAAAAGAGAAGCAGTAAAATAAATTCTAAAGAATTAGTGTCGCTTTTGTGAATAGGACACGAATACAGTCTTCATGGGTTCTGTTCAAGCAGCTTTATTTCATACAAAACACAAGTCAAAGTCAGCGGCCAACAGTAGTAAGTGACTTGTATAAAAATTAATAACTAGGATCATGCATGGTTCACTCCCTGGCGGCTCCTTCAAAATGGCACTAGGGGTTTGCACACGAGTAGGTTATACACGTACACGTAAAGCCTCACATACTTCTTAAAGATATAGCACACACTTTACACTATGATCTACATCCTCCCTTTGAGAAACTGATCATCCAGTTGTTACGAGACTGTTTGGCATGCAGAAATCTTAGGTTACCCATAGTCATTCATTATACAACATTAAACAGACACATATGTACAAATCAAGTCCATGTTGCTGCGCATTAGACACTCGTCCAAATAATGCGACATAAAACTGGTTATTAGATTTATCAACTGAACAGTTTCTGTAAAATGGTTGACCTGGGGAATATTCAAATCACTTTCTGGAACAGATTTTAAACACATTCTGGTCTGGAAACAAGAGTCTGGCTCACTCTTCAATTTAGAGCCCGCATCACAGATATCAGTGCAATCACAACATTGTGATGATTCTGGTAAAGGAAGATTGTTTGCAATTCCTCCTATACCCCACTCCTTTGGAATTTACAATTCCTCCTATACCACACTCCTTTGGAATTTATCAAGTAAGATTTCAGCTCTGCACAGACACCTGTAATCTGTCCTTTTCGATCAAAACCTTTTGTAAACTGCTCGATCAGTTAGAACTAGATTTATAGACAACAAACTTTAAAAAATAGGTAGCGTAGTTCTAGCTTGCCAGGAAAGTAGTCTAAGCAGGTTAGCAAAGAATATCACGGGGTATGTTTTGGAGATTAAGCAAATTCAAGAATACATCGCTAATGTCACGTTTTGACCTTTTAAGTAATTGCTTTGCACTCTTCACTGCTCGTTCAGCTAGACCATTGGACTGTGGATATTCAGGAATACTAGTGACATGTACAAAGTCTCTTACGCAAATTTCTGAAATAACTGGCTAGTAAATAAAGTACCATTGTCAGAAAAAAGTTTGTGGGGGTTACCATAAACTGAGAAATGGCATTTCAACTTAGTAATAACAGCAGCTGAGGTTAGGTTAGGTAGTAAATCAATCTCAAACCAATTCAAATAAGAGTCTACCAGAACTAGTTTTGACTGTTCAACTCAAAGATATCAGTTGCTACAGTAGACCAAGGTAGTTCAGAAATTGGACTTAGCTGAAGTGGTTCTCTTTGCAAATGCGATCTGGTACTATTGCATAGTTAAACAAGAAGAAAACTCTATCAATGTCTTCTGGTAATGAAGGTCAAAATAATAACTCTCTTGCTCTTCTCTTACTGGATGTAGACCTTGGGTGACCACGATACAAAAATCTGGGCATATTCTTGCTGTAAGGAAGCAGGTAAAATAATGTTTAATACCTTTGAAAACAATGCCATTTTCCCATACCTCTCAACCTCTTAGTGCAACAAAGGTCCAAAAATAGGGTAATTTTAAATAGTGCTCTTAACTTGGAAAATTGACAAAGCAATGAAGTTTGCTTTAACTGACATTTCCTGAAGGATTTGAAGCCCAAAAGTGTATGTCATTTAGTGACTTCAGTCCTCAGTTCACCCCTGTGATTTGCCAAAAAACAAAGTTTACGAAGAACAGACCAGGAATATGAACCAAAAATGTGGACATTGTGCAAAAATCTGTAAAGTTGAGAGGTATGCATCTTCCATCAAGTCATCTCTAAGGAAAATAGGTTTGCACTTCAGGTGATACATTAGATTGCGGACGACCATCCAATAATAAAGTGTCAGAGTGTGATTTAACTCAAGTCAAGTGACGGAAAACTTATGCACTGACAACGCAAAGTCAAGTTTGCGTGTTAAGCTGTTCTGATGTAATTCTGGGAGACACAGCTAGGTAAAGCAATTTGTCTTTAGAATAGACCATTTTGAAATTGTACTTTTGCAATTTAAGCAGCATTCTTTGTAATCTCACTGGAGCAGAATGCATAGGCTTTTTTAGAAGAGTAACCAGAGGTTGCTGATCAGTTTCAATCTGAATACCTCAACCATAAATATAAATCATGAAACTTAGAGCATGCAAATACTATTGCCAAGTTCCTTTTCAATATGAGCATACTACATCTCAATCTGGGTTTGTGTTCAAGAGGGCAAACCAGCAGCCTATGTATCGAGAAGTATAACTGCACAATTTAATCGAGGCCATACTACATCTCAATGCTTTCTGGTGCTG
>NC_056734.1:219383897-219676397 GCF_019279795.1 Protopterus annectens
AACTGTAGTTAGAACAGTAGTGTGTATATATGTGCAGCTATTAGAAATGTACAGCATATGTATTGGTATTCGAAGGTGTTAATATTATTTTCCTCACCCCACCCTATAACCACATATAACCCAATCCAGCAATACAGTAGTAATAACCCCTGAATACAGTATACTGCAGTCACGACAGAATGAAATGCATGTGAGAATCAAAACCAAACAGCGAAATCTGTTCAAAGTGTTGCTGCATCTGGAATGTGTATCCCAAAATCTGGATATGTTGCTCTCCGTCTGCAATATGCAGATAGTATGATTGTCTGATATACCAAACATCCACACTTGTCTATAGCTATATAAAGCAAATGTAGCAGGATGATGTAGCTGAACAACGCTAGATATGAATTTGTATGAAGAACAATAAAATGTATATTGATGTAGCAGTAACAGTCCTATCACCAAGTTGAAGTAGGTATCATATAGGAAACTGTAGTTAGAACAGTAGTGTATATATATGTGCAGCTATTAGAAATGTACAGCATATGTATTGGTATTCGAAGGTGTTAATATTATTTTCTTCAACCCACCCTATAACCACATATAACCCATTCCACGTGAAAATGGTATGTGCAATCACAATTAACACCCCTGGACATTTGTCCTGTTGGGTCATATATATTTGCATGTCCGTTGATGCATCTGCCCTGTTCATACATCCAAACCTGATGGCCTGTTGCCATCAATCAACCCTGCAATTTGTTGGACTGTGTATTGCTGTTCAAATTATGCATGTATTATGCTCGCTGTTCAATGGTGTGAATATCTGGGTGTTTGGTTAATGGGAATACTAATGCATGCTGTTACAACTAATTGTGAATGGTATTATATGTCACTAACCCAAACTGTCATGACATAATGCAAAACATAGGACGACAGGGAAGGCGGGTTCCTGCAGACCCACCTCTCCCACCTCAGCTGACGAGTGCACCTGGCACTAGTGCCCAGTCTGGACCCTCCTCCGGTGGCCCTGTGCCACCTGCGGGTGGAAGCACTGCAAGGGATGGGGCTCGTCCCCCCTCTGCAAGTGTGGCCGGAGGAGAACCACCACTCACCCTCTGTAGTGTCCGGACTGTGGTGCATAGGGAGATCCAGGACTCTGTTCTTGGGCCCCTACACCAGCTTGAGGCACAGGTGGCACAACTTACGGGCCATGCCTGTTGCCTGGCCTACACAGCCCCCAGCACAGCCCTGTCCTGGGCAGTGAAGGAACAGTGGCAACTGCCTATGGGTGGGGATATCAGTTCCACTGTTGCCATCTGTGGGCTCATGGGCTCTGGATATCCAAACCTCCGTCCCCGTCAATTGTGTAACCCCCCCACACGTGTCATACACCGCCCCTGTATGCATCTTGTTTGTCTTGTCTGTTGACCTACCCAACCTACCTCCCCAGCTATACCGACTTCCTTCACCTGTCATACCACTCTCACCTGAAAAAAAAAAAAAGGGCACTCTGTACCCACAAAAAAATTACGCCCCATACATAGCTGCCCATTCCGCATGCATGTCTGCTGGACATGGAAACTATCAATTACAATTGGCTGTACAACAAGTATTATTGTTGTCCTGACACCTCTCTCAGTGGTGGAAGGTTTCAAATGTCACAGCAAATTACATACATATGCACAGCTGTTGCTGATGAAGAAATGGGCAGCTATGGGCCTTACCTACATCCCTCCTGCAAATCCCAAGCTTGTTTCCCTACTGTCTTACCCTCTTTGTGACCCCTTTTTCACCACTTTCCTGTCTCCCCATTTTCATTTCTTTCAAAGAAAATAGCGCAGGTGTGCACCAGAGTAAGCACTGTTAAGCGGTTGTAAGTGGGTGTGCACGTGTGTGCGCGGAGCTAAATGCCAGTGCGCATGCGTGAGCTCAGTGCAAACCAGCGCTAACCCAGTTACAACTGCTTAAAAGTGCCTTAGTCACTCTGATTGACAGGTCCTGTAGTCAGTTCAAAAGCAAAATAAAATCCCACTGTCAGTCCCAAACCCAGGACCTTGGAAACAGTAGTCTGTATGACCTACCACTAAGCCATGACTCTTATACAAAAACATTGTGCTAAAATAAATATAACATGTAATAGTAGTGGTGAATGTAAAGGGAATATAGGATGTGTAGTACACAAAGCATGTCATTTAGAATTACTGTCAAAACTAGTGGATTCCCATAATAGTAGTGTGTGAACAGAAACAGCCATGCTAGTTGGTAGCTTGTAGGTAATAATGTCAGTTAATGTACATATGTAAATGTATGTATATTTACATATATATATATATATATATATATATATATATATATATATATATATATATATGTACATATATATATATATATATATATATATATATATATATATATATATATATATATATCTGTATATAGTTGTAGGTGTCATTCTGCATACACACTTACTACAGGGAACAGGAGAGAGGAATGGAGAAATGTGAATCTACAACACAGCCTGAATCATGAGAGAGATACTAACCTTTACACTCACAGAACAGTGTCCACAGCATACCAGCATGGTCCCCGCCCTTACAATCTGAAAGGGCAACGCCTGTCTCACATACCCTTTTATAGCACTGTCCTGAAATCACAGTGAGAACTGCAATCAGTACACAACTGGCTGCATGCAATTAGCAAATGCTGGCTTACAACTGGTGCAGAGGCTATCACATGGACCTATGCAGATACCTACAAAAGCATCCTGTACTAACACTCCACACATGCAATACGTTCATTGCACTGTCTGGAAGCAGAGAGAGGGAGAGAGACAGACAGAGACAGAGAGAAAAAAAAAAACACACGCTACACACTGTGAGTCTAAGCTGTCAGCAGTGACAGTAGCAAGCCGTGCCAGCAGCAGCAAGAAGCAGAAGCAGTGGTAACGCAACCAGCTGCGACAAACACAGGTAATGTAAAGTAGCAGGTTAATAGTCTGCATACTGTGAACCCTCCAAATCTGTCATAGGTCTGTATCTATAGGTATGTCCATGTGATATGTTGTGTGTACGTACTTCCACCAAAAGGGGATGACTATACATTACATGTCAGTCAGTATTAGGCCATGATCCTGGCAGCAGTTGTCTGTGCATTGCCCTCAGCAATGGCTGTAGTGACTGTTTTGAAAGGTCAGCCAGGTTCAAAAGGCAGGATCAGCCCATCACAAAGGCAAACTGGCTGGGAACAAGTGTCTGCAGGTACCCAATATCACTGCATATGCGTCCCATACTGAATAATTCCATAGATTAGCAGACCAGGCCGGTTATGCATATGATGTGGTAGTTCCCAGGGTCAGTAGAGGTGTCTCCTTAGTGGTGTGGGGCCACTGTTGCTGTATGCCAGTATCCAGGTACATATCCTGTAGTACGGCCAAGATTAATTATCAGTCTTATATGCAGTTGTATGTCCTCTTGGAGTGCATGTAGCACACATCCAGGGATACCATCAGGTCACACTGATGCTGTGTGTTCTGCTTTGCTGAGGGCGGCCATCACCTGGACATGTGAGATGATAGGGAGGTTACATACAGCTGTGATAAGTATTTCAACTGGTGGGGGAGAAGGAGGGGTGATACGTGCACTGAACCTGTCTGCAAGAATGTTGCCAATATCTGTGTGTTTGGTGAATGTTAAGTAGGTGTGTATTAACGCAGAGCATATCTGAGGCATTTGGTCCATATGTGTAACATAACTGAAGAAGGCCTTGTGGTTATCCATAGTGTTTGTGGCCATTTCCCTCCCAGAGTAGGCCATGGCCGTTATGAGAGACCGTAGCATAGTACCAGTGCTGACCACAGATGCCTTCCCTTAATGTGACTCTGCTCTGTCCTGCAGTAGCCTCCTGCAATTGTTATACAATCTGCCTCTGTCTGGGGTCCACCGGACAGGATGCCTAACCTTTGTGCATAGGGTCTGGGTTAGAAATGTGTGTGCAAGTTCCATGCAATCAGTGGGATGTCCATGATAAGCATTTGCAAAGGGGTCAGCAGTGTGGGTTGTGGCTTCCACTGGCCCAGTGTGCTGCATGGATACCATCTCAGTCCTAACAAGTGAATAACTGTCTAATCACATACATATCAAAGTAGTCTACTGTGCTGGTGGTGGGATATGTATATCCAGGCTGAGTAACTTGTGTCCACATCACACTAGTGGATGGCATCCCACATACAGTACCTTGGGATGAACCCCCAGAGTGAGGTTGTGCATTGGACCTGTCGCAGTGTGCTGACCGATGGGGCATGCTACTATGTTGTGTGGAATGTGGCAGGTATTGTTGCACATGTGTTGGCTGAGCACTGATATCTGGCCATGTACTTGTGTATCCACCACGAGACACACACATGCAACATATGAGAGTAGTAGTATATCACTACACATGAGTATCATGTATAGTATGTGTGCCATATACTGCTGACATAGTCTGCTGATATCCTGTTTGTGTTCTCTTCCAGGGAGATGGCGCATCAGCGTAATCCTGCCTACTCTGCAGCGGAAGAGCCTGGTGCGGGAGTATGACATACTGTTTTCCCGCACCAGTCAGAATCAGCAGGAGAGGGCTGCACTGTGGCAAGACCTTGTCTGTAGGGTAAATGACATTGGCACGCATAATAGGACATATGAGCAGGTACAACATCACTGCAGTGATTTAATCAGAAATGTCCATCAGCGTGCATCGGATATCCACAAGCAACAGGTTGGCACAGGAGGTGGGGTGGCCACACATCCCCCCCTCACCAGACTGGAGGGGCTACTCCTAAGTGTTGTGGCTCCAGCCCCGGAACAGCAACAGCAATACACTTGCATCATAATGGAGGCTGGATCCACACAGCAGCACGACATGGAGCATGCAGGTAATATGCCATATTTACACTTTACTGTTCTGTACACTGTTAGTTTATGCATGTGTAAGGTGTGTCCGTGGTATGTAGCTGTCATCATAGTATGTAATTGTGCATGTGTGATATTGGCAATATCAGCAGCTGACGTGTGAAAGGCAACTGGTGTACTACTGCACTGTATCATATGCAGTATCAATGGCACAGTTGTGCCCACTGACATTAATCTCATCATTTCTGCAGGTCCCTCCGGGGTTACAGCAAGGCAGGCCATCCATGCTGGTGAGTGTGTTTAACAATACCTATAATAGTCCTGATAGTGCTAGTAACACTAGTGTAACTCAGTAGTGCTCTGTGTGTATACTGCGGGGTGTGCATGTGTGCAGGTGTGCCTCTGCCCATGTGTGCATGTGTGCATGTGTGCAGGTGTGCCTGTGTCCACATGTGCATGTGTGCCTGTGTCCATGTGTGCATGTGTGCATGTGTGCCTTTGTCCACGTGTGCATGTATACATGTGACCACGTGTGCATGTGCGCATGTGTGCATGTGTCCACGTGTGCATGTGTGCATGTGTCCATGTGTGCATGTGCCCACGTCTGCATGTGTGCATGTGTGCATGTGTCCACGTGTGCATGTGCCCACGTGTGCATGTGTGTCTGTGTGCATGTGTGCCTGTGTGCATGTATGCATGTGTGCATGTGTGCCTGTGTCCACGTGTGCATGTCTGCATGTGTGCCTGTGTCTATGTGTGCATGTGTGCCTGTGTCCATGTGTGCATGTGTCCATGTGTGCATGTGTGCATAAGTGCATCACTGGTAACATTGTGTGGACACTGTAAACTGTGTTTCCTGTCTTCCTCCCACAGGTTCTGGTGCTGCTCTGGTGTCCTGCAGCAGGGAACCTGAATCTGGTGCCACAGGTACTGGTAATGATGATATCTGTGTAATGGTACAGGAAGGTGTGTCAGGGTCCACCATTGGTCAGCCAATTGACAGTACACAGCTGTCAACCCCATCATTGTGCACAGTCATCCTGCCAGTACATCCTTTGTCACCATTGTCCCTAGGTGATGGACAGAATACAGTGGGCATTGACCAGGGTAATGTGATATCTGTGGCACATGCTTCCCCACACAGCAGCCATGGACAGGGTCCTGCGATGGTACCACACAGACAGTTGCCCATGGGTTCTCGTGGGAGCATCCGTGGGCATACTGCCTCTGGCAGACGTGCCCAAAGAGGTCTGTCAACCTCAGCTATGTTTCGGGCTGTCATGCAGGCACAGTCGCATATGGACAGGGTCTGAGGGAGCTGAGAGCATGTCGCACAGCCATGACTGACAGTATGTGTGACATCGCGGATGCTATCCGTAATTTCACCAATGTCATAGACAGATGTTGTGGGGACATATTACAGCAGTTCCACAACCAAATGTCCATGAGCCAGGGCAATGGTGGGCGATTGCGGCGTCGACGTGGCCGTATGCCCGCAACAGCAGCAGCTGGCAGTCGGTGTGGATGACAACAGGCTTGCGCACGCCCCCATAGTGCCAGCAGCAGCCCCAGCAATGCTGGGTCTGTGCTGTCATTGGAACGCCCCAGGAGACCATGTGCACGTGGCTCTGGACAGTCCCAACAGGGACCTGTGTCCAGTCAACACACTCCCACTTCTGATGACAGTACCCAGTCTGGCTTAGTACTGGATACGGTCCGTAGCACCCCTGCCAGGCACAGGTACCGTGTCCGTGCCCACAGACACTGATCTGTATGACCTGCCAGGTGCAGTCTGTGGCTGTCCACAAACCCCTTTATATGGCAGCCATGAGGTGGAACTGTGTGCGTGCATACACACATGTGAAATGTTAACACCTAGGGCGACCACATACATGCACACACTGCACCAACAGTGCCCCACCCTGTACTGCTGCCCCTCACCAACACACACACACACACATGTCAATTGGTGGTATCAGTAGCAGACTTAGGCATACCTAATTCACACCCTGTGCATATGATGACACTGTGCCACCTCCTGCAATCTCCAACATCATTGCGGGAACAGGTAAACACATTGCTGATGCACAGGGTGACTACATAGAAGTGTATTAGTAGTATCATGTTGGTAACAGTACAGTGTGCTGATATGACTGTGTGTATATCCCAGCATGCCTGATGCAGTAACCGTATGAATGTCCTGAATTGTTATCTGCACCCATAGTACGTACCAAAGTGTAACAGCTGCACATAATTGTATGCCGGTGGTAAGGATGTCAACAGATAGCCACATACATGGGTAGCACAGGGGGGAAGCTAATGCAAGTAGTGATATGCAATGATGGACATGTACAGTAATGGTGTCAAGTTGTCCACAACGACTATGAAATGTGGATGTTTGCGCATGTTGATATGTGTGCAGTACCAGTGTAATCCAAATCACAATTAACTATGACATAATATCAGTTCTACCATGGGCATCTGCGCTGTGTATTCCTGGGTACATGTTGATAGTGCCTACATATTTGCATTGTTACTTACTGTTAGTGTTACCCCTTCTTTGTTGTACAATGAACTACTTCCAGCCCTGCTTACTGTAGCTTTGTTTGCATGCATGTTCGCTTGGGGTTCCCTGGAACACTGCTTACACCTGCAATGCAGAGTTACAGTGCTTCTGTGGACTCCTAGTGACATTTGCATAGCGTACGATACGTATGTCAAGTTTACACATGACAGAATTTCACTGTCCGTCCTGTTCGCATGTACGTTGCCTGTGACACATTGCACATGTCTTACCTGGTATTTACCCACGTGTGCAGTCATATATGCCAGTGCTATGAAACAGTAGCAGTACGCCCACACATACACACCTTCAGTATGTTGTTCCCCATTGGCCCTATGTGTTGGTACTCACCATGGCAATCACACTACTAGAGTAGCATGTGCAAAGGTAATCTGTGAATCACCTCTATGGTCCAGTTGTGGTTTATGTGAGTCATGTGGCAATGTCACAGCTGCCACATGTATGCAGTCAGCCATCACCCTTGGCCAGGAACGTACAACACATGTGTGGGATGCCACCACATAGCCAATCTGGGAACTGAGCTCTCTGAACCCAGTAATGCCATACCCTGTCAGGTGGCATGTCATATTACAGTGACTACAATACAAGTCAGACATAGACACGCACTGACAGCATGCTGAACACACTGGCGCATACGTGGGGACTCAGAATAGCATCCTGCCTGAGCATCACACACCTCCGCAGCTGGCACACAGGCATATGTTCCATCGGAACAGAGCACATGCCACACATGGCACACACATCCCATGTCCCACACACTCACAGCCTGTAGGGCTACACAACACACCTGCTACAGATGTGTCAGGTACCTTTCTTGGGTGCTGCACTGGGGTCCCGCTCAACAGGCTGTATCTGGTGAAGGTCACAGTGATATGCCTCAGGGGCACTATGGTCCACCACAGAACACATGCATACAGGTCAGTCAGAGGCATGGACACATATGACTCAGTCATTGACCATGCCACTATGGATGACCTGAGACATACCTCCCTGGACTACATGATAGGGAACATAGAATGGATCTCTCAGCATGTGGCACGGGCTAGTATGAGCCTGATCTTGGTTGCCAACATACCCTCACCAGGTATGCTACCACTATATGTAGGAAGGGTGTTGTATGTCTACATTCTGCTCAGTCTCCAATGTCATTCATAGGGTATCCGCAGGCTGTCAACGTGTGCTTACATGCTAGGGAAGCCACAATGATGTGCAAGGGTCAGCTTGCACGTGACACCCATGGCCCTATGTATATTGGCGAAGCTCCTTGATACACACATACTGCCTTATGCTGCAGGACACGGATTACATAGCCACCTCCACGGGTATCACACAGGTTAGGACACTAACAGTCCTGCTACACAACACCAGCAGTGTACACCGCAAGATGCATGCACTGGACACTGTCCTCAGCACGGTGAACTGCAATGTCTGTGCAGTACCAGAGTCCTGATTCATGGCTCACAGGTGCAACCAATCACTGCCAGGTTATGCCTCATACCATGCCTGTCATCCCCTACACATGTAACACACATAGACAGTGGGGTGGTATCCCAAGGCACCACAGATACACACACCTACAGGTTGTTGGCACAGCACAAAGCATCAGGGCCTAATCATGTGCAGCTAACAGTGTGTCGGACTGCCATCTGGTTCATAGCCTGGCACACACAACCCTCCCATACACAGGAAAACCACCTATCCTCCATAACAACACTGGCAATATGACAGTCTCAAGAACTGTCTTTATATGGCTGGACTGCATCCAGCCAAACATTGTGCGTGAGCATTACTGTAGCTACAACACACTAGTTGAAGGGTTCACAGCATGTGGTCACTGAATTGCAGTGGAATGACATGTTACCACTCCCACAACAGGTGGGAACATGCAGCACATGTACATCAACTACATGTAGACTATATGGCCCAGACCAGATGTGTATCCCCTGCTGTAGGTATTTTACCATATACACCCACACTGTATAGACACATACCTCGTGCGGCCCCTGCACAGTAAGACACAGTCATATTATGCTTTGTAAATACCATTTATCCACTCAATGCATGTGTCAGACATGGTAACTACTGCAGGTCACAGGTATTTATATGTGTCACACACATACATCATGTGTGCAATGCCATTGCTGGTTTAGGCAATGGCATGCATTGTTATGCACAAAGACCCACACAAGGTCATAATGTGTGACACAACCACACGTGGCAGTTGTGGGTTACCAAAACATACCTATCTGTACTCTGACAATGGTAATAGACCCAGTAGCAGAGCGCACTATTGGCATTACTGGCCAACTAGCCCTGTTTGGCTGTGCTGATAGTGTGGTGACACCCCCTGTGTTTACTGGGGGAATATGCAGCATCTGGTATATTGTAGTATCTGTCAAAAGGATCTGTTCTCTCACACTTGCATTTACACACACCCTACTACCCCCCCACACACACTTGCTAGATTCATACCCCTTCCTAACTAAGTCACGACAAGTAAGAGAGACGCATTAGCGAAGCGCACTATTCAGATTACTAGATGGTTCCTCTTCTCTGGCTATACTTATAGGATGCTGACATCATCAGTGTTTTGAAAGGGTAATGTGCATCAGGTAGTGTGATCTCCTGATTGCCAAAACTAACATGTTTTTCATACAGAAATGCACACACACAAACTCCCCACATCCAAACACACACACACTTGCCAGTTTCAAACCCCTACCTAAATAGGTGATGGCACTTGAGAGTGACACTGTAGCAGATTGCGCTATTCTGATTACTGGTAGATGTTTCTTCTCCAGCTGTATGTATAGGGTGCTGACATCATCACTGTTTGGAAAGGGTAATGTGCATCATGTAGTGTGATCTCCTGATTTCAAAAAAGCACATATTTGTCATACAGAATTGCACACCACACACAGAGTCCCCACATCCAAACCCACACACATGCCCTTTACAGGTTTCAAACTCCTACCTAACTATATTATGACACTCGGGAGAGATGCATTAGCAGAGTGTGCTATTCGAATTACTAGGAGGTTTTCCTTCTCCTGCTGTACTTATAGGGTGCTGACATCATCCGTGCTGAGATAGGGGAATGTGCATCCTGTAGAGTGCTTTCACAGATGTCAAAAGGGACATCCCCCTCACACAGACTTGCACACACACTAACCCCCCTCCACACACACTGGGCAGTTGTAGGATTCAAACCCCTACCTAACTATGTTATGACATTCGAGACGGACGCATTAGCGGAGTGCGTTATTCGCATTACTGGGAGGTTTCTCTTCTCCTGCTGTACTTATAGGGTGCTGACATCATCAGTGTTTAGAAAGGGGAATGTGCATCCTGTAGTGTGTTCTCCTAGTTGCCAAAAGGGATATTTCCTTTATACAGACTTGCACACACACTAACCCCCTCCACACACACTGAGCATTTTCAGGATTCAAACCCCTACCTAACTATGTTATGACACTCGTGACAGACGCATTAGCGGAGCGCGCTAATTGAATTACTGGGAGGTTTTCTTTCTCCTGCTGTACTTATAGGGTGCTGACATCATCAGTGTTTAGAAAGGGCAATGTGCATCCTGTAGTGTGTTCTCCTAGTTGCCTAAAGGGATATTTCTTTCATACAGACTTGCACACACACACACTAACCCCCTCCACACACACTGAGCATTTACAGGATTCAAACCCCTACCTAACTATGTTATGACACTCGTGACAGATGCATTAGCGGAGCACGCTATTCGAATTACTGGGAGGTTTCCCTTCTCCTGCTGTACTTATAGGGTGCTGACATCATCAGTGTTAAGAAAGGGGAATGTGCATCCTGTAGTGTGTTTTCCCAGTTGCCAAAAGGGACATTTCCCTCTCACAGACTTTCACACACACAAACCCCACTCACCCACCCACACACACACTGAGCATTTGCATGATTCGAACCCCTACCTAGCTATATTATGACACTTGAGGGAGACGCGTTAGCAGAGTGCACTATCCGAATTACTGGGCATCTGTTCTGCACCTGCAGTATTTATAGGGTGCTGACATCTTTATTTCTACAGAGGTATGTACATGTAGTACTACCTGTCAGGTGGGGGATAGCATATATATGCATTTGCAGCCACCTACGTCAGGGTCAGATATGCACATCGCACTGGCAGGTTATGTTCTATACCATGCTTTGTGACCACAGGACCTGTAACACACAACACAACCAGTCCAGAACACCACACCCACATCCAGGACACACACTTAGATTCCCTGGGAACAGTGCCGGGATATGCAGGTGTTCACATACACCATTCCAGTTGTTAACATCAGGTACAGGCATATTGTGTGTGAGAACTACTCAGGCCTCTACCACTTTACCCTACAGCCACTATAATTTGTGGGTCCATGTGCTATAGCAGAACCACACACCACAGCCACATGGGGGAATACATATTGCACCTGTCCATCTGCAACGTGGGTACTCACTGTTCCACACCAGAGGTAGACAACCATTGTTGATAGATGACCATACCCACCTTTCCCTGGACATCCATATCCCATCTCCACCTCCAGGCAAGGTTGTCACTGCACACAAACTGTATTTAGCACAGGCAGACTCTACACTTGTGAAGACTGGGGTGGACGACTTCAGAGGACCCATGCTGGGGGACTATACTGGCCACTCAGCATAATCATTGACAATTGCATTCTATGAGCATGTGTATGGTTTGCATTGATCATGCTATCCCACATATTCCCATGACTGCTCCACAACAAGACACCTGTCAGGTGTACACCAGCCATATATGAGCCGTACAACAGACAGAGTGAGCTAATACATTGCAGAGCTGTAGCCCACAGAGGGAGGACATCTGTGAACAGTTCCGGCATGGCACTTCATTCACACATAATCATCACAACACAGTGTTGACAGTGGAATTGTCCAGAGAATGCAGATAGGGCTCCCCTCAGTCTGTTATTGACGGACACTTACTGTTAGAGATCCTCAGCAACCCTCTTCCAGCACACACCGACAACATGGCTGTGGCTTAGCACATTCAATCCCTGGGACCTCCATGGTGCCCCTGCTTGACAGAGGCACAGCTCACTAGCCTCACATGTTGCCTTATGTGACCTACTTTACAGTGGCACAGTAGCCTACTGTACTGGGGATGCAGATGCCAAGCACACTCTGGCTGAGCTGTCATTCCCTAGGGCAACAAGCCTAGTACTGACCTCTACACCCATATGTTCAATTGTCGGATGCACAATATTTGTTGTGCTGTTCTACTGTTTGCAGGTCTTTATTGCCATAGCATTCCCTGTTCCTATGACCAACTTGTGTATCTGTGGAAGATGTTTGCATATGACGGTGATCCACTATATCACTTATGTCTCTGTAGTCATTTACTGTGTGCACTGGGCAGATTGCTGTGTTGTGGTTGGTTCCTGGACTGACACGTACAAATACCAGATATGTGTGGCCATTTGCTAAACGGAGATATGGCCTAAGTGTGTGAGCATGCCCAGTTCAGCCTTTCCATGGCATGTTGTCTGACATATGCCTCATTTATCAAAGTGTGCGAGCATGCCCAGTGTGAGCTTTCCATATGTTGCACTCTGAAGTCCACCACATATTTGGGTGTGTGTGAACTTCAACAATGTCTCACATTTATGGTTGTGTGTTGGGTGTCATGTTGTGTACTAACTGGCCAACTGCTTCATGTCTGCCACAACAGGGATTATACTGTGCCTGCAGGGATTGCATGGGATACTTTGCAGAGAGTTCTCAACATACTTTCATAATGACCTAACACTGTAGTACCGTATAGTGTACTGGTTCAGTACTTACACTGTGGTGGACAGTATCCTGGGCTTTAGTCCTATGACTGCTTGACATCTTCATAGTGAGCACAACAGACTGTGTAGGGGCCAGTTGTGCACATATGACCATGTTGCATTATGTTCAGATATGGACTACCTACACCAGGCTCGTCCAACATTGGTAGTGTATTCCACAACATGGGTGGACATTGGCAAACACTAGCGATGTTCCCTAGGCCATTTCTGATGCTAGTCACAGGGTGTGTTTGTCCTTCGACACACATTGTAACTGGAGTTTGCCATGACATATGTCATGGTTAGTATACTGTGCCTCCGTCTACCTCTGACATAACAGTGATACCCAGGGTTAGCCTACCATCTCCCATCCACTCATCAGTATTCCTCTTGAGGGGTGTCGATAAGTGACTCTCTGGCTGACCTGTACCGGGAGTTTACTGAAGAGTGGCTCATTCTGTACAGCTTGTCCTATGTATGTCAGTGCTGGGATTCAGGTCTCTCATGTGCATAGCTCACTGCCATTCAGATTGTACAAGGTGCAGCATGTTCATTGATTCCAGGTTGGACATAGCTTCATATATCAGGCACAGCTTGCCTGTAGCTGGGCAGTATGGCAGTGTGTGGGGCTGCAGTTTGTTTACTCAGGCAACACATGGCATCTGTTCATGCTCTTTGCTACTCCTGCTGGGGTACTGTTGTGGACTTTACAGTTGATGGAGGTGTCTGCTGAGGTATATCCCACAGGGGCTATTGTAGTCAATTGTGACGCTGATGGAGGATGACTGCAGAGCCACAGTGACATCCCCTTATCTACATCTGCCAACCTTCATGTTTGGGTGGGTATATAGTATATGTTTCTGTGAACACTACAGCCACATGTTTGTCCAGTGCAGGATATCTATCACCTTTTGTACCCAGGTCTCTCATTACATGTTAGGTACGTCATGGGTTAACACCTGTGTGGTAATTTGTGGGCACTTACTGTATATCCATGGTGGTTGTCTATACACAGTTCTGCAATTAGCTTGCTGACATGGTTATGACTCCAGTTGTCTGTTTGTAGGTGGCCCTTCTGTGGGTTGCTTGTGTCAGCTGGGGGTCAGATATGGTGGGCTGTTTGTACTCCTCTGCATACATGTTCAGTCACAGTCCTTCCATGTTGGCCTATACCTATGGGACATATATACAGAATGGGGGGGCCCAGGACCAGGCCTTGTGGGATGCCACTCATATCTGCTTTGTAGTCTGACATGGATGCGGCATGTCTGACCATGTCAGTTCTGTCCTTGGTCTGGTTTGCAACCCCTCTACTGACATAGGGGTATATGTTTAAGCTGGTGAACATATCCATACTGAACTCGTACGGTATTGTCTAGAAGCATATGCACGGTCCGGCTACGCTGTGTGGACCACATTGCCCTCATCAATGACCTTAATGACTGCTTCAAATGGGTCAAACATGTTTAGGGGCAGGATCTGCAGTTACGACAGCCACACTGTGTAGGGTCCAGTATCAGTAGGTCCACAATAGCCTTCTGTCTGCGGTACATACTGATCCTTTCCATAGCTGTGCAGACCAAGCTTGTCAGGATCCTGGGGTGGTAGTTTGCAGTATCCATTCAGGCAACACCTTTGTTGTGAAGGACCACTGTTGTTGTACACTGCTCTTTGGGTACATATCCTGTGGTAAGGCTGACATTGGGCAGTAGTGTGATTTGGCATTCCATTATTCTTGGAGTCCATGTTGGCCTCAGCCCATGACACCATCACATACCTTTGCTGCTGTGTGTTTTGCTTTGCAGATGATGGCTGTTACCTCAGCATCTGCAATGTCAGGGGACCAGCAGTCTGCTGGGATAGATATTTTGCACTCTGGGGGGGGGGGGGTTTGCACTGCACCTGTCAGGTTGTATGTTAGCAATATGTGTGTGTGTTTGGTATGTTGTTTGTAATATCTGTGTGATTCGGAGCATATCTGTGGATGCCCAACATGGTTCCTACCATCAGTTAGGTAAGCCTTGTGATTATCCTTAGTGCCCTGTACAATTTGTATCTTCATAGGTTCATGGGTTCATACTAGGCTGTCCACCCTAGGGCATTAGTAAGCCTAGCCAGAGTGTGTGTGTCTTTCGCCACCCCTTGCTATGTGTCTATTATGGCCATTTATGAATTTCTTTACTGTGCCTCTGTCTGGTCGTGACACAGTGAAGACCCCCAGTATACATGTACGATCATCCATCCACTTGGCAATATTCCTGTTGAGGGGTGTCAGTGAGGGGCTCTGCCTAACATGGATTGGGATCCTGTTTCTGGGAGTGGAGAGCCTCTGGGTTATGTATCTGTCCCTCCAGCACATCTTATTTCATTATGTGTTGAGGCTGACATCTGTCACTCTCACAGCTCCAATGGCTTTGATTTCCTGTGGTGGAGCATGTCCATTACTCCTGTGCTGGACATGGCCTTGTACAACAGACATACAATGCCTCTGTGTAGGCAGTCTGTGACTGCATTCCGCTGAGGTGTCTACAGCCAGGCAGCATATGACATATATTTCACACCCTTTATCCTCTTGGTGGGGTAACTATGATGTCTTCCGAACCGCTGCAGGTGTCACGTATGGTACATCCCATATGAGTCATTGTACTAGATTATGGGTCTGATAAGGGAACAGTACAGCAGCACAGTGACCTCTGTTGATGTAGATGTGAATCCTTTCATGATACAGTGTCCAATATCGACAATCTTCCTAGCCACATTGGCATTGTGAGTGTCACATGACAGATTACTGTCGACTTGTGTCCCTAGGTCCCTGATTACTCCTTGCATACATAATGGTTTGCCACCTATGTGGTAATTTGTGTGTACCTTGTCTGGTATTTGGTGGGACATTCATACTGTCCAGTGTCTTCAGGATGTCTGGGTGCAGTTCTTGTGTGTGAAAGTGTGGTCTGTCGCATGCTACAGACTGTACAGCAGTTTGGACTACATTTAGGTGCACATGGGTGGTCTCTGCTGCTTTGTGCATTGTCAGTTACCTGGCCATATGGGTGTCTGTGCTGCATATGGATACTCCCCCTCCTTTGATGTTTTGGTCCAGGTGTTGGGGCCATAACACATGATATGTGGTATAACCTGGTAGTGCTGGTGTGCTATCACTAGGCTTGCAACAGGCTTCTGTCACTGCACAGACATCGATGTTCTCTATAATGGGAAGTGCCTCAGGGGCATGCATATTGCAGTTTACACATCTGGGATTGGTCAGCATTACCCTTATGTTTCTTACCACTTATGTTTTTTAGGGTGGTGGGTAGTCTTTTTGGCCTTGCCTACATATGGCTCTATGGAGGTGGCAAAGGCCTTATCCAGTATCCAGACGCACAGGGGTAACAGGTGCAAGCCAGCGCTGGAACAGCAGCATGGCTTGTCATGCTTGACATCTCAAGCAGACAGACATTAGACCCTCTTGGACTGACAGCTGTAACTGTGCCAGCTGTTAAACATGATCATTCTGTGTTTGTACTGTGGCATCATTCTTGGTGAGGGTTGGATGCTGCACACAGCCAGTGTCATACCGGCCTGGGGTACATACTCAGAGAGATCATCCATGTCTCTTTTCATGTAGACCAGGGAGGTACATCTCAGGTCATTCACACCAGCATGGACATTGAGTGCATCATATTTCTGCTTGCTTTGGGGTGACCTGCGTACTTGTGTTATGTGGCATTTTGTGGCAGTCTACAGGCAGCTTACTCTACCCTTTCCATTGTTCAGTCTGGTGAGTGGGACAGCAGTGTGTCTGCCTATACAGACACCTATTACAACTGTATCAGGCATGTTGTTTCTCCTTCTGGCCTGTGACTGTTTGGCACACCAGCTTTGTGTACTATTCGTTGCATGTGCTATGTTTGGAGGTTGTGGTTGCTTGTGATCTGCTTTGGAGGCTTCTGTTGGTGTGGTGTGTTTATAATTAGGGCCTCCGGGAATGTTTTTCTGTGTTTATGTGTTTGGTTTACAGTTGTGGTAGGTCTATGTGGGACTGGGTTTGTGGTGTATGTGGCTACCTTCTCCTCCTGACTAGTTTTGACAGTACTGAGTTGGGGGAGCTCAACCTCTGGTTTGGATACATGGTTGCATCTATCACATATATTTGTATTTATTGGTGGGAGTTGTGGTTGTCTGTGTACTTGGGACAGGTGTCACATTGCCTCTGGATTCACAGATTCTACTTGTTGTGGCTGGACTTAGTGGATTGTATGTGTGGACATATGTTATTGCCATACTACTGGTCAGTGATTACTTCCCTTTTTATGTTTGCTCTATCATGTGGTAGCTTCCTCATTCTCTTGCATGGTTCGGTAATGGCTGGAGTCCAGCATGCCAGATGCCTGCGTGTATGGCATTGTGTGTTGTTGTTATTTGTGATTGCATACTCCAAGCATTCCTGGCTGTGTTCATGGAATGCCTGTATAACATGTTCTGTGGTGTGTCCCATATTCTGCACTTGCACAGGGCCTTTCGTGGTTTCAACATCAGTTTGGAGGGCTGCAACCTATGCTTTACACATGTTTTTCACTGTGGTATTCTGGCCAGGGACTGGGGTCGGGATGTGTATATTCAGTGTGATTACTCTATGGTCTGGTATTACCAGTGAAGGATACACTTCTCATCTTGCCATCCAGTACATATGTTGCTGATTATCACATCCAGTATGCTTACCCCTCTTGTGGGAGTGGTACATTGTTCCTGGGCATTTTTGTTTATGGATTCTGGGAACTTTTCTCCAACTGTGCTGGTGCTAGTATAATGCTCCTGGTGTATGTCTGGGTATTTTCACTCAAGCAATATAATGTTGTTTTGGGGGCTTGATATATTCATGTATTCCAACATAGGCCAGGTGCAGTTCCTGGTATTAGGACAGTAGTCTGCAGCAGGCTATATACTGGGAGGCGGTTTTAGCCATTGGTATTTGACCATGGCTAATCCATGCTGCTTCTTGTTGTGGTACCAACATGGGGGTGTGGTTATCCTTGACATTTATTGCTAGTCACCCTCCTTTTGTAGCTTGTTCCATGTTTTGCAGCTGTACAGCACAGTATGAGGTGTGACCTGGTAGTGTTAGGGTGCTGATGTGAGCCTTGACCCAGTTCTCTATTACAGGACTGATATCTACATTCTCCATACTGTGTGCATTTACACTACACACATCTTGCTGTTTAGACTTCTGGCATTGGGTAGCATTACATCTAGGTTCCTATCCCTTGTGCTACCTATGAAGGTGGGTTTGTGTTTTGAGACTTACCTATTCAGGGCATGCTGTGGGTACTGACAGCCTTTGCCAGTATCCATGGGGCATGGAATGATAGGTGCATGCCACCCCTAGCAGGTGGTGCATCATGTCATGCTCCGCATGTCTTTCCAGCCTGAAACACATTGACTCCCCTTTGTCTAACTGCATTACTTCAGCCAGTTATTGCACTTGATCATCCCATCGTCATTTTGTGGCTTCATGCTTGGTGAGGGTGGATGTTAGTCAGGGTGCTCAGGTGTACATATAGTACATGGTGTTACATTACTTAACACATGCAATTCATGCCTCAGGTGGTGCTGCAGGGCTGCCTCTGTCGAATGCACATATTACATTTCCCTGTACATGTTTGTGAGCAGGTCATGTCATTTTAGGCATCCATGTAATTATTTGAGTGAGTCAGAGGGGGTATCATTCCCAGGGTTCCTACTGAGCCAGTGTATGTGCTATGCGTTGCCTCTTTGCCAAGGCCAGGGCATACTGGGCATGCCTCCTTCTGCCTACTGGGGCAGGCTCAGGTTGTCCCTCCTCCGAGTCACGCTCTGCCTGTGATGGCCTTGGCAATGGTGGGGGGCTGTTTGGCCTGGCCGTATGCTGATCCTGCTGCAGCTGTTTTCGCAAGATCATATTATGTAGCATAGCACATACCATGAAAATTTGGGTACATGTAGTTGGTGTGTACTGCAACGCTCCACCAGATGTGTCCAGACACCGGAACCGTGACTTGAGCAGCCCAAACACATGCTCTATTACATTACGTGTTTGTGCGTGTGCCTCATTATGGCGTTCCTGTTCAGGTGTGTGTGCGTTTCTGATGGGTGTCATCAGCCACGGCTCCAGTGCATAACCTGCATCCCCCACTAGGTGTCCGTGTGGGATGCCCCCATTGACAAATGTCTGGTACAGCTGCGTCAAATGCCAGATGTGGGAATCATGGTAACTCCCAGGGCAGCCAGCACACCCATTCATTATTATGCCCTGGGCATCACACACAACCTGGTAGTTGATGGAGGGGAAGCCCTTCCGGTTAATGTAGGCCCTACCCCGTTCACCGGCTGGTGCTTTGATGCGTATGTGCGTGCAGTCTATTGCACCCACTACCTCAGGGTATTCCGCTATTTGCTGGAAGAGACGCATATTGCTGGCCAATTCGTCATGGGCATTGGGGAAATATACATGATCACCAACATGTGCTGACATGGCATCCAGGAACTGGTGCAGTACCCTGGAGGCTGATGCCTGTGATATCCCCATCATATCGCCAGTTGGTCTCTGGAAGGTACCTGTTGCTAGTATTCTTAGGCCAACACATACCTTGGTTTCCACTAGGATGGGTTCCCCTCTGTTGGTTCTCTGTGTGAGGCGTGGCCTGCACAGCTCAACAATTTGCTGCAGGAGCTGTCTGTCCACTCTATAGCGCTCTGCTCTACTATCTCCAGCTCATGTAACCCATGGTAGGTGACCCCGGGCCTGTACACTCTTCTCCATCTCCTCACTGTGGGTTGTCTGGCACCATCTGCATTGTCACCACCCTCAGCAAGTCACCTATGTCTCATTATGACAGCTATGGCAGCCCCTAACATTTGTGCTCTGAGTGAAGCTTTTTCAGTTTTCACTTCTATTAGCTTACTCCTGTCTTGCAGTGTCTCTTAAGAGAAACATCCTGCACTACTGTTTGCAGAGTTTTAAGTGCTGGGCTGGGCGACTATTCTGCCTGTGTAATTGCCTGCTTCTAATTGTTTTCACCTGCTAGCTTCAACAGTTATCCCTGCTAGCTTCCTACTAATTCTGTTGCTTCCTTTTTCCTTTCTGTTTCCTCAGAGGGGAGCAACGTGCATACTAGCAGAAACACGCTCACAGTGGCTTACACGCATGCACACTTGCTTACACGGTTCAGAATCTACTTATTCAGGTTAAAACGCATGCACACCCGCGCAAACACTGTTACACGTCTGCCAACAGCCTCCAACATGCTCAGCCTGCCCTACACGTGCGCACACCAGCGCAAACAGTGTTAAACATCTCGCAACACACTCCCACATGCTCAGTCTGCCTTACACACACATACACTGCCCTACTCGCGCTTCATGGCACGCACACGTGCAAATGCACGCCCAGCAAGAAACTTTGGTGTAAGTAACAGTGTACACCTTCCATTTCTTGACTTTCCCAGACTTATCTTGTGGCACACCTCTTTCCATGCTCTGTGTCTGTCATCTGTCATGTTACACTGACCTCCAATGAACTGCATTTCTTTCTACCATTCCCCCCTATGATGTCACCTATCTCCTACTCTATTTCTTCCCCTTATGTATCTCTTACACTACTCAGACTGTGCTCATTTGCTATGTGACTGTGAGATTCAGTATCCTAACCCTCATTTACATGAGATTGCCTACTAATGCTTAGTTACATGTCTTAGACTCAGCTTCCCCCCTTAGCAACCACTACATGGTGGCCATGTTGTTTTTGGTCTGCTGGTCCTTGCATTGTCATTCCATGTATTGCATGAAACACACATTTATGGGTTTATAACCTTCATTTTTATGTTTTATACAGCGCAGCCCGTTTGCAAAAAAAAAAATTATATTTTTATTATTTTTGCATCGGGTTACCTTGCCAATGGCCTCATATTTGGCCATTGACATGCTGCCTGAGACATATGCACCCTTTATTTGGAGCTGAAATGGCTCCATTGTGGAATTTGCAGAAACGTACTCAGTTGTCAACTGAGTACATTTCTGCAGCTAAAACGTCTCTTACACGGGCTGGTTTCTGCTTCGTGGATCGCTAATATACCTCATTTGCATACCTTTCAGCTGCAAGTGAGGTATTTAGCATGTCCACGCCCAGTCCGTGTAAGAGACGTTTTAGCTGGTCTCTTACATGGAGTTTAGGGCTGTTCCTGGATCGCGAGGCTTGCATGGAGTGTTACACGTCTCTTACACTCCGTGCAAGCCTTCGTGAATCCTGCCCAATGTCTTTATGAGCACTCTCAAAATATTACAACACTGTTCCCCAAAGCTTTCGAAAAGGCTAGGCGAAACTCTTTTGAAACTTATGTACCCTTTGTTCCACAACTCTTGTCTTGCAAATTAACTCAGAATAGCTTTGCATGCAGTAGAACAAGCCAGTATAACCTACTCTTCCCATAAATTTACTTGATACCAAAGTGTACTTGTGTCTCAAAAAAAATGTTTTTGCATGAAAGCAATTTCTGTCAGTAGTTCCAGGCTCTTGCTCCAGTGCTACAAGCACTAGAAACTTTTGTATAAAAAGTTTGACTTTGTCATTTTTTTACTGATTCCCTAGTATAGTAAGAGATGTATGCACCCGAGTTGTATTTTTAGTTTTGTCTTTAGCAGGACTTATTGAGATTTGTGTGTTACTTTCAAATATGGCAGTTGCAAATTCAAAATAGGAGTCTTTAATGTATTTTACTCAGAATATACTATTCAGCATATTTTGTTAAATTGAACTTCTGTTATATAGAGACTTTTTTATACAGCTCTTTTATTATTATTATTATTATTATTATTAGAATGCTTTTTATTGAAATTGGCTTTGGACTCTGTCTCTCTGTCTGACTGTGGTTCTGTCATGTTCCTTGACCACTCAGCAGTCACTTACATCTACTGAACCAGTCATTTTGACAATAACCTACGACGCCGGTGTGGTATATTGAAGATTTACCCACGGTTGGTGTGGTTTAATCATGAGGGTGAAGTCCAAGTGATTAAATAAAGCCAACCATGGATAAATCTACCACAGAGTCAGTTATTGCTATTATATAATGATATTATTTAAAAACATATATTTACTTTTCTTAAATAATGTCTTTGTATAATGAGGCTTTGGTGCTCTTCCACGTCTTCTCTGGTATCTTGGGGCTTTCCTGATGTACTGCGCATGCATATGGGACTTGCATTCCCACTCTTACACAGTACATCAGCACTGGGTAAAGGAAACAATGGAGAAAGGAAGAACTCCATTGCTTTTTTTTTTTTTTTGAATAATTAAGAAAAAGAAACCAGAAGACTTTTAACATTTGGGAAAGATGGGATAGAGAAAATAAAATGATAATTGGGTACGTTTCTTTAGTTTTGCATAACATAGCCGATTATCTTTTTATTTTTCTCTGTGCCATCTCCATAGTTCATTTGAGGTCTTCAGTTTTGTAAATTTACTTAAAAGAAGAAAGAAAAGTAAAACTTTTATTGGATATATTTATGGAAAAAAGAGCGGGTGACAGGACCTTTTTCCACTGGTATATTTTCGGATTTACAATGGGCATGCTGGTTGGACTAACCAATCAGCATGCTCCTTTTTGAATATTAATAGATTAATTGATGGAGTCATTGTATAATATGCAATACACAGCACTTCAGCACCTTTGACAGCTTATAGTGGTGAATAGGCAAGACAATGAAGATGTTTAGTTTTTAAGTAAAATACAGCAGTAATTTTGTATAGATAATTACAGAATTACTGTTATATTTTACTTAAAAACTAAAAAGTAAAAAAAAATATATAAAACAATATTTTTAATAAAGCATCAGTCTAAAAAGTGAAAAATAAGAAGAGTGAAAATTTTGTGAGAGAAACACAGACAAGCTGATTTCAGAAAAGAAACTGAGGTTGGTTTTGTTGATTCCTGCTACTTCTTCTGCTACCTCAATAACAGAATCAGCAAAACCAACCTCAAATGGTTTTCTGAAATCAGCTTGTCTGTGCTTCTTTTGCAAAGTTTTTACTCTTCTTCCTTATTTTTCACTTTTTAGAGTGACTCAGTAAAAAGCATTTTTTATTAAAAATGATTTATCCCTGTTACCCTGCTTTCATCCTTGGGGTCTAAATGATTGTATTTAGCTAACCTGGAAATGATAACTAATTAAGGAGATGTTCATACTACTCATAATGGAGCACCTATCTGTATGAAATTCCTCTGTCATAAGAAATGTGTAGGAATGCTCAAAGAATGTAAATGTTCCTTACAAAGTTAAAGTTACATGTCAAAATTCCTACTAAGAAAGACACAATATTTTAGAGATTACATATTTGGGACAGTTTCCCAGTGTTACATAACCGGCACCACAAATCAATACTGATGAATTATGAGAGGTCCTGGCCTTTAGCTGACAGTGTCAGATTTATCACAGGGAGGTTGGGAGTGGAGGAAATGAACACGAGACATCACTGTTACTCACATGTTAGGCTTAATGGATTTGGTCCCTACTAGGGTTACCACCTGTCCCACTTTGCGAGGGACAGTCCCTCTTTGGGCAGTTGTGTCCTGCAACAAATGTGAAAAAATGGCAAATGTCCTGAGATTTTAGGACAAAATTATTTTCTATATTTTATGTAATAGTTGCATAAAACAGTTATTCTGTATCTGAAACACCTAAATGTTATAAGAAACAGAATAAGGAACTAAAATGCTACAAGAATAAACTTTTATTCAGGCAAAAAACTGAAGTTCTGTCCTTTGTACTGGCCGTGGGTATGTTTTGCCCTGAAAAAATCTGATGTTTGTAGCACAAATGTCCCACTTTGGGCATTTGGAAAGGTGGCAACCCTAGTCCCTACATTCCCTGCGAATGCCTTGCAGTGCCCAAGGGGTTATTGTGCCAGAGGCCTGTGACTTTTAGTACATGCCTGCAAGTGTGACATGATTATAGTCCTACTGCATTATAGACAACACCTCCAAACAATCATTGTCTGCACTGGGGATTCTAGCATGGGGTTGTACCCCAGACACATGCTTCCTACTCCTCCCTATGAAGAAATGCAAGCAGCCTAAGCTTCATCATTTCTCTCCTGCCTTGTGCTAGCCCCAACAGGTGCCTGTACCATTAATTGGAACTTGGATCACCTGTGTCAAAGTAAGAGCTTTAAGATTGTATGCCAATGGGTTGGTTAAACATAAGAATGTTGGACTTGCTGGCAATTGTATGCCTCTTATGATGTGTAGCCCTGAGCTTAACCAGGACAGTGCTTTGCTAACACCAGGTAATACTTTTATCATTGTATTAAATATCACATTTTAAAATTTTGCAAAAGAAGTAACATTTCATTGGTAATAATAGTACTGATATACTGCAGCTGTAAGATACTTTATCTCATGGCCATTTGGGAAATGTTTTGGCCTTGACTTATTCATTCAATAAAATAAGTGATTGAAGTTTAACTTTGTTTCATAAAGGTAGAGCAAATGAAATGTCTGACAGTAGCATTAAAAAGGATAGATTCTGTCTTTTTTTTGCCTGGCAGCCTACACAGAGAAGTAGAGTCAAGTCATACTACATTTTGGAATTCACAATTTATTCCACATTTCTCTGTTTCAAATGAGTCAGAAAACAGCAGTGGTCTTGCTAAATATCTGTATGAAACTGCCTGAATACAGCTGGCAAAGAACATTTGGTATGTCATATGACTGATATCTGTGGAATCACTGTTTGCATGAGAATACTGTGTGCAGTTTTGTGTAGTTGTGGACTCTTACTGGCAACACAATACCTCATAATGTGAATCCTAATGTTCGTATTTAGGGAAAAACTGAAAATTCTTAAACTTGCTATTACTTCTGTACAACATTTTGTTGGGTGCAAAGCTATGCCATACCCCAGTGTAGTTGGTTTTGACCTCTAACTCCCCTTGATACCTATATAAATTAAATCTGAGATTTTCATTCCTCATAGAAGGGAGGATATTCTGAGATACCACAATCCTGGAATCAGACTATAGGCCAGATTCATTAATGCTTACATTAAGTCTGCACAATCTGTATTCAAGAACATCTCTGCCACATTTTTATGCTTTCTTGTCACTCAGAAAGCCTACACTGTCTACATGTAGTCTACACTTTGTGATAACCTTTATGAATCCTCCTTGATATTTAAGGCCTCAAGAAAACCAGTAGGAAAAGTAAAATTATGAGGAAGAAAGTGTGAGTCATGCTTGTGTTGTCTGTTCACTCAGAACGGTGTGCACTTAGTATAGGCTTTCATGAATCCCATTCTCTGATTTAAATATAAATTGTTCCAAAGATTGCTGTTATGATTTGTGGAATTACATTGTGCTCCCAGGGAATATCTCCATTCCCCATTGTTGTGAAACCATGGAGTTAGTATATGTTGCTTAATGGCATAGAGAACTTGTCCTGACAACCACATGGGGAGTGTAGGAGCAAGCCTTCCTCCCGTACTGCAAACATTCTGATTTTGATCTTTTCATGTTTTTGTAGTTATATTATATTCTTAATTAGTTGTGGTGAAGTTGTGTTTTTTTTTGCACAATCTTGTGTCAGTCATTGCACCTTTGTGTTGCAAATGAACTGTGGATTACAGGTTAGGACACTATTACATTAATTTCAGGATACAAAGCTTATCACAAAATTCAGGGACAAAGGCAAAGGTAGAGTTATTTTAAATATATGTTACAGAAGACACAATTTCATATCTAATTCACTGTGCTCGCATCTGATGATTAGTGAGAGTAGTTGTACTTATTGTTTAGGGTACCTATGTACCCCTTTCTCTGAGTACACAAGCACATGAAACTTCCCTAAAAGGAATTAAAAGAACTTCCATATAAGTGACAAAGAATAACTATCCAGACATCACCTGGACAACCGGTGCATCATCACATTTTATTTATTTATTTATTTATATTTGTTGACCGGGAGTGTCCGACTGGACGTAGGTCCATTTTCAGCGGAGGCCCGGGGAGAAAAGCTCCACAGTTAAAATAAACAGACAGTAGTTACATTGAATTACATAGCAATTAACAATTTACATAGCAATTACTTAAAAAACATATTTACAGATGAAGAACATAGTACATCAGTAGACAACTAGAATCTTTATCTGTGAAGTACATAACAGACATTAACAAATGTTAAAATAAGAAATTCCTGCTGTATAAGTACTAGGCTTATGGGCATCTCAGCTTGCTATAATCAAGGTAGTTAGTGGAGTGGAAAGAAAGGTAGTGGTTGGATGGGGTGGGTGATATTAGAGTGGGAGTTGCAAGGGCATAGCCAGCATGTTTTTAGGTGCGCTTTTAGTAAAGTTTTGAAGTGGGTGCATGATGGTACGTAGGTAATCGTGGGTGGGAGGTAGTTCCATAATTTGGCTATGGTGCAAGAGAATAGTGCTTCACCAGCAGAGTTATTGGCTTTAGTGATCTGCAAGTGATTTTTGTTGCTGGATCTTAGTGGTCTGGTGGTGCGATAGGGTTGGAGTAGATTCTAGAGGGATGGGACATTTAGTGGATGGTTTACTAGTTTGTGGGCGAGTGAGAGTTGATACCATTGAAGGAGGTGAGGGAGTTCAAGCCAGCCCAGTTCAGCAAGTGAGAGACAGTGGTGACTACGGTAGGATGCCCCCATGGCGAATTTGGCAATTTTGTTGTAGCAGGTCTCTAGCTTGTTTAGATCGCATTGCCTTAGGTTGATATATATTGGAGAGGCATAAAGTAGGGTGGAGATAAGGTGGGAATTTGCTATTGAAATCTTTGCTGCTTTGGTGAGAAGATGCTTATTTCTGTATAATGCTCCTAGTTTATTGTGGACTTTTTTTTATGGTCATGAATATGTGAATGTCAAATTTTAGTTTATTGTCTATTTCCACTCCTAGCAATTTGGTGTGTTCAGCTGGGTATATAGTGGTGTTGTCTTTTGCTGTGATGTTAAAGTGAGAGTTGTTTTGAGTATGTTTGGTGGGTTGGAAGATGAGTAGTTTAGTTTTGTTTGGGTTGAGTATTAATTGGGCATCGGATAACCAAGTTGCAACAGAGGAAAATGCTTCCTGTGTGACTTTTTGCAGTTTGGGTAGGGACTGGGCTGAGCAAATGATGGTCGAGTCATCTGCGTATTGTATGAGTGTGCCATGTGTGGTGGCAGAGGCTAGATTATTTGTGAAAACAGAGAAGAGTAGGGGTCATAGGATGGATCCTTGGGGAACCCCTATGGAGACAGGTAGTTGGGGAGATATGTCATTCTGCCATACAACGGATTGTTGGTGGTCAGACAGGTAACTCTGAAACCATTTGGTGACTGATTGTGAGAAGGATAGGTTATTGAGGACAGAGATAAGCTGTTTGTGTGGGACCATGTCAAATGCTTTAGATAGGTCTAGGAAAGTAGCAGAGGAGAGATAGCCATTGTTTTTATGCTGAAGGATAGTGTTAGTAAAGGAGAGTAAGGCAGTGGTGGTGCTATAGTTTGGTCGGAAACCATGCTGAGTATTGGAAAGGAGGTTGTTAGTAAGGAGGTAGTCTGAGACCTGAGAGTGTATGTATCTCTCTAGTATTTTGGAGAGTGGAGAGAGAATAGCTATGGGGCGGTAATTGGTTAGTTCTGTGGAGGGGACACCTTTGTGGAGGGGAATTATATGTGATACTTTCCACAGTGTGGGAACATAACTTTCTGACAGAGATCGGTTAATCAAGATGAATACTGGGTAGGCCAGAGCATCAGCTGCGATTTGTAGGTAGTCACTTGGGAGGTTGTCTGCTGCTAATTTGGTGGGTTTAAGTTTAGTTAAGAGTTTTTTTTTATGTTGGAGGTAGGTACAGGAGAAAAAGAGAAGGCAGTGGGGAGATTAGTAGTTGAAGGTGTGGGTTGGAGGGGAGGGGGGTTGTGTTGTTTAGCTAGTGATAGTATGGTTTGTGTGAAGTGTGTGTTGAATGAGGTAGCAATATTTTCTGAGGAGTGAAGGATGTTAGGAGGAGGGGTACTGACTTTACCTGGGTGGAGGATGGAGTTTATAGAGGACCAGAATTGCTTGGGGCTGTGTTCGGAGCAGTCTAGGGCAGACTGGTAGTATTGGAATTTGTCCTGTTTTATTAGCTTTTTGACTCTATTGTGTAGTTCTAGGAATTTCTGTCCAGTTGAGGAGGTCTTGGTTTTGCGCCAGTGCTCCCAGGCTTTATCCCTGTTTTTCATTTCTGACTTAATGGTATTCTGTAGCCATGGGGAGGGTTGTGCTTTGATTCTGGAAAGTCTTATGGGGGCATGGTAATTAAGGATGCTCAGGAAGGTAGGATTAAAAAATTCAACTGCGTCATCAAGACTGAGGTACTTTAGAGGATGCCAGTTACATTATTTGAGGGATGAGATGAATGTGAGTGGGTTAAAATTTTTTTTTTTACATATTGGACGGTAGACAGGTTTAGCTTGGTATAGGTATTTTTTCAGTAGGAATGTTGGGGAGTGATCACTGAGGCTATCTGATAAGCAGCCTGTTATATATGACTGGGGGCTCTTACTGACTAGTATCCAATCCAGGGTAGTGTGCTTGCTGGAGTTTTTATTTATCCTGGTTGGCAACTGGACTAGTTGGGTGAAGGCATGAAGGTTTACATGATGGGTTGGATGGTTGCCAGAACAGGATTGCCAGTCAATATTGAAATCACCTAAAATGATAGTTTCTTGGGGGAGATGGTGGGTAGACCAGCTGAGGAGGTTTTCTATTGGAGGGATGTTTTGGCCAGGTGGGAAGTAGCATCCAATTAGGTTGATGGTTTTGTTTTGGTTTATTTTGAGGTTGGTATATATTATTTCTTCATTGCCTATTTGTGGAGCTGATTATTTTAAGATCTGGATGTTTAGATGCTGTTTAAATATTATAGCTACACCGCCTCCTTTCTTGTTTAGCCGGTCTACTCTTAGTATGCCATAACCTGTAGGGAGTATTTGCTCACTGGTAATGTGAGGTTTTAGCCAGGTTTCTGTCAGGATGACTATATCTGGGGAGTACAAGTCTATGGTGGTATGGAGTTCATGGACTTTGTTGGATATACTTGTAATATTTAGGCTTAGTAGAAGGAAGTCATTTGGCTTTCTATTGTCTGTAATATGGGAGAAGTTGTGGTTTCTAGTCTGATTATGAGGATTGGGGTTGGAGATGGTAGGGCCAGGGTTGGGGTGGATATCTCCACTTAGGGCTAGTTTTGATATGCATGAGGTTATTAGTTTTCTCAGTTTTTGAATGTGTTTGTTTAAAAGGGAAACTTTATGATTGTGCTCTTTGGGTAATAGGTATGGTGGGAGGGTTACTATGTTAAGTTGTAGGGATGCTTTATGTTTGAGTAATATAGCTGGTAGAATATGTGGGGGTGCATAGGGATGGTTCTTGAGTTGGTGGGAGGGGAGCTGAGTGAGGGTGAGACATGAGTGGTGGTGTGAGTAGTACAGTGGTAGTGGTTGAGTGTGGGAATGATAGAGCTTTGGTAGGATGTAAGATATGCAAGGAGAGTGCATGCAGTGAGCATAGGTAAGGTATGCTTGTACATGTTAGTTGAGGAGGTGTGATAGTAGTGGGAAGATGGAGGAGGTAGTGTTGGGTTAGCGCTGTGGTTGGCTACTGGAAAGATGGGAGGGGTTTGTGAGTGTAATAAAGGTGGGACCACTGGGGGGGGGAGGGAATAGGGGGGAGGGTGGGGAGCGAAGCGGGTAGAGACCCTGTTAGTTGCTCTTATGAGGGGGCTGGAAACAATCAGGTAACAGAGTTAATTGATGAATAAACATATGATAGTGACAAGGGTGATTGTAATTTTAAAAAATGGTGCCTGCCACAGGTAATATTTATTAACTTTGGGATTGTCTTAAGGTAATAAACAGGGAAGGGGGAGGGGAGAACAAGGGTGTGAGCAGGCAGTTCTTTGTACTGCTGCTAATGAGCCAAAGCAAAGACAAGTTAGTGTTTGAGAAACAATCATAATTGACCAAGGACTGCTTTGAAACTGTAAGTCATTTCTTAACCATTTTCAGGTGGAAAAACAGGATAACCTTGTATCAGTAGGCCACTGTGGTCTCAGTTTAAATTAACAAACACACAGTATCGATCAGATTATGGATACTATCTGTTAACAGAAGGGAAAAAGAGAGAAAGTGGAAGATGAGTGTGTGTGTGTGTGTGTGTGTGTGTGTGTGTGTGTGTGTGTGTGTGTGTGTGTGTGTGTGTGTGTGTGTGTGTGGGTGAGGGGGGGCTGCTTACAAGCCAAAGCACAGTGCTCTCCAGGGGAAAATGAATATTGGCTCAAACAGGTAGACACATACTCAAAGTTAACTTTAGTTGTTTGCAGACAGTTCAGAACTGGACTGCGCTTTTCTTATAAGAATGATAAGGGTGGTACCGCAGTTGAATACGTAAGAGTGGTGTTAGGTCTAGAAAAGAAGAGTACAGAGAGGAGTAAGCACTTTGAGATGGTAAAGATATATTATAAAGATTATAAAAAACACACTGAGCAAATAGCTACTGTATGCAGGAAAAATGTCTTGAACCAACTATTAATATATGCAGATGACCCAATTGGAAAAAATCAGTTAGAAGAAACCTCAAGACAGTTATGCAGTCACAGATAAAAATATAGCAAGCAGCACTCTGTCGAGGTTGTCTAATGTGATTCTATCCAAAAGTAACAGCACAATTATATAGAAATAATTAGACATCAGTATGAGCTGTCTACACACAACACAGTTACATGAATAACATTAGTGAACAAGGTGCAGCTATGCAAATAGTCTATACTATTATACGAAAAACAACTTGGTGCAGACAAAATGCTAGCATGGCATAGTAACTTCCAATAATAAAGAATAAATCATATTAGATGTCTATCACAGTTCAACATAAACATATACAGTTGTAAAATGTCTAACACAATTCAACATAAATAGGCATTTACACTTGTAAAACACTTACCGGAGAGACACTGAGCTCCATATGGGGCATTATTTGTCATTCATTCATTCAGTCATTCTGTTTACCTTATTAACCACTTCAGTGATTTAGGAAAGCCAGAGCTACCCTGAATTAATGTAGCTCAAGACAGTGAGACTAATCTTGGAGTGGACATTCATGTAGCTCAGGGCAGTGAAACTAATCCTGGAGAGGACACTAGTCTTATCACCGGATACATTCACACACTTTCACGTACAGTATAAGCACAATTATGAGTGCTTTGAAGGCTCACTGATTTACTTATAGCACCTCTTTGGTAAATGAGAGGAAACCAGAACACCCAGTATCAGTTCCATAGGAAAAATATATCTGTAATGAGATCTGTTTTTAAGGTTTTCCACTCAGACTTCAGTCACTGCAAGGGAATACCTAGGATTTTGGGTCACATAGCATCTATGATTTTCATGATACCCCTAGCAGGACTCCAAAGGCAAAGGATACAATGGTATCCAAAATCTCTTGGTTCCCAGCACCAACATCCTTTGTCTATTCAAATCCCAGTGGTAGGATTTGTCTAAATAGAAATCATTTGATGGAGACAGCAAATATCCATACATCTGGGTCTCCCCTTCTCCATCCCTGTTCTAAAGAAGTCAGTCACCACAGGCACCTCAGACTTTGCTTTGGGAGCAGTTTCAGGAGGGATAAAAATACAAAGTGTGTGGGACACCAAGGATATATACAAGCACATAAATCTAAAAGAAATGCTTGCACTGATCAACTATCTGAATCATCTTTGGTCCACAGGACCTCTTCAAGTTGTTACAGATAATATCACAGTCATGTGGTACATCAACAAACAAGGGGGAACCAAGTCATACCCATTTTACAGACTAGCCATGTTAGTTTGGGATATAGCTGCAGAGCAAAATTATGTGGCAGACAAGCTAAGTAGGGCAAGGGCAGGCCCTCATGAATGGAATCTAGATCAAGGGGTTTTCAAGATTTGATCCAGCATTGTGGAGTTCCTCAGGTAGACGTATTTACCTCCTCTGAACAATCAGCTGGCAAGATTCTGCTCCAGGACTCTATGCAAGAAAGCCTGGAAGACAGATGCCCTTTCTTTTCCTTGGACAGGAATGTCCCTGTTTGCTTTCCCAAGATTATTGTGGGTGACTCCCTTCTGCCCCAGTTTACAGTAGTTCTCCCTTCTGTTTGGAAGTGTCCAGGGGCAATTACCACAAATCCCTCACAAAGTGGATCTACTTACACAAGAACAGTATTTTTTGATGCACCCCAGTCCCAGTCAACTTCATCTGACTGCCTGGATGATGGGTTCTAATTCTCTTTAGGCACCTGTTTATTGAACATGTGCAGGAGGTACTAATGAAGGCAATAAAACCTGCTATTAGAAAATCATATGTTAGCAAATGGAAAAAAAATTCTAGTTAATGCCGACAGCATAACCAACACCCATTCAGGGCTAGTTGTTCTTTGCTTTTACATTATTTCTTTGATTTACTATCCTGTTTTCTTTCTTACCCTTCCATCAAGGTTCATTTATTGACCATTTAAGCATGTCTGTCCATGGATCCTCCTCTTTCAATGCATTCTCATGTCAATATGTTTTTGAAAGTGGTTTTAATAAGAGGTCCCCTAAAAAAAAAGTGGCCCATCCTTGGAATCTTAATTTTGCATTAGAGACTAACACTTGCTCCATTTGAACCACTAACCTGACTGACTTGAGGTTCTTAACATGGGAAAAAGTTTTAGTGAGTCCTCTGAGATCTGCAAAAAGGGTATTCAGTTATAAACTGTTATGGTGAATAAACCATACCTCATTTTCCACAGAGAGAGGGTTTCTTTGAGAACTAATCATTCAGATCTTCATATCAATTGTTTATTTCTTGTGAAGGCACGAATAAAACAAACTATTTCCAAATGGTTGTCTATGGATATAACCTTTTGTTATAGTCATCATCAAGGCCCACTCTACCAGGCCCTTATCTTTATCTATGGCTTTTTGAAAAAGGTTGGATTCCAGAAGTATTCTAGAAGCAGCAATTTGTCCCTCTGAAAAAAACTTTTACGAAGCACTATAAGCTTAATTCCTTCTCTAGGTCAAGATCAGGCTTTCCTAGGACCATTCTACAGAGGCTACAAGACATTTTTCCTTCCATATCCCAAATGTATTAAGCTAAGGTATTCTATTCATATAGCCAAGGCTACTGCAGCAGGGATCAATATGTTGAACGTAGTACAGCTTTGTAAGCAAACCTATCATACTTACCTACAGGTAGCTGCTCCCTGCCTCCATCCCCTTTGTTTTGGTTTGTTTATGCCTGAGTCAGAATATATAATTTTTGTTTTTCCTAGCATTGTCCTTTCAGGGCTCAGTGCCCTACTATCTGTTGGCATGAAAGCACTGAAGGGCTTTGTGCCCAAGCCTGTCTTTTTAGTCAGCTAAGCTTGAGCTGACTGATGGTTTGGAGACGTGGAAGGTGCCCTGAAACTTTGGAAGCTGGCCAACTGTTATACCCTTGACAGGATATAACCGATATAACTAAGGCTACTGCAGCAGCGATCATTGAGTATCTACTGTTAATGGTAATTTACTTTCACAACTGTAGTTTCTTTGTTATGAACAATTAATTAACAACACATACTGTGTATAGCAACATGGCTAAAACATTTGTTTTGACACCTTATAAAGGCCTTATACTGATCTTAATGAATTTGAAACTCTACACTTATATTAACTGTCTAGTGATCTGGTTCAGTGTCAGTAAACAACAAGTATATTTCTTTGGAATTACTGTCTGAAGAAATCACTGTAACCAGTAAAGTGATCCAGGATTTATTTATTTATTGCATTTGTTTACTGGGAAAGACGTCTGGGCCTAAAAGAGCCCATTTTCAGTGGCGGCCCAGGGAAAATGCTCCAACAAGAACATTGATACAGAAAATATTAAACATTAATTGGTACAAAAATAGACACAGTGTTACACATAATGATTACAGTAATATATACAGAATATATACATAAAAGCAGGAATTTTGTTGGTTGCTAGATTAATTCAATCAGAGAGGTATAAACAGAGATATATTAATCAGCATTATTGTACCAGTATTAACAAGTGATGAAAAATAATAATTATGGAGAAAATATCATCAGTCAGCAGTAGCAAAAAGCAAAATAGTTAAGTTATCATATAAGGAGAAGGAGGAGGTTAGGTTATAGAGCAGGTACATTTGTTTGTTTTATTCTTATTTGGTTTGTTCTTTTAAATTATTGGAGCTCTCACTTGTCCCTGATTGGGCAGAATATCCCTCATTTTATCTCTTGTCTATACCTTCTCCCTCATAAAAGTTATGATTTTCTGATAAATGTCAATCAATAATGCCAAACATTACAGTTTCATACTTCCTATTGTTCAGAAAATTCATCTTGGTGCAAACCTATTATTCTGTTAACTTGCTAAATAATTAGAGTAAAATATAAAAATGATCCCTGTTTTAGGTCTTTGGCTTCATTATTTGTGGCTTTATTCTTGATTATTGTGCAAATAAGTTGTCATTTTGGGTTCTAAAGTAAATAGACAGTGTATAATTTCTACTTAGGCTGACAAAGTATGACTGCAAATTTTCCTAGATATCTTATGCAGTTGGTATAATCTTTCTGCAGTTAAAGTTAATAGGGTTAAAGTCTATATACTGCAGTGAGGTCCACTTTCCTTAGACTGCAGCTATTTTACTAATGGGATGAGTAATGGTCTGGCTGGGATTAATAAAAATAAGTATATCTTAAGACTGGTAAAACAGGACAATGCACTTGAATTTCTCCATGTTCAAATCACCATAGGCAAAATCCCATATCACTTTCTTGCAAGCTATAGGTCCCCCTCTATGACACAGAAAACGTATACCATGTATTTAAACTTGTTGGAAACTAACTCACCACCCAGCCTAATACCATATTTATGGGTGACTTTAATTACCTTACTATTAACTGGGAATCATATACAACACTAAACAGGCAGGCACAGAGATTCCTGGATTTTGTAAACAGAAACTCCCTGAACTAGATTGTCAATACACCAGCCAGGTGTGCAAACACACTGGATATGGTCCTCAATGATGTGGAGTGCAGCACATCCCCTAGTGTATTGTCTTCTCTGGTATGGTCAGACCACAAAATCGTCTCCTTTGAAGTAAAAATAAATTGTGAAACCCCAGCTAACCCTGGAGTGTTCAGGAACTACTTAAAGGCTAACATCCCACTATTAAGTGATAATCTGGCAAAATTCAAGTCCCTATAAAGATGAGAACACTGCTGCCGACACAGAACTGTTCACAGAAACCCTATACATGCATGTTAATAGTTGTATAAAGGCAACTGTGGCCACCAGTAAGAAGAACATAACTAACTCAAAAAACAAGCCACCCTGGTGGAATCCCATTATCAATAGGCAGTTTAACAGAAGGAAGAAAATCATGGCAAAATGTGAGAGGTGCAGAACCCAGGAGGATAAAAGAACTCTCAGCAAACTAAAAAAACAACCAAGAGAACAAATAAAGTCTTTCAAAACCAAATTTGAGGTAAAGTTGGCCTCCCAGGCCAAGAACAACCACAAGACATTATTTACTTATGCCTACAACCTCGAAGGCAATGCACAGTTGTGTGTGGAGCTCATTGTTAATGGAGCCACCTATACTGAGCCAGAAGATATAGCAAACCTGAGACTTTCAGCTACAACTTTACCCCCCTCTCCCTCTTATCCTTCCAACAGGAAATACCATCAAATATAATTATCCCCTACTATCACTAGTCAAGAGATTCTTAATGCTCTCTCTAAGGCCAAGAACACTGCATCAGTGGGCCCAAACAATGTCCCAGGATGTATTCTAAATAGCATGAAACATGACCTATTGAGACATCTGGAATTGGTATTAAACTATAGCCTCCAAACAGGTTTCATGCCTCATGAAAGAAGAACAGCAACAGTCATCCCTCTGCACAAAGGTTGGCCATCTACAGACCCTGGAAACTACAGACTGATTAGTCTCATATGCAAAGCCATGGAAAGAATTATCATGGAAATGATCAGTAATGACATAGAAACCTTCCAGACACTGAATCCATCCCTGTCTGGCTTTGTCAAGGGCAGGTCATGCCTGCTCAACCTGATGGACTTCTTTGAGAAGGTTACCAAAGCAGTGGATAAGGGCAGAATGGCTCACACTGCCTACCTTGACCTGGCCAAGGTATTTGACACAATACCCAACTCATGCATGGTTGACAAACTCAAAAGGTTAGGTATAAACCCTTATGTCACCTGGTGGATAGCCAGCTGACTCACAGATAGGACCCAGGAAGTTATAAATGAGGAATCCACCTCTGCAAAGAGGTCAGTCACAAGCGCAGTCCCACAGGGATAGGTACTGGGACTGCTCCTTTTTGGTTCTTCAAAGTCAAAGCCAATGTCAGTGACATCTGGGTGACTACATTTGCAGATGATTGCAAATTAGGAGCAGTCAGACTCCCCCACCGACACAAATGTTCTCCAGGACGGGCTGACACAGGCAAATAACTGGTGTCACAGCCATGGGCTAAAACTAAATGCTAAGAAATGCATAATAGTATCCTTTGGGAAGTCATCTACCCCAATAACTATCATATTGACAAGACACCCCTTAGAATCGACCCAGTAGTCAGGGACCTAAAGGCACACGTAGACAGTAATCTAGCCTTTGACCATCATGTGTCTATAGTAATGAAGAAATCATTCTTTGTTGTGCAACTTATAAACAAAGGTATGGCATCTAGGTCCAAGGAGGGCATTATTCTGTTGTATTCAGCATTCATCAGACCTATCATTGAAAACAGGCACATACAACACTTGGAATGTCTATAGAGGTTCCTCACTAAAAGAATACAGGGCATAAGTAACATGTCCTATGCAGAAAGCCTCATGGACCTATCCCTGTATTCTTTCTCCTACAGGGTGTTGAGAGGACATCTATGACTGGCATACAAGGCATTGTCAGACCCCACCCTGATGGACCTCCTGCATATCCGCAAAACAAACAGCACCAAAATTACCTGTTCTAAAGACTTAAACCTTACTTGTGATATAAATAGGACCTGCTGGAGAGACAGGTTTGTATCCCAGAGACTACTCCTCTGGAACAGGTTCCACATTCATGTGAAGCAGAGTACCTTCTTAACCCAATTCAGGTATAACTTGGACAATTGGATGGGGAACAGGAAATTAATCCCTGGTTTAGTGTCTGTGTCTCTAATGGACACAGGCAGCATGTAAATGGTTCATTTCCCAGGGTCCTGCTTGTAAATTTTCATCTCCCAAGTTGCTGCTTACACTTATATAGGGTATGAAAACTTGTCAGAGATTTGGGATGCATGGCTAGGCTTAAAAATGCCCTTGTGGTCCTTAGCTTAGTCCACAGCTATGAACCTAAGAACCTATGATTCACTTTGTTTTAGCTGCATTTGGCAAACTGCAGCCACTCATCAGGTTGGAGTGATAGAAAGACACACCCAGCATGATCACAGAAGGCTGAGAGATAAGGTAGCCTACATAACATTCAGATGGTGGTATAATTAAATGAAAATGAACAACCTTATTAAAATGAGGGCAATGATGGATGCAACTGAGGGTAAACAGTATCACAGATTGAGTCAGAAATGTATATATTTCTTGTGGAGAGAGCCACTGCCGCAGATTTTGACTGCAGTAAAATCCTGGAATTATTGAAGAGAACCAAAGAAAATATGTATGAGTTAGCCACTGCATTAGTAAATATACAAAATATACTGTACACAAATATACAACACAATAGACTATTCCTATTGCTGACAGTCACAGAAGATGTGTGTGTGTGTGTGTGTGTGTGTGTGTGTGTGTGTGTGTGTGTGTGTGTGTGTGTGTGTGTGTGTGTGTGTGTGCGCAGACCACATGTAGGGATGGACCTACAAAAAATATCCCACAAGATGTAAATGTGGTCACCTGCTATCAACCTCACAATAAATGGTGATAACACAAAGCAAATATGAAATATGAAATGCCCTACTACAGATGTTGGAAAGAGATGACCCAAAGTGCTACAAAGTCCATAGAATAAACTTGACCTACAATTATCCCCGATACAGATAAGACAGATGTGTTTGTGTCAGATTCCTGTGGATCCACAGCATACAATGAAAATGACTCAGTGTTACTGTGGTCTCCCCAGCCTCAACATTATGCTACTACTGCAGACACTTTCTCCAAGTACGCAGTCCATAGGAGGGTATGACTATAAAATGTATATTGACACAACATTCAAACAGGAACACCATGGAGGGATGTTGACAAGAAGACTATTCTATGCATGCCTATGGACTGGGCCAGTTAGCCCCCTTAATACACACACACACACACACACACACACACACACACACACACACACACACACACACACACACACACACACACACACACACACACACCCCAAGTACTACTCTCACAGATACTGTACCAGTAATCACAGCATCCAGACTTCTAATACTAAGACTCAGACAGTATGCAGTATACTTGGCAGAGGTAATCCTCCCATACAGTTCATCATAACATTACTGAAACAGCTCTGAGGTTAATTATCAGCAAACAGACCACCTCCTGTCACTTGGATATAAACATACAGTAAGATACACACAGTCCTTCATTCACATCTTGCACTGTGTCACCAGCAGAATGTACAAACAAACCTCAGAAATGTGTTTTTTGAACTTGCCACATTACATCCCCTCCCCTTTTCCTGCTATGGCAGTATACTCTACCCTGCATACAGCCCCCCCACAGCAATATTTTTGACATTTACACCTATTAGCTTACACCCTACAGTATGAAACTGCATGTATGTCCTCAAACAACAAACAAGTAAAGCATTAGTAGTGCAGCAAAACTGACAAAAATACCATTTCCCATTCACTTACCTTTCTTTAAGTGTGTCTTCCTTGTAGTAATTAATTAAAGCCTTGTGGTTGCCAGCTTAATAGTTTGATACTCAGCAACACTTTGTAATCCAGTGACACTAGCACTGGCCCTGACTGCTTTTGTCTTTCATTTTTGATGCTGTTAGCATGGCCCTTATGGTAATGTGCATAATCTGAATGAATGCTCATGAGCTGCATTTTTATTTCATCACACAATTCACACATGCCAGGCTGAGAGGCTCAGTCAACTTTGGGAACTCACATGAGTACCTGCTATACATGCATGAGTGGTCTATGACCTTGGTGGGGGGCATGGGGAAACATATTGCAGTATTATGGCCTGTAGAGGACAAGGTCACAAATGTCAGCATGTTTCCCATGCATCACTCTGCTGTATGGCTTTGTCAGTGCCACCTTCACTTGCCATACCACTCTCATTTGTTCTCTATCCCTGGTTTGCCTCTTTATACATAGCAAACTCTATTATGTTATTTGGCAAACACCAGTTGATCACAGGATCATATGAGGTTACTAGGGTATTGACCTGGAGGTCATTTCAAATCTAGCTGTTTCATCCCACTGATAGTTTTCTGTACTGGAAGCAATTAATTCTCTGTCTTTGACACAGCACATACCATCACAGGCATGAATGGACTACATAACTGGTATCACTGTCTAAGTCCTCATGGCATGTATTTCACCTTGTCTCCTACAGCATGTCAGCATGGCTACAAGCACATATTCCTATGAGATATTACATCAAATATTACCATCTTGCCTCTGTATTCTCCACACCATCCCATGGGTACACATACTGCACACTTGCATGCATATCATGAAATAGGGACATTTGATTTTATATTCCTAGTATGATAAATGGCATAGTGGCATACCTAGAAACTGTTTACTTCACTAGTAGGTACCTGGATGACTAGTCTTCAGAAATATTCCAAATAATAATGCCTATTTGTCCCCCCTCCCCAGCTTTTCTTTATATTTATTTGATGCTTGTTTCATTTCTGTCAGTTTATTTTAGCATTTTCTGAAGCATCTGCTTTGGCTATGCTGTGATTCCCACAATGCCATCAGCCCCATCCTTCTCCCACCTGCACACTATATGCCTCTAGGCCTGCTTTCCTATCAGATGATAGAGGTCCAGAGGTAGATGGGTGCAATCTAGGGTCATCCCCAGTGACCTCTGGAGGTTGTTCACTACAGGAGGATTGTTATTCCCTCCCATCTGGTGACATTACATAGGGGCACAATTTGTCACCAGGTAGGAGTTTGTGGGTAAATTAGTGGACCTGTGGCTTGAATGCCATATTGACCTTTGGAGAGTTCCCTTGAATGATTTACATAGCATGTCCCTATGC
The DNA here is from genome assembly GCF_019279795.1 of Protopterus annectens. Lineage (NCBI taxonomy): Eukaryota > Metazoa > Chordata > Ceratodontiformes > Protopteridae > Protopterus > Protopterus annectens. The sequence continues at coordinate 219,424,553 of NC_056734.1, forward strand.
CTGCTTTTTCTCCTTTTCTGACTTTCTGATGCATCCACTTCCTCACCATTTTACTCAATAAACCTGTGTCTACAAAGTTACTGGGAGCCACTTACTGTGGCTTCCAGACATTCTCATAATATCGAGAAGTAGTACATGTGCATGCACAGACTTGCACACATACTACTTGTTCACTACTGGTGTGCACAAGATCTCTAACTGCAACAGTCGGAAGGTCTCTCTCACTGCTGGATCTGTCTTTTCTGTGTGAGTTTCTTAATTAGTTACTTCTTGAGCTATGACTTTCTTCCTAGTTCATTGATAATTATCTTTGGGTCATGTCATGCCTCTCTCCATCTCCGTGGTAGTCTTTGTGTCAGAGTAAACATGTTTTCTGAATCCCAGTATCTTTTTATTATATTTAAAAAAAAAATCTGTGGTTTGTTATTGACACAAACATTGCATATTGGGTTATATGAATGCAGCATGATTTATTTATTTATTTATTTTTTTTTCAAAATATTCTTTATTTCAATTTATGTAACAAAACTAATAGTCATGCAAAACAGAAGTTAAAGAATAATAGATGTTACCACAGTTAATAACACAAAATCAATGATAACCATAAGAGCTCACAACTATAACTACAATAACTACAAGAAAAACTATATACATTGCGCCAATACCTTCATTAAAGCCACCTTTAATATGTTTCGTAATCGGAAGCAGTAAACATATTTAGAAGAAGATCTTATTAAGTAATCAAAACCGTTTAGAAAAGTCCCAGTTTCATCCTATCGAAATTAACATTCTGATCTTATCCTTCCGCCAGGAGTGAAAAAATGAAATCCCAAAATTTCTGGTTTTCTAGTCTTTGACGTGGACTAACAATTAACCATTTTTGAGAAGATATATACATAAATGCCAAGTTTCTAAAGCCTCCCCATGTTAGTTTGGATCTATCCATCCAATGTTTGGTAATATAGAACTTAATTAGGACGCACATGGTGATCAATACCCTGAGTCTAAACTGGGACATGGTGATATTTGTAATATGAAGCAAAGCAATCTCCCAGGTTAATGTTGATTTATGATAGCCCATTTTACTTAGTCTGATTTTAAGAGAATACCAAAGGTTATGAGCGTATTTACAAAACCATAATATATGGATAATATCAGCTTGGAAATTTGAACAGTAGGGGCATGACGCAGAGATAAATGGATTGAATTTAAGTGAAAAGGAGTTCTATATAGATTATTTATAATCATAAACTGTGTAAAGGTAAATTTCTTAAAGGGAGAGTATTTGAGAGTAAGATTGATCGACTTCAGTTTCTGTTGTGGAGACAGGTTAATACCATGTCTATTCCAGTAATCCGCGAATATAATTTCATCTTCCTTATATAATCGGAAAATGCTTTATATGCTGTAGAAAGCATATGCTTCTGAGTAGTTAAACTCTGTAAAAAATGAGTGATCACTTGAATTTCAGTTTCAGGGCTCGGTTGACTTATAGAAAAGGTTGAAATGAGGTCACACAATTGTCTCAGTATAATAAGATAAGATTTGGGAAGAGACATCTTTTCTCTCAGGTCTTTCAAAGAAAGATGGTTGAATTCTTAAAGCTCCCATAATGTATAATTCTTAATAAGAGGAAACTTATTTAGATTTATCATCTGACCCCCCCATTTTAATATTGGGATTAAGGTGAAAAGGCTGTAACAATGGAAGGGCACTAGCTAGACCCATAGATTTAAATAATTCCTGGAACGTATTGATAAGTCCTTTTATTATACCATGTATCTTGAATTCTTTAATAGAAGTCTTTGTTAAGAAAGGTAGAGATTTGGGATTGATCCTAATACCAATAGTATAGTTGTACCATAATTTAATCCATAATGGAGTCCATAGAAGGGAGTCAGGGAAATAGTTAGCGATAGCTAAGATCCTATTGGCCTGAATAATTCTATAGTATAAAATGAGGTTGGGCATTGCCATACCTCCTCTTAATTTAGGAAGCGTAAGTCTATGGTATGACATTCTAACAGATTTTGGGTACCAAACAAATTTAGCGAGCTCCTGTTGCATCTTCTTAATAAAGGTAATTGTTACTGATGATATGGATGAGTTAAATTGGTAAAGAATTTTGGGGAGTATATTCATTTTGACAATAGAGATTTTGGAAAGTGTAGAAAGTTTCAATAACTGCCATCTCTTCATGTTCTGTGATATAGACGTCCAAATCTTAGATGAGTTAAATTGCAGAATAGAGGAATATGAGTGAACATATGAGACACCTAAGTAATCTAATTTTTGTGAGGAACGTGTAGGCAATACTGGAAATAGGTGAGATTTATGAGCTGTAGGATTAATCTGGAAAATAAAGGATTTATTAGTATTCATCTTGAAATCGGAGACTGTAGCAAAAACATCTAAAGAATTTAGCAATTTCATGGCATCTCTGGACGGGTACATAAAGTAAAAATTAAGATCATCTGCGAAGGCAGTAAATCTAATATCTAAATTACATATTTACACATCTGGAGCATTTCTGCCCGGGCCTCCGCTGAAAACAGGCTCTGTGGAACCTAGTCGGACATTCCCGGTCAACAAATGTTAAATAAAATAAATAAATAAACATATCCTAGGTATAGCATAGTGAGATTTCTGCACAACATACAACAGTAAAACCTCTAAGTATAAGTTAAACAAAAGAGGAGAAAGGGGGCATCCCTGTCTGGGACCATTAGTTATCTTTATGGGGTTCGAATATTTACCATTTATATAAAGGGAAGTATATGAGCTTTCATACAATGTTTTAATCAGGCCAATAAAATCAGTAGGGAGATCAAATTTAGAGAGAGCCATAAACAGGAAGTCCCAATTGACCCTGTCAAAAGCCTTACAAGCATCCACTATCAGGGCATATTTGGGATTCTGATCCTGCTTAGTTATTTTAATAAATGATTCTAATAATAAAGTATTGTCCCAAGTATGTCTATTTTTCATAAATCCAGCCTGTTCTGGAGAAATCAGATCTTTCATTACATTTTTTAGTCTATTGGCCAATAAAGAAGAGAGAATTTTGATATCAGCATTCATGAGTGATATCGGTCTATAATTATTGGGGTTGGTATTATCAGAGAGGTCCTTGGGAATCAAAATAGTTTTAGAATAATTAATGTATGGGTCTGAGATACCGTTTCTAGCAAAGGATCTAAACAAATCAAGTAAGATAGGTGCTAACATAATTTTAAAAGATTTATAAAATTCTGATGGAAACCCATCTGGGCCAGGAGCTTTACCTGAATTTAAACTATCAATAACTTCAAGAATTTCTTTTCAGTTATCTGAGCCGATAGTGATTCTTTCTGGACTTCAGTCATTTTCGGAAAGGTAATTCCATCCAAGAATCCCTTCATCTCTTCTTTTGTAGTCATAAAGTTGGTATTAGCAAAAATCTCAGAGTATATTTGGTGTAATAATTGAATAATGGAATCCTCAGATCTATAAGTATAATTATTATACTGAAGGCAAGTTATTTTAGGAGACTTGGGTGAATTAAGAATTATTTTCGCAAGCGCTTTAGAAGGTGTTTGTACATTTTCTGAGAATTTTGCTATATATCTAAATTCCCAAATGGAAAGATTAGATTGATGATAATCAAATAGTTCTTTTTGTTTAGCGATCAAATCTTTCTCTGTGTCATCCGAGAAATTATCAATCAGTTTCCTTTCTAGAAAAGTAATGTCTCGTAGTAACTGGGTCAATTTGTTGGCACGCATTTTTTTTTTGAAAGCTCGCTTTTTTAATATAGATACCCCTGATTACTGCTTTGGCTGCTGCCCATCTGATGTCAAAAGGGATATTTTCATCTCGCTTCAATCCAAAAAGATCATTAAAAGTCGTTTTGATATCATTGCTCAAAGATTGATCTTTTAGAAGATTACAGTTAAGTGACCAAGTATAGGTTTTATGTATTACGATATGAGCTAAGTTTATCTCCAAGTCTATTTTTGAGTGGTCTGAGAGGAAACAAGGTTCTATTGAAAATTTAATTTTTCTATTATTAAAGTAGTTTGAGATTAAGAAATAATCAATACGGGACCACGAATGGTAACATTTAGAAAAGTACGTGAAATGGTTATGTTTATGATTAGGGGTATTAGAACTAAAGGCAATCGTGTCAATTAAATCAAAATCTTCGATCAAATCTATCAGGGCTTTGCAATATGTAGGATTCTCAGATCTAGATCTACCTGTACGGTCCACTTGAGGATTGATCACCATATTCCAATCGCCTCCAATAATAAATCTATGGTTGGGAAATTTAAGAAGGAGATTATAAATAGTCATAACAAAATCTGACTATTCTGAACACGGGCCATAGATATTAAGAAATAATAATGGGTAATCTAGTGATTTTAGCGAGCAAGTAAAAAAGCACCATCTACCCTCTTGATCATTCCCTTTCGAGATAATTTGTGGCTGAAAGGCTTGTTTAATAATTATTGCTACCCCTTTAGAATTACTAACAGATCCAGAGGAAATAATATCTCTAATCCAGGTTTTCTTGTTTTCATTTGCCCACTCAGTATTTAACAAGTGGGTTTCTTGTATAAAACATACTTCCGACTTGGCCTTAAGTAAGAGATGCATAACTAGTTTTTTTTTATCTTTGTTATTGAGTCCTCTTACATTCCACGATGAAACTGAGATACTATTGGTTACACTAGACATATTTGTATTAATAAACAAGTAGAATCATATCTAGATTTAAAGATAGGTATCCATCTATTTTCAAAAGGTTACCATCAATATTTATAAATCGCAAAATTAAGGCATCATTCAGAAGGTATGTGGCACACAAATCCCTCAATCCTATACCCGTGCATACCCACCCTACTATAGCAATTGAGAGAATGCATAAGTGAAATGACCTAGTTAAAACTATTGATGAATAACATACAAACTTTTTAACTCTAAAAAATAAGATAGAAGAAATACAATATTTACAAAAATCAAACAAATTCCTGACAAGCCCAAGTCCGGACATCATATCCCTAAAATCCTCCTGACAGTCTCCAGTATATTTATAAAGTATTTTAATACAAGAAGAGTAAAATAGTATAAAGTTTACTTATAAGTAAGTACTAGTATGAGAATTGTTATACTATGCACATCACTTAGACAGCAGAAGCATCTTCACAAAGTCAATGTTAGCTCCCACTAATATTCTTGTTATCTAAAAGAAGTAACCAGATATCAATAAACCAATACACATTTTAATCGAAATCCACACAACTAATTGTTATGAGAGCTAAAAACTGTGGCATATAAAACATATCAACAAGATATGAAAATAAAATGTTATTTAAATTGTAAATATTGTTTAAACTACTATCAGTATTGGTTTAGGTTAGTACCATAAATTCTTAGAGGATGCGCTTATTGGATATTAATCGCAATTTAATAGTTATTATTAAGCACATGCACATCATTAGGAAAGCACGTATATTTATTGCTACACAGGTCATTTGAATGGAAGAGTGTATGCGAGTGTGTGCGAGTGTATGAATGTGCGTATGAGTGCAATTATGTGTGTATGAAAGTATGCATGTATGAATGTGCATATGTATGTGCATGTGTGTGGGGGATAGGGTGTTTATGTGTGTAAATGTGAGTGTGCGCGCGTGTGTGAGAGTTTATATAAGAGAGTATGTACATCTCAAATGAATGTACATACTCGAAGAAAAGAATAAATTTTAATACAGTTGAAACTTTAAGTATAACAACTAAGGATTTAATTTGCTTAATAAAGGAATATTATACTTTCTATAAGCAAATTTGAATCCCCTTAAAAAACGGATATGCAAGAAAGTCCCAGTTTAGAGTGTGCAGCCAGTAATACTGACTGAGCGTCACCACTAAAGGAGTCCTCAGGCAACAAAAAGGGAGATAACCAGGGTTCCTAAAAACTATTTAGAAGGATCTAAGTTAAAATGTTTAATAAAGATCGCTCTAGCTTCATTTACAGATGACATAGAGAGTTTATTTTCTTGGTGTATGAAGATCAGTATAGCAGGAAACTTCATCTGAAACTTAATATTCCATTGAATGAGTTCAGCGCAGAAAGGAGCCAGTTTCCGACGCATTTCTCTTATTTCTAGGGGAAGATCCTGCGAAATTATAATCGATTGATTATTCCAAGTAAGTTTCCTGGATTTCCTAAAAGCTGACAAAATAGTTTGAACATCTTGAAAGTTGAGCAGCTTCACGTAAACTGGCCTTGGCATAGAGGATGCTTGTTGCCTTCGAAGCGCTCTGTGCGCTCTTTCAATGTTAAATTTATAACCAGTACTTGTTTCTTTGCAAAGATAGGTGAAGATCTGGGCAGCAACCTCTAACAGTTGGGAAGATTCATACTTTTCATCTAAACCCCTGATTATTAAATTGTTTCTTCTAGTTTTTGCTTCCAAATCCACGAGCTTAGTTTGGATAGCGCTGATTGTTTGTTTTTTATCCTGCAGAGAGTCTTTTAAAGACTGGATTTCAAACTCGTTTGCTTTAGATCTCTCATCCATGAGGTCCAGTCTGTTAATTATTTTGTGTAAGGTAGTGTCAAATGTATTAACTTTAGCCGATAGATCTTGGATAGCCTCCTGTAAAGGTGCGAGAGCACATTTTAGTTCTTCCATTATACAGGAGTTTTCAGCCTTTTGCCTGGTCGGTTCTTTAGGGTTATCCGATACTGATTTGGATGATCTCAGTCTTTTGGCATCCTTTTCAGGGGATGTAGTAATAGCAGATAGTTTGGATTTAGTAGTTTGTACATCCATGCTTTCAGATTCCTTGGTGATTCTATTCATTATTTTTGCGAAGATCACGATTCAGGAGCTGTCACTAAGGATGGTGCTGGAGTTCAGGCCTCTAGTGTTCCATGTGCAGGAACGATAGCGCACAGTAAGTGTTCAGTAAGCGCTCATAACTACATTAAATGTAGTTCAATTAGATTAATTAAAGATCAGTACAATTCTAAAGAGGTGAGCTATCGAAAAGTATATAAGCAGCCCGTATTTGCGCAGATAAAGCAGTACAAGCCGAAGGTAATGACTGGAGCTGTAAGGAGAGGGTATTACTCAGACGCCCACCATCTTGGAACTCCAATGCAGCATGATTTATACACCAGCACTGCACAGTGGTCTGTATGCATGGGACATGATCAAGGGCGCCCGCAGGCAGGTGCAAGGGGGTGCACTTGCACCCCCCTGGAATCGGCTGCGGCTAGATAATTAAAAAAAAAAGGTTTTTTTTTTTATGCACATTCTCCTTTAAGAAGGAGTCCAGTCGCAGGCGTGCTGACATCATCGTTGTCAGTTTAAGGTTTGTGAGCGGGAACTCACACAGGCGGGACCTAGCAAGCTGCAGCACTCAGAAAGAGAGAAGATGGGAGCGGCCGGGACCTGACGAGAGAAGATGGGAGCGGGACCTGACACTTAGGTGTGTGAAACGGAAGCAGGACCGGACACTTAGCAAGCGGCAGCTGAAACGAACGGAAGGAAGATGGGGCACTTTCAGGTTGTGTGTGTGTGTGTGTGTGTGTAATGCCCCAGGTGTACATGGTGGTGGGTAGTGAATAAGGCTTGAACCCTGTACCTTGGGCCCAAGTGGCAAGAGTCTGAATTCCCTACCCACCACCATTTGTGAAAATGTTGCAGGATTTTCCCCTCATACTTTTTCTGTTCCTCATAAAATCTGTGGTTTCTGCATTTGTGTCCTTGTTGCCTGACAGCTACATGTTCTCTGGTTTTATTCTTGGCTGTCTGGAGTGTTTCTCCCTGGGCCTCTGCTAAAACTTAGCTTTTTTTTTTTTTTTTTCAAAGTCAGACTTTCCTGGTTAACAAAAGTTAAAAAAAATGGACACACTTAGACTTCATATTCTTCAGAAAGTGTATGTTAACAAAAGCTTTTATTCTAGCAATTTTCTAAGTGTACAAGATGGATATTTGAAATGTATCCCTGTGTTTGGGACTGTATCCCCATTATTGGCTTCGTCCAGGTTTTGTGCTAGGGTTGAGAGTTATGGTAAGAACTGAATTCACTGAATATGTTTGAGGGCTGTATTCACCCAGTATTGGCTTTGTTCAGGTATTTATTGGCTTCATCCAGGTTTTTTGCTAATGTTGAGAGCTATGGTAAGAACTGATTTCACTGAATATGTTTGGGGGCTATATTCTCCCATTACTGGCTTTGTCCGGGTGTTATTTGCTAAGAGGTTGAGAGCTATGGTGAGAACTGAATTCACTGAATGTTTGGTGGTTGTAGTAGTCGCCCATTATTGGCTTTGTTCAGGTCTTTTGTGCTAAGAGGCTGACAGCTGTGCTATGGTGAGAACTGAATTCACTAAATGGTAGCTATTTAAGTTTCAGTCTTCCTCTTTCACAAAACAGTTTATTTGGCGTAGTGGTATGTTGCTCTGACTGTTTTGCACGGGGTCCCCTGGGTTCAAGACGTGGCAGTGAAATGTATGGTGGTAACGCAGCATTTTATTCTAGCAACTTTCAAACATTATACAAGCAATGTTTAAAATGTGTCCCTGGTTTTTGGCCTTTTGTCCCCCCCCCCAATAAATTTTGGCTTTTTCCAGATTTCTTGTGCTTAAAAGTTCAGAGATACAGCTGGGTGTCGGAGTAGATTTTACAAGGAGCTGAGAGCTGCAGGGGAGCAAATGTTTAGTGCTGCTTGTGTTTAGTCTGCTTGCATTAATAGCACAACAGATAATGTACTTGCTTTAGATGCTGAAGGCTGTGGGTTCTACTCCCACAGTAGGTAAATGCATTGCTGATTCTGTATTGTGTTGTAAAGGGGGTGGATGCTGCAGTCTTTTTGGCAAAGATACCTAGTAACTATGAACCTGTTAACAGTTTGCTATCCATTCCCTATTGCGGTATTACTAGATTTTCATTTTTTTATTGCATGCAACAAAAGCAATTTATTCTTCAAGAGTAACAGGCACTTTCAACCTCTTTATTAGTTACAAATTTTTTCAATGTGGAGTTTACTACTTCAGAGATTGTGTATATTTTTACTGATACTGGTGGACTTGAGTAGACTTTTATGATGGAAATGTTCTGAATTGGGCAGTTTTGTCATTAGTGGATGCTTTTTGTTTCATTGTTTACTGGAAAAATGTTCAAAACAATAAATTTAAAATGCCCTCTAACAACTGTACTGTATTGTACAAGGAATATAATGTAATACAGTCAGGCAGATGTATCGAAGAGCATGTGTATGTTATGTTCGAGGGGCCTATGATTTTGTAGACAGCCCAGAGTTAATATTTGCCATTGGCAAAATGTAAAGTGGGTTTCAGTGCTGTTTCAATGCATGCGAGTTTCAAGAGCAGAGAAGTTTTAATGTTGGTGTATTTTCATTGTGAGACTGCATTGCTTTAACAGATATGTATTAGGGTTTGTGCTGTAAAATGCAAAATAAAACTTTCAAATGAAATCCTAAATCATCGCAGAAGTAAAGCAGTATGCACATTAGTGTTTATGATAAATGGGACATTGGAATGGCTGCAGGGGGAGGCTCCATTTGACCATGATTTTGTGAGGGGGGTAGCAAGCTCAGACAGCCCCGGTTGAACTATACCTCTCAGTTGTCCATATCTTTGCAGAATGAATAGATATTTGCTGCTTATTTTTGGTTTGTTCCCAAATTTGTGATTTTCTAGCAAATTATTTAGGAATGAAGCCATTAAATGACAGACATTGAGTTTCAGATGTCATAACCTTCAGAAAAATGCATTCTAATGCAAGACTGTCTTTACGTTTATACAAGAGCAATTTTTAGTAGTGTTTGTATGTTCCCCAATATATTTGGCCTTGTTCAGATTTCCTGCATTAAGAGGTTGAGAGGTACGTGCAAATCACTTTGTAGATTAGGAATATCCAAACATCTCAATTGTCCCCAATTCTGGCTCAAAATGTTGCTCTCCCTAATAATCCCTCCTCCAAAATGGCAATTTTGGAAGAAAATGTGGAGGGTTTACAATTATATATAACTGTAATGATCACTTATAGATTACCTCTATTTCAGAAATGCATGTGGATGCTCTTATTTTGTTAGCTGCTTCAAGTTAACTGTTAATATTACAACGGTGTCCCTTTTTGACAGGTATTTTGCATCACATTTTGGTCCGTTTTCATAAAATTGTGTTTTTCTGGCAAATTAGTGGCAAGTCATTAAAGATTGAAGTTAGAAAATAATGGCAGACATTTGAGTTTCAGATTTCATACCCTTCCGAAAACTTGTACTAATGCAAGATCTACCTGTTCTATTTAAGTTATAAGAGCAATATTTAAAAATTGGCCTTATTTTTAGGCTTGTCACACTTCTAGTTCTATGTATGGCTTTGTCCAGATTTCTTGCTCTGAAGTTGAGAGGCATGAGTGTCAGAGCCATCACTGTCAGCCAGAGACATTTCAAATTGTGACATACTTATTGCACCCCACTCTCCCCATTGTAGTGGCTCTGGATGTGTCCATGGAAGGCAAGAAGCAGTTATGCAGTGTAAATGTGCAGAGTATTCCCCATCCAAAGTAGATCACAAATACGACCGTGGCTTTTCATCTGTCCTTGATTTTGCAAAATGTTCTGGTTTTCTATCAGATTTTTGTACTGTTGATTTATGCTTCTTATTCTGGAACTGTATGCTGTCACAGTGCCCTGTTGCTCTGTTTAAGTAGCCATGGTTTAATGAACATCAGGTAAGCTTGTCGGAGATTGTAAGATGCAAGTAAGCTTTAGTAAGCTTGTCGGATATTGTAAGATGCAAGTAAGCTTTAGTAAGTATATTGTTAAAGAATTACCAGCATTGAAAGCCTTTTCGTTGTTGCCATGCAGAGAATATTTACATGACTAGATAATGTATAAGCCTTGGGTATTGAAATGCATATGATAGTTTTATTTATTTTATTTGCAGTTGGTTTGCCAGGATAGTCCATTGGGCCAAATGAACCTGTTTTCAATGGAGTCCTGGGGAGAAAAGCTCCAAAACTAAGGTTATTAATAGATATACAAATTATACAATTACACAGAAGTTAATCATACAAGAAATAACAATTTGAAAATAATACAACTAGAGCGAGTACAATCTAGTGATGAAATTAATAGGTAATACAGACTAAAGGGAAATTTAGCACAAAAGCACTGAAATTGCCTGGGGGAGTAGTTGGTTTATATACTTCTAATAGATTTTGATTGTTGGATCTTGATACTCTTGCAGGAAGGTGCATTTTAAAGGCTGATGAAAGGGAGGGACAAAGGGAGGGGTTGAAAATGAGCTTATGTGCAAGATTTAGTTGAGTATATGTGAGAACTGGGTAGCTCTAGCCATTTTTAGTTTTTGGAGAGAGGAACAGTGGTGGGTGGAGGACTTGTGGTTGGTAGCGAACTTGGCAATTTTGTTGTAGCAAGAGGAAAGTTGTGTTGGAGGTCTGTAGATTAGTTAGGAGTGGAGCTCCATAGAGAAGGGAGAGGATAAGAAATGAGGTAGAGGGTGATTTTGGTAGCAGGTGTAAGGTAATGATTTTGTCGGTAAAGCATACCGGGTTTTCTTGATATTTAACTGTAGGTGGGAGTTGAATTTGAGCTGGTATCAATTTGGACCCCAAGTAACTTGGTCTCTGACACCAGTTCCAGGGGTAGATTATTTTGTCTAGAGATGTGGAATGTGTTTATATTGAAAGAAGTTGCCTTAGAGGGATGAATAACATTAATTTGGTTTTAGAGGCATTGAGTGCTAGGTGATTCCTTTTCATCCATTGCTCAGTTGTTGTAAAAGCATCTTGAGTCAGTTTTAGGAGTGAGGGATAGAGGTGGCAGCTTAGATAATAGCAGAATCATCGGCATATTGGATGATGTCTGAGAATGGGATAGAGTTGGAAATCATTTATAAATATATTTAAGAGAAGGGACTCGGTATAGAGCCCTGGGGTACCCCAGTAGGAGTATTTAGAAATGAGGAGGTGGCCTTTTTCCATTTGACTGCTTGAGATCTGTTAGATAAGTAGCTGGAGAACCAGTTCCAAGGAGGAGGGAGATGGGTAAAGTTTAGTTAGTAGCAGGCTGTGAGAGTGTGTCAAAGGCCTTAGAGAGGTCGAGTAGTAGGGTAGAAACAATTTGGCCAGAGTTGGGCTTTATTTACAGTTTCAAGGAAGGAGAGGAGGGCGGTCATAATGCTATGATGTTGTCTGACTCCATGTGTGGGAGTTAGTAGGTGATTATCTAAGAGATGTGGAAGGAGTTGTAGTTGGATACACTTTTCTAGGAGTTTAGAGATGGGGGACAGAATAGCGATGGGGCGGAAATTAGTAACATTGTTGTTGTTGCCACCTTTTATGTAGAGGTATGATAAAGGCCCTTTTCCAGACTTGGGGTACTATACATTCTTGGATAGAGCAGTTGATTAAAATGCTAATAGGGTAAGCGATTGCTTCAGCAGCTTTGCCAAGAAAGTAAGAAGGGATGTTATCAGGAGCATTGGTGCATGGCTTCAGTTTCATAAGAAATTTCTTTATAGTAGAAGTTGGGTATAGGTTTAAATGAGAAAAAATGAGTGTGAAGAGGGAGAATTAGGGGCAGATGAAGCTGATGAAGTAGTAGGAGGAGTGGAGGGATGGGAGTTAGTAGACGGAATGAGGAAGTAGTAGCAGTGTAGTGGTCTTAGAGAAAGATGGCGTTAATTTGGAAATGGATTCAATGAAAAGAGTTAAATTGGGTAGCCAAGTCTTGGTCAGGAGCGTTTGGGTCTGGGGTAGGGGTATCTGGTTTGCTGGGGTTAAGTAGAGTAGAGATACCTTTCCAAAATTTCTGAGGGTTTGATTTTATTATTTTGAAGTGTGGAAAAGTAGTTTTGTCAGTCTAATTTTTTACCTTATTTTGAAGTATTTTATATTCATTGTAATAAAAGGACAGGATTACAGTATTTTCAGAAGCTCATTACATTTTATTGCAGACCAGTGTCTTATAGCAGTGTCTGTGTGTTAGTACAGTTGTAGTTGGGTCAGGGTGGCTTTAATGGTATATGGTAAATAAGCATTGCTACCTTATTTAAAAGCCAAGCCCTGCAACAACTAGCTCCACACTGAAGTCAAAACACAATAGCTCTGGTGGGTAAATGTCCTCTGTAGTAATCAAAAAGGCAAATGTTTAAAATAACTACAGCTTATGTGCAAACACAATAGGTAGTGATGAAACAATGCTCTGCTAAAAATGCTTTAATGCTCCACAATGCTGAGATCAGTTATCACTGGCTACCAGGATTTCACCCACTTCAGCTCAAGCACGGTGCCGTTCAGTGCAACCTTCCCAGAACTAATTTGTCTGACCAGAATTATTTGGTGTGTGTATTAGAGGGAGGTAGCATACCCCTCAGCTGTCCAGATTTTTGCCCCATATTCCTCCTAAAAGGATTGAAGTTGCTAAATGAGACATTTCAGTTTTAGATGTCATTTAGAAAAATGCATACCAACACAAATCCTGTTACTCTTGTAATTTTCTAAGTTTCTGAGAGCCATATTTATAATCTGTCCCTATTTATTTTAGGCTTTGTCCAGATTTCTTGCACTAAGGTTGAGGCCTTGAGGGTGTGGTATGTTTGTGAGAAAGTGAAATGCCCAAGTTAGAGTTAACAGGTGGAATTTTCAAGTGCATTTTCAAGGAACTGTGAGTTTTAAGGAAGCTAAGTCCACTGCTGCTCATGCCAAGTCTATTTACAATGTGCAACTGTTTTGTTTAGCAAATGGTATCTCTATTGTGGTATAACGCTTTAAAGCTATGTTAGTAGCACCACAAGTAGAATACTTGCATCTTAATGTAAAGGCTTGAGGTTCTATTCCTACAGCATATACATTTGTATGCTGCAGTCCTCAGGATGCCCTCCTTTGGATGAGATGCCTAATAACTATGAACCTGTTTTTCAGCTTGTCATCCATTTTCTATTGCAATATACCAGCTTACCATTTTTTTAATTTAACATAGGCAATTTATTCTTTGATGGCAACAGGCACTGAATTTGTAAATGAAACACTGAAATATACAGCAACAACATCTTCATTAGTTTCAGATATCTTTAATGTGGAATTATTCAGATTACTTTTACTTCAGCAGAGTCACTCAAACAAGTGCTGCTGTATAATACAAGGGATATAATTCAATCAGGTAAATCTAATAACTTTTGCATGGCCCTAACTGTGTGCAAGGAGCCTATTGCTTGAAAACAGTTCAAAGGTAAATAACCTGCCACTGGCCAGATGCATTTTCTTTGAATGTGGGTTTCAATGCTGTTTCATTGAATGTGAGTTTCAAAAGTAGAGAAGCTTTAATGCCAAGTCTGTTTTCATTGTAAGACTATTGCTTTGTTTAGGTTTAGTAAATGTCTCAGTGTTTGGGCTATAATGTTTGAAATAAAAGTTGTAAATTAAATCCAACTGCCTGTAATCATTGTAGAACTAAAGCATAAAACAGTATGCACACAGATTTGAACAGTGTCTACAGTAAATGGGGAGAAATAGCCAAGTAATGGGACACTGGAATGGCGGTGTGGGCGGGGCTTGGGGTGGGTGGACTTGGGCGGGGCTGTGTTGGCAGGGGGCGGGGTGAGCTATGTGGGTGGGGCTCTGGGTTTGCACCCCCCTGCAAAAAATCCTGCTGGCTCCCTTGGACATGATACAGAGTATATCAGGGCTACTTGTGTGACATTGCATGCCGTTAAGCAGGATACATGGTATGTTGGTACTACAGTTTTAAGATAGAACTGTTATAAAAGGAATATCAGCAGAATATCAAAAGGGCCAAAATAATAAACTAGAATGAAGTTAAACAATGATAAAATGAAAAATAAAAAGTAGAGCACTGAACCTGTATGAAAAATCAACATTTATTACACTTTCTGCATGTAGATACCTTTTAGCAGTCAAGTCTTTATTTAACTAAAATACATAGTAAAACTGCACCAAATATATTTTTATAATCCAGTCTAAGCACAAATAATCCATGTGGCCAATGTAATATATAAATCAATGTACCACTTTAGAGTTCAGTTACTCACATGGCTAACCCATATGATGGGCTCCATGTGGTTCTTTCTGACCTGACAGTTGCTGCTGTGTTAGTAAATGGAATGGACAGACCCCACACGTACTCCTGTGTATCTGTATTTTCACATTGTCTGAGTTGAAAAATAATGCTGAAATAACCCAAAAGCTACATGGTATTGATTGTACTGGCCGTGTTGAGTATATAATCCTTTCAAGGGACTATAAGGCAATCCTTTGTCCACACTGCCAGCAATGTGTTGTAATCAATGGAAAGACATGGAAAAACTAAAATATAGTTAACCCTAGACCACAAAGAAGAAATACAAAATATTGAAACAATAGAGCCACTAGATGAAATGAGTGAAAAAAATGAAAAACTATTTGAAAAAAAAAAAGATGAAACAAATAGAGCAATGAAATAAAAATAAAATAGTATCAAACGCAAGAAATAATTTTCATGATAAACCAAACACCTATTTTGATAAAATTAATTAATTAAAAAAAAAAAAGCCACAACTCATTAAACAGTACAGAAGCAGAAAAGAAAGCCTGACAGATGAGTCAGCAATTTAGCTTCTGAATATAGTGTAAAACTTTTGTATTGTCATAGTAAACTAGCATCAACAACCATCTTCTTTTAAAGTTGTCAGTTAGTCATGGAGTCCATCATTTCATTTATGCTACCAATAATACTGGTTGTACAGAGCAGTTTGGCAGAAAACTGAAGTAATGGCTGAAAACATTCAATCTATTTAGCATTGCTACTGGCCCAGTAGAAAACATTAAGTAAGTGTGAGTCTCTGCTTTCCTTCACCTTGCTAGAGATGATGCCATTAAGGTTTTAATGTTTTTAATCTTACCAATGAGCATCAGATTTATTTGGTTGTTATTAAGGAGTAATTTAAACAGTATTGTGATCCTAGTAAGAACATGTATTTTGTATAATGATAATACCCCGGATTCACAAATCCTCCATGTAAGACTAAATAAGTCTTACTCGGAGGCTGCAGTTGAACGGTATGATGTCATCGTGCCATGAATATTCATGAGGGCACACTGACTCAACTGCAAGTCTAACATGGACCATACAGGAAAGTAGGGGGCGTTTCCGACTGCCGAGCAGTCTAAAGGTCCACGCCCCTGCAAGTGTCCGAAATGCCAAATGTCAACACACAAGAGCGAGTCCGCTCAAATGTCCATGTACACAACACCACACTCCCTGACATTGTAAACCCCCAGCACAGTTATAAAAAGTAAAACATTTAATTTTTTTTCTAATTCCCGATATAGCTGCCAGTATTTACGTGTGTGTGCACGGGTGTGCCCATAGCTTAGCTGCAGTTAGCAATCCCGACATGGAAGAGCATAAGAAGAAATGTTTATGCAAATTATGCCTAATAGCAATAGCGTAATGGTAGAGCGTTCACACAAAGAGGAGGCATTCATGGTTCGAGTCCCACCACTCCCCTTCCTATTTATGTTCTAAATTAGTATATGAAATAATTCCTGACATATATGATTAAAATTTTATTAAAAAGCATTGAAATGGCCTATGTATCAGTGAACAAAATATATATTTATAAAGGATCCTGACATATAATTGCCCGCAGTTAAGCAGCGCTTTACCCAGTGCAATATAGTTGCCCGCAGTTAAACAGTGCTGTACCCAGCGCAATATAGGTGCCCGTAGTTAAGCAGCGCTTTACCCAGCGCAATAGAGTTGCCCATAGCTAAATAGTGCTTTACCCAGCGCAATAGGTTTGCACGGAGGTGCGCATCATGCCAACCAGCACACCATAGGGCAACGTGGAGCAACGTTGAACAAAGTTGCTTAAACACAGCCACACCCTCTAGCCTGTCTGGACAGTAGTAAAATAAAATGTAATGACAAGGTTCAAACCCAGGACTCTGTGCACCATAATCAAAGTACTGATCCACTAAGCCATGACAGCTTAGGATAAACAGCCACTGTTAACATACATATATTTATAAATGGTAGAATAACCATTACTAAGCAGGTCTGCAGTCAGCTGAGAATTTTCAAAAATGGCCAATCACAAAAAAGTGCGGGAAATGCGGCATATTTAAGCCCCATAGGCGGGAATACTCGCCATAACTGATTGTAGCTCCCATTTGCAGTTAGAATGGCTGGTGCTGGAGCGGATACACTCTTCCGAGCTCAACGTTGCGGCATCGAGGAGTCGAAATACATGGTTTGGCTCCATGTCCACCATCATGAGTCAAGACTCCTACAGGGCCAGTTCCAAGGGATGGAGTACAAGGCTTGGAACTGGTTAGCTCATGATCTCACCAGTGTCACAGGCGTTCCTCGGACTGGTGAGCAGGTCCGTCACCACCATACAGACCTGAAGAGATGGAAGCAGGACCTACTGAACCAATGGATACAGGAGGCCCATGAGATGCAAGATGCCCCACAACTGAGTAGGTAGCCATGGAATGCAGTATGTAAGAAATGATAATTTATTCTGTATAATGGACAGGTATGTCTCAATATCCGTTCATTTACTTCACAGCTGCAGGTGTCCGTGCTGCGAATCAGCAAGCCTATGCAGATAGGCTGCTAAGGCTGCATCACCAGGCAGGTTAGTGATTATTCTGCATGTATTGTTATATAAAATAGGTGAGAGAGCCTGAAAGAAAGTGTTGTAGCCCAACAATACAGCCATAAAATGCCCTGAATAATTCCTCTGCATGTACTGTTATATAAAATAAGTCAGAGAGCCAGAAAAAGAGTGTAGTAACCCATTAAGACAGGTAAAATAAGTCCAGAATAATATCTCTGCATGTACTGTCATATAAAATAAGTGAGCAAGCCTGCAAAAGAGTGTTGTAACCTATTAATAAAGGTATAATATGTCTTGAATATGTCTTCCATATGCACTGTAATATCAAATAAAGGAGAGAGCCTGTGGAAAAGTGTGTAATGTAATTAATAAAGGTATAAAACCTGGAGTGTGTCTGTGTCACTTTCTTTGAAATGTTGTACCCTTGCATTATACAAATAGTACTGTTTTAATAAGTGCTGGCAACACACAGTTGGGCAGTCTCATCTAAAGTGGTTGATGGAAGTGCTAGTAGCTGTGAAGCATATATACAGTCCTCAACAGTCAGTTACTGGCTGGCATGCATAAGTAAATCTGGCACATGAGTAGCTTGTTAATTTGTTCCCCAGAAATGTGAGTGTGCTACACGAAATGCAGGGTTCTGTACAAATTGAACTTAAAATGTCATGTGAACACATCCAGATATGTAGATAAAGAAATATAAATAAAATCATTAAATATGTAGCAGTAACATCTGCATCTTGGACAGTTAGTATGTCAGATATAGGTCAGGTATATAATGAACTAGCCAAACCCATTGCACAACCTAATGCATGTTGGCAAGTGTAATAATACATGTAGGGGATATACATCTGTAGTCACTAGGAATGTAGTGTAGACTAAAAGTACTTATAAGATGTTAATTGAGGTTTCTTTCTACACCCTACTGTATGTGCATAAACCATGCAATTCCATACCTCAATGGGTATGTGTAATCTCAAAACATTTGTTGGGACATATGCCCTATTGTTCTATAAATATCTGCATTCACTTTGATGCATGTGCCCTGTTCAAACACCACAATCATGGTGGCCTGTTGCTACCAATCATCCCTGCATGCTGTTGGAATGTCCACTGTCGTTCAGTATACGCATGTGTTATGTTTGCTGTTCAACTGTTGGAACCTTGGTGTGTTGTGTTAATGGGAATATTACTGCATGCTGTTACAACTAATTTGGAATGCTGTTGTTTATGTTGTAATTAAACGCACCTAATCACAGAACATATGGGAAGGCTGGTCCCAGCGGACCCACCTGTCCCTCCTCAGCTGGCGAGTGCACCTGGCACCAGCAGGTCCGGTGCCCAGCCCAGGCCCCCCTCCTCCGTTGGTCCTGTGCCACCTTCGGGTGGAAGCACTGCAGGGGATGGGGCTCATCCCCCCGTGCAAGTGTGGGTGGAAAAGGGCCACCTGTCACCCTTCGAAGGGTCCGGGTTGTGGTGTGTAGGGAGATCGAGCTTTCAGTCGCTGATCCGCTATGCCAGCTCGAGGCGAGAGTGGGGCATCTCACAGGTGAGCCTGCCTGTCCTATGTAGCCCCCAGCACAGCCACCCTCGGGGCTGTGAAGGTGCAGTGGTGACTGCCCATGGGTGGGGATCTCAGTTCCACTGTTTCCATCTGTGGGCTCATGGGCTTGCGATTTCCAAACATCCATCCCCATCAATTGTGTTTACCAATCCCATGTGTCATACACCGTCCCTGTATGCATCTTGTTTGCCTTGTCTGTTTACCTCTCCAACCTACCTCCCCAAATATACCTACTTCCTCTACCTCACTTTCCACTCTCACCTGAAAAAAAAAAAAAAGGGCAATCTGTACCCACAAAAACATTACGCCCAATACATAGCTGCCCATTTCGCACACATGTCCACTGGACATGTAAACTGATAATTATAATTGGCAGTACAACATACTTTGTTGTCCTCACCCCTCTTCCAGGGGTGGAAGGTTTCAGATTTCACTCCAAATTTATTGCATATGCACAGCTGTTGCTGGTAAAGAAATGGGCAGCTATGGACCTTCCCTACACCGGTCCTGCACATCCTGAGCTTGTTTTCCTACTGTCTTTCCCTCTTTGTGCCCCCTTTTTCACCATTTTCCTATCTCCCCATTTTCTTTTCTTTCAAAGAAATTAGCACGGGGGTTGGTGGGAGTAAGCACTTTTAAGCAGTAGTAAGCAGATTTCAGCGAGTGTGCGCATGTGTGCGCTTAGCTAAGCATCGCTAAGCATCACGCAAACCCGCTTATAATTGCTTAAAAGTGCCTTAGTCACTCTATGTCAGGGCCCTTGTTCTGCTCAGCAGCAAAATAAAACACCTCTGTCAGTCTCGAACCCCACACCTTGGACACACTAGACTGCATGAAGTACCACTAGGCCACAGTAGATATACAATAACTTGGTGCTGAAATAAATATATCATGCATTACAATGAGGGAATGTAAAGGGAAAATAGGAATGCCATAACACAAATCTTGTTCTGTGGGTCTTTACCAGCAGTTGTTGTGGAATTGCATGACATGACTGTGAAAAGAGAACCAGCCATTCTAGCAGGGAATAATGTTACAGTAGCACCTTACAAACCCCACACAGTATCAGACCAGGATAAACACTGGCATAGTTGAATAGGGCAGAGGCCAGACTTCCCAACTGTGACTGCTTTACAGGGATGTCCCTGATTCGTAAACAAATGTTAGCTGTGCCCTTCTGAATCACTATAAAAAGTACTAACATTAGGCAGAAAAGTGGGGAATCACACTTAATGAATAATGTCAATAAGTGAGAGTAGACACTGCTTGCACGTCAGAAAAGGTGTAGTAATACATATGCTCCGATTCCCTCGAAGTCTCAACTGAAATATGTCTGTAATATATTACAGGTGTATCTCACTTATATGTACCTTTCCCTGAGGCTGTTCAAATATATACCTGAGAGTATCTGAGGCCTGGCAGAGGCAGAAACACACAGGCATATCAGCATTTCTGCTGTTACACACTCTGCAAATAGCTTTGGAAGGAGTTCCACAAGCATGCCCTTATGTAGGAGTACAACACAGAAATGGCCATGTACTGCTACCAACTGTGACAATGCCATTGTTCCTGTGCTGAAAAGACTGGCGTGGTGCACAGACAAAGAATAATAGGCTAACCTCTGGCTACCATCTGGATATGTCCACAGGTGGGAGCTACGCAGACAGACTACTTGCCTTGATAGACTAACAGGTAGACAGCAACCCTGTATGTTCAGCAAGATAAACATCACACGATAATAAATAATGCTCTTTGCTGTTCTGCACCCCTACCCAAAAGTACTATATACCTGTGTATTCAGGCAAAACCAAGGGTGTAGGTAGGCATACTCAGTACTGAAATATGTCCAGTTGTCTTAAGAAGCCTGTGCTAATGTCAACACAAACAAACCACAAACTGTTCAGAAGTGAGTAACTTAATAATTACAGTATAGCAGTTCACAAACAGTGCATGTGCCAGAGGAATACATTGCAATAACTACTTTTGTATGGCAGTTAATTGTCTAATTCAAAACGAAAGTACATACTCCCATGTTTCCTGTGTTAGCATTTGGAGGGGTGAGTAAAAGTCTACACTGAGAGGTGTGTACTGGAAGCAGCAATATTCAGGTTTGAGTACAACATGCATATCACTGGCTACAACCCTAGCTTCAGATATGAGACATATACCAACCTTCTGACTGACACAACGGTGTCCAGAGCAAACAAGCATGGGCCCCACCTTGGAATGCTGAAAGGACTATGCCTACCTAACCTAGCATTTTATAGCAGTGGGCTGCAATCACAGTGAGTACTGCAATTACCACACAGCAGGCTGCATGCAATTACTAAATGGTGGGCACCAATTGGTGCAGAGGCTGTCACATGCACATGTGCAGATGCCTAGAAAAACAGGCTGTACCTGCTGTCCACACATGCAATAATATCATTGCAGAGATAGAGAGCGAGAGAGGGACAGAGACAGAGACACAGACAAAAGAGACAGAAACAGACAGAGAACCCCCCCCCCCCAAAAAAAAAAACAGTAACAACAGACGGAGCAGAGAAATACAAAGGTAAGGTATGTAACACGTATGTATTTACCGGCATGTAGTAGATGTTCTTGAAGAGTACTCTACACACTGTGAATCATCCTTATGTGGCAGCAGTATGTATCTATATGTACCTGCACATGTGCATAGGGCAAGGGACATACTGCAATTGTTAGTGAAGGGTGGACATATATATGTTGTTGAAGGTTGTTATGTGCATATATCTATGTAGGTTGTAGTGTGTGGCATAGAAAACAGCATGTAGTGCTGGTGTAAGTCATGTGGTGGTTAAACACTGTGGGACTGATTTGTCAGATCTGCTGTGTTACAGCCAGTGAGGCATGCTAAAGCTACATGGGCTGAGGATACCAAAATGCATTCTGCACAACACTGTGCAATATTATTACATAACTGTATATCTCACAACTGTCGCATAAATGATATCCCCACCATGAAAGGTGGACTGTACATGTGCCTATATGTACATCTATATGTACAGCAATGGATGTTTAGATGTATGTATATATATATATATATATATATATATATATATATATATATATATATATATATATATCTAGATAGAGAGAGAGACACACACACACGGGGTCATATGTACCGCAGGTGCATGGTGACCAAGGCATGGACTGAAGACCAGTGTTGATACTGCAGTGCCATCCCTCCTTTCCAAAACACTGTACCCATTAACTACCACATAGGTGGAAATCTACCTAACACCGAAGGTGTGATAAGGGAACATGGGACACAGGTGGACAGTAGCCTCCCCTTTGATAATCACAGTGCCACACTAGTCTTGTAATCTGTCGTACGTGTCATCTAGGGAAATATAGGTCAGTGTTCCCCTCTACTCATCACAATGCCCCGTATGGTATGTACCTCACATGACAACTACAGCAAGTGGAAAGGCCACAGACATACCTCACAAAGAGTAATACTGATAACAAACAGATGCCCTATGCACACTGACTCACAAAACCACAGCTAGACTGTGTTGCATACCGCCCACATAGAGGTGACCTCTGCCGGACATACAGAGGTATGTCACACCCATAGCTGTTGGACAACCACCATGTCATCATATCACAATCCCTCCGGGCTACACGGTCTAGGGCCCTAAACCTCGCCAGCTCACTAAACAGCACATGCTGGAAGGATAGGTTCCTATCTCAGAGATATGCCATACTCTGGAATAAACCACCTAGCAATAGCAAACAAGGCTCCTCATTAGCAGTTGTCATAAATACCCCTGATGATTGTTTGGGAGATAGGTAATATGCCCCAGGAATCACCTCTGTGGTTCTGTTTGACAGGGACAAGTGAAACTAGGGCCAATAGTGTATTACCTACGTATGACACGATGCACACACAAATGTACTCAATGCAATACCTGCTATGCAAGGTTGAATGAGTGTAATGCTGAATGTGTGCAATGTCTGTAAAGGTGTGATTGCTTAGTGTGAATTTGTTTCTGACATAGTAGTTTGTGTCCTAGCTGTGAGGCCAGCAAAAGATGTGTATGTTATTGCTAGGCAGACATAGTAGTATGGCATACGTTGTGACATAGTTCCTTGTTGACGACTGCGGTGTCCCATTGTAGGCTAAAGCAATACATGTATGCTTAGTGAGTGGTACTGCTGGTGAATCCAACTCCCATATGAACTGTAGTACTACCTGAAGCTGTTGGCCTAAACAGCACAGTATGGTGTATGTTCACATTGCTTGGAAACGCTGTCTTTTGTGTTTCCTGTAGTCTGCACAGATTACATACCTCAGGCATAAGGTTTTGTAAGTAGTGGCACACAGTACTGTATGGTACACAGGTAAAGCTCATCTGGGTTGGCATACATTGGTGTGTTGTATGTTTGTCTGATGTGTGTGTAATTATGCCTGAACCATGCCCGCAATCATATGTGTGTTACAGGGTATACGTGTGTATCTAGCAACATATATACTCTGTTACAGCAGTATGCCACCTATATTAACAACTGTGCACATATGTTAGGCAAGGGTATGGCATCAACGACTAAGGTGGTTTACTGGTAATACTGTAACTGTACTTTACATTCATTGCAAAGGATGACATCTTTCTTCATGCATTAGCTCAATATATACCCCTGTGGTGAGGTTGTGCATTGTGTCATAAACAGTGTGCCGGGTACTGGTGTATAGTGGTTTGATATATAGAGTGTGCCAGGCACTGTCAGTCAGTTGTGACCTGAGCAATAATATGTGGTATTGAACGTGTGTATCCTCTGACAGACAAATGGATGCTATATATGGCAGTTAAGTGATATCTGTAGTTAAGGGTGTAAAGTGTGCCACAGGACTCACTCACACATAGTGTTCATTTCTCTTTCTGGGCGATGGCCCACCAACGTAATCCCTGTTACACAGCAGAGGAGGAACAGGAAATCCACCACAGCCTGGTGCAGCACTACACCCTGCTGTTTTCCAGAAGCAGCCAGCACCAGCATGAGTGGACTGCACTGTGGCAAGATCTTGTTCGTCGGGTAAATGACATAGGCATGCATAACTGGACATATGAGCAGCTATGCCATCACTGCAGTGATTTAATTAGCCATGTCTGGTGGCATGCGTCTGATATCCATAGACAACAGCTTGCCACAGGTGGTGGGGTGGCCATTCATCCCCCCTCACCAGAGTGGAGGAGCTGCTCCTAAGCGTGGTGGCTCCTGGCCAACAACAGCAACTGCAACAGACATGTGTCGTCATGGAGGCTGGAGCCACCCAGCATGTTGACATGGAGCGTGCAGGTAACATGCCCTATCTGTAGAGTACTGTTACCTGTATTGTTAGATTATGCATATGTGAGATGTGTACTGTGTGTTTAGCAGTTCTGCTGCCTAGTGCTGTGCAATACTGATATTTAGCATATTATCTGTACACCTGTGACTGTCGACTGTTGTTCTACTGTAGTTTAGCAAACCCACAGTAGCAATGCCAAAGTTGTGGCCACTGACAAACTGTCTCATATTCTTGTAGGTCCCTCTGGTGTGACAGAAGGGCAGACGATCCATGCTGGTGAGTGTGTTATAACTTCAATATTGGTAATGAAATGTGCATGTCATAGGTGAGGTGTAGGCCATGTACACATGACACACCTACGCATAATGCATGCTGTGCATGTTTGCTGTAAGACGTTGCAGAGCTCAGTAATGTCAGTAGCTGCCTCAATCACATGCAATACACAGAGCATCAGACACACTTGTGGCAACACCGTACTGCACATTGGATAGGCATAGTTGATACAGCTGTACACAACATAACACGTTTGTCATACGCAGTACACCTCAACATGCTACACATGGCGTAACCACACACCCACTGTAAGGTCACACTTCAGTATCCCACATGTCATCCACACAGCACACATGATATACCTGAGGGGTAGAGGTCTATCATGGGGCTGTAAAACACTCTTCAACACATAACACAGTCATGTTAGGCAATGCTCCCTATTGGGCACCTCACACACCCATGTACAAAGTGGCTGTGTAATTGTGAATGTAGCCAAGGCACTGCATTTCAGGTACAGCATGCTAGGCAGTGGTCTGTCACACATTAGTAGCCTTAAGTGACCACATGATGCATGATGATGATGGCTCATGGTACTACACCCCATCCAGTTACAGTGACCACAGTACTACACATAGCAGTCATTGCTTTGCACCTCAATGTTGTGTGTGTGCAAACATATGCACCTATACACAATATGCATAGCATGTTGTGTGTGCAAACATATGCAACTATACACAATATGCATAGCAGTTGCCATCTGTACAAAGTGACACATATATGTCCTGGAATGCTATTGGGTGTATAGGTCACATGACACACATTGGGTATGTGTGGTGTTTAATGTTGCAGTCGTGTAGCATGCCATGTCATGGCTGGCACTGACATATCTGCAATATGTTCCACACTCACCATAACCTCTGTACAATGGCCATGTCGAGCATTGGTATTCCATCACGTATACATGCACCACTCATCCCGTGTGTGTACATAGCATGCATGTGCTATACCTGTGCCCACTATTATCTGCTACATACACAGACACTGTAATCAGACATGGAAATCTATGTGACACACAGATAACACATGCAGCCATGGTATGTATACCTGTGAGTGCTGGTGCACAGGACATTGTAGAGCTTATAAATACTTGCACAGCAATGTTGTGTCCTTGTACAAATTGTGTTCCAGGGTGTAGCCAATCACTGAACAACTACACACATGCATCAAAGCCATGTATACTGTTATTAACTAGGGCTGTCTACACTCTCACTGCATGGTCTTGAGCAACACATATTCTGCATGCTGACACGTGTGAGGTGACTGTTTGCCTTGTGATACTGTCACCCACCTTCAACCACTATTGAGTATGTGTTGGATTGCTGGTGTGTGTGTGTATCTGCTGTAGTGAGGAGTGTATTTGTGTGCATGTGTGCATGTGTTCATGTGTGCATGTGTACATGTGTTCATGTGTGACAACATCATGTACAGTTTGTAAAGTGTGTTTCTTGTCTTCCTCTCACAGGTGCTGAGGTTGGGTTGGCTGAATGCAGCAGGGAACCTGAAGTCAAGGCCACAAATAGTGGAGATGATGATACATGTATTGTGGCACAGGCAGGTTTGACAGGTTCTGTCGTTGGTCCGCCAATCGACAGTACACAGCTTTCCACCCCATCTATGTGCACACTCATACTGCCAATACATCCCTCATCACCAATGGCCTTAGCCGATGGACAGCATACAGTTGGCATTGACCAGGATAGTGTGGAATCCATGGCACATGCATCCCCTCACAGCAGCCATACCCAGATTCCTGGAATGGTATCACATAGGCTGATGTCCAGGGCTTCTCGTGGGAGCACCGCTGGTTGTAATGCCCCTGGCAGACGTGCCCCCACAGGTCTTACAACCTCAAGTATGTTCCGGGCTGTAATGCAGGCACAGGCACATATGGAACGGTACACCAGACAGGGACTAAGGGCGCAGAGGGCCCATAACACCGCTATCAATGACAGTATCTGTGACCTTGCCGGTGCCATCCGTAAGTGCACCGAGGTCATTGATAGACTTTGGGAGGAGACATTAGATGCCCTCCACAATGTGTTTTCCATGAGCCAGGACTGTGCGGGACGGTTGAGACGTCGACACGGATGCATGCCAGCAACATCAACAGCTGGCAGTCGTCGCAGACGACTCACAGATCACAGCCGCTCCCGAAGTGGCAGTACCAGCCCCAGCAATGCTGGGGCTGGCCTGTCGATTGACCATCCTAGTAGACCACGTGTATGTGGCTCTGGCCAGTCCCAGCAGGGACATGGGTCCAGTTGACATACCTCTGCCTCTGATGATAGTACCCAGTCAGGCTTGGTACCCGATACTGTCCATAGCACCCCTGCCAGGCACAGGTACCGTGTCCGTGCCCAGAGACAATGATCTGTACAGCCTGGCAGGTACAGTCTGTGGCTGTCCCACAACCTCCCCTATATGGCAGCCACATGGTGGAGCTGTGTGCATGCAGACACACACACATAAACCAAACACCTAGGGCTCACACATACACACATACATTACATCAACATTGGCCCATGCTGTACTGTTGTCCCTCACACACACAGACACACACACACACACACACACACACACACACACACACACACATACATGTCGATTGGATGGGTCAATGTCGGGCTCTGGCAAACCAACAACACACCCTGTGCACATGATGAAACCTGTGCCACCTTCTGTCATCTGTAACATTGATGCAGGAACAGGCTAACATGGTGCTGATGCACAGGGTGACTTTATAGCAGTGTAGCAATGTTAGCATGTTGTCAACAGGAAAGTGTAATGGTATCCTTGTAGGTATATCTGAACAGGCATGATGCATCAAAGCTATGATTGTCAATGTAGTATTGTTTACACCAGTGTTAAGTCTGAGTATGTATTGTCCGCCCATGTGCCACTTGGCTGAAGTGTATAGTGTTGCCAGCATGTGTTAGTGAGTGGACAGTATGTGTGTGATGTGTGCAGTACAGATTAACAGGTGTACATCTGTGAACATGGTGGGGGTGCACTCTCTGCATGTACATGCATAGTGGACACATGGGACGTGTGACATACCCTGTATTACACAGTGTTAACATCTCATAGTATCTCTTGGTAGCCAGTATGCATTCTACTACAGATATGTTCTAACATGGGTACACATGTGTGTATAACATGGTTTGACACTATGCTGTGGGTGATACTGTTACTATCTGTCAATGTTTTGCATTCTGGTAGTATACACAACCTCAACAGCCTGACTATAACCAATCATTAGATGATGTCCTGACAACTGACAGATAGATGTAGGGAACTCAGTAACAGTTGGATCATTCTGGTACTATACTATAACAGTAACCAGTGGTATTGACTGCCACCCGTTCCTGGGACCACACCTGTTTGGCATATAGCCCTCTTAGGTACATGCAAACACACTAGGGATATGTCCATCCACATCTGGAAATGCATGCATTGGCCTACAATGCATTCTCTGGATGGGACACATATCCTACACAAGGGTATCTTACAGACAGATACCTGTTGTCCAACACATGCTGTATAGCTCTAAGCCAACTATAGCATAGTCAACCACATTTACTATACATACTATCCCGACAGTACCACATAGGTGGTAGTCCCCAACATGTATGTCGGATACCAATGTGTACATACAGCCAAGTGTTATGTCATCTGTCCTTTGGTATCCACATATCCAAAGGTATTGTGAAGTCCCTTGGTGTATCACATAAGAAATTAGGGGCCTGTATGCATATCCACAATGCTGTTGTACACCTATAATGACTGTCCATTATTGCCAGACTTTGTTGTGTATGAACATGTCTGACATATACCCCAGGCATATACCCTCACTCACACTAGTCTATAGAAACTGTCATGGGTGTGTGTGACACAGATGACCTTGGCCACAAATCACTACAGTGGCCGGCCTTGTCACCTACATACATATGTGACCTACGATCTGAGAACCAGCAGCACAATCTGTCAAAGGTAACAAATGTATTCATGTAGTATGCAGGCTTCACACCTATGTACTAATTGAGGTCACATGTACATATATTATTTGCCACACAGATACCTGATGTGTGCAATGCACATACTGTTTTAATCCTGATATGTCATACCGTAGTAAAAGCAAAACCCACACTGCATTGATCAACAGGGTCACACACACACACTCAGCAATTGCAGGATTCAAACCCTACATAACTATGTTATGACACTAGAGACATACACATTAACACGACGCGCTATATGCTTTACTGGGGTTCTTGTTTCCACTGCTATATTTGTAGGATGCTGACATCATCAGATTTGCCAAAGAGGAATACACCTCTTTTAAGGTGTTTCCCTAGTCTCCAAAAAGGGGATTCCTCTCAAAGGAAGTCACACAGACACATATACCCCCCCAAACACAGCAACTGCAGGATTTAAACCCCTACCTAACTATGTTATAACACTAGAGACATACGCAGTAACACAATGCACTATATGCTTTACTAGGGTTTTTATTTCCACTGCTATATTTGTAGGATGCTGATATCATCAGACTTGCCAAAGAGGAATGTACTTCTTTTAATGTGTTTCCCTAGTCTCCAAAAAGGGCATTCCTCTCAAAGGAAGTCATATAGACGCATACATACCCCCACAGCAATTGCAGGATTCAAACCCCTACTTAGCTATGGTATGATATTAGAGAGATACACATTAACACAACACGCTATATGCTTTATTGGAATCTTTCATTTCCACTGCTGTATTTGTGTGATACTGACATCATCAGACTTTCCAAAAAGGAATGTACCTCTTAATGTGTTTTCCCAGTCTCCAAAAAGGGCACTCCTCTCAAAGGAAATCACACACATGCACACCCCCCACACAGACACACACACACAGTCAGCAATTGCAAGATTCAAACCCCTACCTAACTATGTTATGATACTAGAGAGATACGCATTAACATGACACGCTATATGCTTTACTGGGAGCTTTCATTTCCACTGCTGTATTTGTGGGATACTGACATCATCAGACAGTCCAGAGAGGAATGTACCTCTTTTAATGTGTTTTCCCAGTCTCCAAAAAAGGGAACTCCTATCAAAGGACATCACACACTTAAACACCCCCCCCCACACAGTCAGCAATTGTAGGATTCAAACCCCTACCTAACTAAGTTATGATACTAGAGAGATATGTATTAACACAACGCGCTATATATTTTAGTGAGTGATGTCCTTTCTCCTGCTATATTTGTAGGATGCTGACATCATCAGACTGGACATAGTAATGTGTGTACACTTTGTTTTATGCAATCCCAGGAATGAACCATATGGGTCAGCAGGTGTTAACAGCTTGAACAGAACTCCACAATTCTTAGCTTGTGTGATCTATCTGTGGACAAATTGCCATTCCTTCATATGTCAATACATATTTATGCACAGATTGTTGATTTTGTGGATACAACATGTGTCGGGGATGTTGATAAAGGGCTATTCAAAGTCTATGTGGGACATGTGTAGCTCCATTCAGTGATGTATGTCCTGGGTGACTGCCTTGCAAACAGTCTAGCAGGTTTGGGAACCATGATCTGCCCATGAACATACCACAGTTGGTAGGGTTGTGTGTTTTTTGGCTTCCAATAGCTCTGTTTATGACTTCAATCATGATGGACTCCATGGCCTTGCAGATCAGACTTCATAGGCTTATTGGACTATACTTCCCATGGTCTGTTGTGCACCAACACTTGTAGGGAGTGCCATATATTGCTGTAACACATTCAATGGTTTCAGATCCTGTAGAGAGGGTGAGGCTCAACAGACTGTTCAGGTGCAGGGTCTGTTTGTTCTGTAGTTCACTCATGACACATATAGGGAAACAATATAATCCAATTGATGCCATGCTTTCGGCTTTGGAGGGAGCTGTTTACCCATTCTACATGTGATATCTCCTGGTATGATGATAGGGCCTTTTGTCAGTGGGATGTGGGTATGTATATATGGGCCTGTCTGACAGGATGTTGGCATTGTCAGTCAGGTACAGTTGGCCCTGACCCAGGACATATATGACTGTACATTGCTATTTATGACATAGCTGAAGGAGGTGTCATCATTCAGTCTGGACTCCTTCGCAGATAATCTTTCCAAAACACCGACAAACCTGAGCACTAAACCCCTGTTATACTCTTTTACACACTTAACACCCTACTGATCCTTTGTGATCAGTCAACAGAGTATGTTATCATAATATCCTGGCATATCCAAAGGTCAGTTTCGTGTGTATTCTCCAGTCCAGCTGGTGAATATTGGAATTTTGACGCAATTTTACAACTGCCTTATGTACACAGACAGCACTCTCCTCCTCCCAACAAACTCAGATATATGTGAGAGATGCAACTATGTAGACAAACAGGAGGCTGAGCTCTCTTGACCCATGACTGGCACAGTCTATCAGGTGGTGAAGGTAACCACACATACCACAAATCCAGTCTCACATAGACCTATAGCAACAGCAATCAAACTACATTACCACACAAAAACATACTCGGAGGCTCTAAATAAACTCTGCCTAAGCAGCAGAGACCTCCAAAGCAGACACTCAAACAACTGCTACCCCACAACAATACCCACATATCACATAGTTCACAAAGTCAGTGTGCCACACAGTCACTGCCCTTAGGGCTAAACAACACACCTAATACACTTGTAATAGGTGACACTTACTGTCAGACACACTGATGTCCCACTCACCAGGCTGAACAAGGAGAAGGTCACTTTGAGCTCTCTGTCGGGTGCCACGATCCGCCACATAACACATGCACTCAGGTCACTCCAAAGCAAGTACAGAAATGGCACCGTCATTGTCCATGCTGGTGTGAATAACCTCAGATGTTACTCTCTGGACTACATGACAAGAGACATAGAGGAGCTCTCTGATCATGTAGCCCAGGCCAGTATGACCCTGACCTTGTGTAGTATCTTAACCTCACCAAGAATGATGTCACAGTATACAGACAAACTGATCACTTTTAACAGTTGGCTAACATATTGGTGTCATTCAAAGGGGATCCAGTGTCTGTCGGCCTGGGATGACATGCTCGACATGCCACGTAGCTTCTCTATGGACGGCTTGCACCTGTCACCCCTGGACTTTTGAATACTGGCTAAGACTCTTGCCACCCCCATAGTGCCTTTTTTAAGCGAGGCTCAAAAGACAAACCCACCTCCATAGACGTTACAAGGTAAAATAAACTAAGGGTAATGCTGCTCAACACCAGATGTCTTA
The DNA here is from genome assembly GCF_019279795.1 of Protopterus annectens. Lineage (NCBI taxonomy): Eukaryota > Metazoa > Chordata > Ceratodontiformes > Protopteridae > Protopterus > Protopterus annectens. The sequence goes on from NC_056734.1 coordinate 219,456,716, forward strand.
CCCTCAAAATGCATGCACTCAGGACTCTCCTCAGTATGGAGAATGTCGATATCTGTGCAGTAACAGACACTTGGTTCAGGCTCCCGAAAGCACACCAGCACTACCGGGTTATACTTCATACCATGTTTTTTGGCCACAAGACTCAGACCGGCCAACAAAAATAGGGGGAGTATCCATATACGTCACAGATACACACACCTCCAGGTTAGTAGCACTGCACGAAGCATCGGAGACCATACATGTGCAACTAACAGTGGACAAAACTGCCTTTCAGTTTGTAGCTTGCTACAGACCACCCTCTCAAACTCAGGAACCCCACTCGGCTTTCCTGGAACACTGGAGAATATGAAGGTCTCCCCAAACACCATTATATTGGGTGACTTCAACTACCCAAACATTGACTGGGAATACTACTCAAGCCCCAACACCGTCGCCCAACAGTTGCTAGAATTTCTAAACTGAAATGCTATGGCACAACTGGTTACCACACCCACAAGAGGGGAAAACATATTGGACCTGATCATCACCAACATGGGGACTCTATGTTCCACACCAGAGGTATACCCCTCATTGGTAAGGTCAGACCATACATTTATCTCACTGGACATCCATATCCCATCCCCACCCCCATCCTAGGAAATCTCGGTGAAGAACTTCTCAAAAGCAAATGTCACACTTCTCCAAACCAAGGTGGTATCCTTCAAAGACCCTGGGACAGTGGTAAATATGGCTCAGACCACTGAATCCTTTACAAACGCATTCTATGGACACCTACTGGAATGCATGGATTGTGCTATCCCAAATAACAACAAGACTCACTCCTCCAAAGGCAGGGGACCTGTCTGGTGGACCCCGGCCATTAATAAGCTATACAACGAAAGGAGGAGGCTACTACATGATAGAGCACAATCCCAAAAAGGGAAGGTATCTCTGATCAGTACTAGCAAAAAGCTACGATCACTCATGAATTCATCTAAGGCCCACTTCTAATGGAAAATTACACCAGACACTAAGGACAATCACAAGGCCTTCTTTAGTTATGTCAGGAACCTGGGTGGAAACTCACAGATATGCTGTGAGTTACTGCATATTGACTAAACATACCCTGAATCCACAGACATTGCCAACATCCTGGCAAATAGATTCAGTGCAAATGTCTCCCCCATCCCCCCTAAAGAGCAAATGCCCCCCCATCCCCCCTAAAGAGCAAATGTCCATCCCAATAGAGTGTAGCCTCCCTGACATCACAAATGAACAGATGAGTGCTGCTCTCTCCAAAGCAGACAACACAGCATCAATGGGACTGGACGGTGTCCCGGCCTGCGTTTTACACGAGCTTCATGACGAACGTAACCCTCACATTAAGTTACTGTTCAATATCAGAGTTACTACAGGATATGTACCCAAGGAATGGCGTACAGCAACAGTGGTCCCGCTTCACAGAGGTGGTGCCACAATGGACCCCGGACAATATCGCCCTATAAGCCTAACTAGCCTGGTCTGCAAAGCTATGGAGCGTATCGTCATGGAACTCATACACATAGACATCGGGAACCTACAGACACTGGATCCTACACAATTCGGCTTTGTTGTGGGCAGATCTTGCCTCTTGAACCTGTTCGACTTCTTTAAACAGTTACCAGGTCCATAGACGTAGGGAAGGTTGTCTACACAGCCTACCTGGACCTCGCAAAACCCTTCAACACAATACCCCACTCAGGCATTATACATAAGCTCACCAGCTTCGATATCGACACATATGTCACAAGATGGATTGATAACTGGATCAGGGATAGCACCCACATGGTTAGTATTGCAGGTGTCATGTCTGACTATACACCAGTTACACGTGGCATCCCACAAGGCTCAGTCCTGGGACCTCTCTTGTTCAGTATATATTTCTCTGACATACAGGCTAACACAGGAGGAATATGGCTGACCATGTTCGCAGATGACTGCAAACTGGGTGCCATAATCAACTCTCCAGCTGGCACAAGCATCCTCAAAAAGGGTCTTGCAGAGATGGATGACTGGTGCCAGAGCCATGGCCTACAGCTAAATGCCATTAGATGCATAGTCATCCCCTTTGGGAATAACAGTGTGCCCACACATTACCACATAGGTGGTAATCCATTACGTATGGTAGGAGTTATTAGGGATTTGGGGGCACGAGTAGTTAGTACTCTCGCCTTTGACAATCACGTTGCCAAAGTGGTTAGACAAACCTTCTATATAGCCCAACTTATCCCATAAGGTTTCACATCTAGATCAAGTGAGGTCATTGTGCCCCTATACTCATCAAGCCCATGCTTGGATACAATTCCCCATTTGGGATGTACCTTACCCAACACCTGCAGCAACTGTAATGGCCACAAAAGTACCTCAACAAGTAGGTCTAGGGACTCACACAGATGCCCTGCGCAGTTCGGCTAAAGTAACTCCAGCTTTACTCAGTCACTTACCGCCTACTCGGATGCAATCTGTGCCTGTTGTTTAAAGCCATGTCCAACCCAGAATTAATGGACATGCTCCACCTCAGGATATCCGAATCCCTTAGAGCTACACGCTCCAGGGACATAAACCTCAGCACAGATATTAATAGGACATGCTGGAGGGACAGATTCTTATCCCAGAGGCTCCACTCACTCTGGAATGAAATCCCAGTCCCGCATAGGCAGAGCCGCCCACTGACCACCTACAGGAGACATATTGACAAGTGGATGGGTGATCGTATGTTTACCCCTGGGATATCTTCTGGGTCCCTGCTAGACAGAAGCACAATAGACTAAACATAAATGGGCTATCTTGTGTGACCTACTATTCACAGGCACAGTCTACTAATCTAACAGGGTTGCGAAAGCCAAATACACTCTGGCTAGGCTTATACATGCTCTAGGGCAGATAGCCTAGTATCAACCTCTGAACCTATGATAATGTTTGGGATGTACATTGTTTATTGATGATACTGATTGCAGGTTCTTTTATCTTCTTTGCTTTCCCACTTTCTATCAACAACCTAAATATCTGCAGAACATATTTGATTATGACAGGGTTCCACCATATTATATATGTGTCTGTTGGCATATAACTGTGTGCACAGGGTGGATTGCTGAATAGTGAGAGGTTCCTGGGTTAACACATGCAACTGCTGGGTATGTGTGGCCCACTGCTGTACTCAGACATGGCCTAAGTGTGTGAGCATGCCCAGTTCGGCCTTTCACTGTTTTGTTGCCTGACATTTGTCTCATTTATTCAAGTGTGTGAGCATGCCCAGTGTGACCTTTCAGTATGTTGCTGTCTGAGGTCCACTACATTTGTTGATGTGTGTGAACATGACCAATATTAACATTTATACTATATGTGTGTTGCAAATCAGGTTCTATTCTTACTGCAGGGCTCACCTTTGTGTCATAACTCGACAGGGATTATGATGTGCCTGGAGGGTTTCCATGAGATACTTTGCATAGACTTATCAACATTTCTTTATACAGGCTGACCACTGAAACACTGTCATGGATAAGTGGTTCAGTACTATGACTATAGTGCACAGTATCCTGGGTTCTAGGCCTGTCACTGCTTTATATTTTCATACTGAGCAGACCAGACTGCTTAAGGGCCAGTAGAGCAAATATGAGCATGTTGGCTTTTGTTCAGCTATGCCCAACTTAGACCAAGCTTGTCCAACATTGCTCAATGTTAACCAACATTACTGAATGTTGCACAATATTGCTCAACATTGACCATAGTTGTGCTAGTTAGTGTGTGCAATTTTGTTAACATATACTGAATGGTGGTAAAAGCTGTTTAGCACTGCTTTATATTGCTTAACACATGGCAATCATGCCTCAGGTGGTGCTGCAGGGCTGCCTATGTTGGATGCACATACTACACTCCCTATACATGTTTGAAAACAGGTAGTGTCAAGTTAGGCATCCCTTTTACTATATGTGCTTGTCAGAGAGAGGTATCATTTCCAGGGTTCCTACTGAGCCAGTGTATGTGCTATGCATTGCCTCTTTACCAAGGCCAAAGCATACTGGGCATGCCTCCTTCTGCCTACTGGGGCAGGCTCAGGTTGTTCCTCCTCCAAGTCACGCTCTGCCTGTGATGGCCTTGGCAATGGTGGGGGGCTGTTTGGCCCGGGCCTATGCTGGTCCTGCTGCAGCTGTTTTCGCAGGATCATATTATGTAGCATAGCACATACCATGACAATTTGGGTACATGTAGTTGGTGAGTACTGCAAGGCTCCACCAGATGTGTCCAGGCACTGGAACTGTGACTTGAGCAGCCCAAACACACGCTCGATTGCATTTTGTGTTTGTGCATGTGCCTCATTATGGCATTCCTGTTCAGGTGTGTGTGCATTTCTGATGGGTGTCATCAGCCACGGCTCCAGTGCATAGCCAGCATCCCCCACTAGGTGACCATGAGGGATGTCCCCATTGGCAAATGTCTGGTACAGCTGTGTCAGATGCCAGATATGGGAATCATGGTAGCTTCCAGGGCAGCCAGCACACACATTCAGTATTATGCCCTGGGCATCACACATGACCTGGCAGTTGATGGAGGGGACGCCCTTGCGGTTAAAGTAGACCCTACCCCGCTCACCGGCTGGTGCTTTGATGCATATGTGTGTGCACTCTATTGCACCCACTACCTCAGGGTATTCCGCTATTTGCTGGAAGAGATCCATATTGCTGGCCAATACCTCACGGGAATTGGGGAAATATACATGATCACCGACATGTGCTGACATGGCATTCAGGAACTGGTGCAGTACCCTGGATGCTGATGCCTGTTCTATCCCCATCATATCACCAGTTGGTCTCTGGAAGGTACCTGTTGCTAATATTCTTAGGCCAACACATACCCTGGTTTCCACTGGGATGGGTTCCCCTCTGTTGGCTCTGTGTGTGAGTCATGGCCTGCACAGCACAACAATTTGCTGCATGAGGTCTCTGTCCACTCTATAGTGCTCCACTATCTCCAGCTCATGTAGCCCCTGATAGGTTACCCTGGGCCTCTACACTCTTCTCCGTCTCCTCACTGTGGGTTGTCCAGCAGCATTCACATTGTCACCACCCTCAGCATGTTGCATATGTCACCTTATAACAGCAATGGCAGCCCCTAACATTTCTTTGTCTCAGTAAAGCTTTTTCAGTTTTCACTTCTTTTAGCTTACTGCAGTGTTGCAGTGTCTCTGAGAGAAACATAATGGAATGTTGTTTGCAGAGTTTTAAGTGCTGGGCTGGGCTAGTGTACTGCCTGTGTAATTGCCTGATTCTGATTGTTTTCACCTGCTAGCTCTGCTAGTACTCCCTGGTTAACTTCCTACTATTTGTTGTGTTTCCTTTTCCCTTTCTGTTTCCTCAGGGTGGCAGCGCCACGCACACAAGCGCAAACACATGCACACCAGCTCACAAGCGTGCACACATGCTTACACGGACTAAAACCTGCTTATTCTTGCTAAAATGCATGCACACAGGTGCAAACGCACTTGCACAACTTTAAACGACCTTAGATATGCTTACTCCAGCTTAAACGCGCGCACAGTCTTACTCGGATATACAAGCACGCACCCCCGCGCAAACACGTTGCAAGCACTTCTACAAGAAACCTTAGTGTTATCCATGGATTACACCTTCAGTTTCTTGCCTTTAGCTAGGGTACCTGTTGACACACCTCTTCCGGTGATGAGTAACTGACAGCAAACACATGCCACTCTGCTCCAATGAGCTTCACTTCTTTCATACATACCCCCCTCGTGATGTCAACTATCTTCTACTATGATACTCCCCTTATCCTACTCCTACACTCCACTGACTGTGCTCATTTGCTATGTAAACTTGGGATTCACTATCCTTACCCTCATTTGCACAGGATTGCCTACTAATGCTTGGTTACATCTCTTAGACTGAGCTTCCCCCCTTAGCAACCTCTACTCGGTAGCCATGTTGTCTTCGGCGTGCCATTCCCTTGCATTGTAAATTAAGAATTACAATAAAATCCACATTTGTGGATTTTAATTATTGGTTTTCTGGTTTTTATAGCGCAGAGCATTTGTGCGGTGCTGCGCTATGCTTAAACATCGGCGATCGGGTTAAAAAAAAATATTTTTTTTTTTATTTTGTATCGGTGAACATTGCCAATGGCTGTATATTTTGTCATTGGCATGCTTCCTTAACTGGATGCAACCTTTATTTGGTGCTGTCACTGCTCTGTTTTGCTATTTGCAGAACCGTACTCAGTTGTCAACTGAGTACATTTCTGCAAATAACAGTACTCTTACTCGGGCAAGTTCGGGTTTCCTGGATCGCAAATTTACCTCATTTGCATAGCTTTCGCCTGCAATTGAGGTAATTTGCATATCCAAGCCCTGTCTGTGTAAGACTCGTTTTAGGAGCTCTGTTGCATGCCCCTACCAGCTGTTGCTTGATCACTCGGCAGACAAGTTGGCTGCATGGAGTCTTACTCTACTCTTAGACTCTGTGCAAGCCTTCGTGAATCCAGCCAAATTTGTTTTTCACTAGACATTTTGGGCTACAAGAGTTTATTAATGACTGTGTGACTGAAATCAGACAAAGAGCTCAAGACAGACTTTGGAGAACCATGTGATTCATTGCTAAGAGCTAGAATTGTGAGTGGCATAAAAATAGCAAACTGACAAGTCATTTTATTTTTTTATTATCAGAACTAGTACTTGAAAATGCTGTGAATATGTGCAGATCAATAGAACTGACTATTATTCAAGTAAATAAAGTTGATGAGGATCTGGATGTGTGTAAATATAATGCAAATGTCTGTTAAACTAAATTAAAATAATCTGTAGTGACACAGTGTAATGCAGAACTTGCTTCACAACATGTGGTAGCAAAGAAGGAGAGCACTTTGTTTGGTCATGGTGATGCAGCTAAAAAATGAAAAAAAAAAAATCAGTTGAACACATGCCATATTGTTCGTGTGTTTTTTTCCCTGCATGATAAGAAGGAATGTCCCATAGTGAATAGAGAATGCAGATTTTGTGGATTTCCTAATCATTTCTTTAAAATATGCAGTAAATATAAAGGGAAAGATGATCAACAAAATGTTTTGCAAATGTATGATGCAAATTAAATTGTTGAGTATGTAGTCATTTATTCACATTGAACAAAAATTGTTTTTGAATGGAGTTGATGTATGTGTTATTTGTATTTTTACAAAATAAAAAATTCAACATTGTTGTCAATGTAAATATCACTGAATTGACAAAAAAGACTGTAAATGGCAAAAGTCTTATATTTAAGCTTGATACAAGAGCAGAATCCAATATCCTAACTAAAACTACATTCAGAGTTCAGGGTCTTGGGCTATTCTACTGATTTATTCTGACCATAAACTAATGTCATTGGGTCAGAAAGCACTGTTTTGTCCTTATAAAATACAAAACCTGCAGTTTGATATTTTAAACTGTAGAAGTACAAGAACAACAAAATATATTGAACAGAATGGCTTGTGAACAATTGGGCATGATTAAATGAATATACACACTGTGCAGCTTATAACTGCAGTTCCCTAAAGGACAGTATGCAGTAAAGACAACCACTTGCATACTCAAGCAGTGGATAATTCACGGACTGGCAGAAGGGATATTTCACATGTTTATGAAGCAGGTGGTTCATATCATTTCTCACATTTATGAAATATATAGTTAACAGATTCCTATATTGAATGATTTGTACATTTGTGCAGTATATTCTTCTTAAACAAAGCATTCAGATTTAGTATGCAGTGTTTTTTGAAAGCCTGATGTGAACAAATACTTGAATGCTGACTTTTCATTTTATACTTCTGGACAATATACTAACTTCTTTAGAAGACCTAACAATATATTACAAGACTTTATCCAAATTTTAAAACAGATACTGAAATGCTGATGCTGAAAAAATATAATACTGTCAAGATGGTCAGAAGGAAAGAAAAAAGTTCCTCTTTCCATCTAAACGTACTACACTTGTCATGATGAAGTACAAGGAGTGTATCTCAAATTCAGAAAAGAGTTTGTACCAGACCAGCTACACAGCAAAATGATTGAGAGAATTCATGAAGCACATTTGGGTATGTTTATGTACAAGGAATGAGAACACGATAAAGGCTGAGATTCGTACAAAGTTAGTGCAGGGCACAGTGCAAATTTAAATGGATAGATGCCTTGTGATGGATATGGGTGACACTTTTAAAGAGACAGTGTGGCTGCACAATAGTGAAAACAACTTAGTGTGTATTGCATACTAATAAGTACATAATGACATGCAATGAGGAACCCCATGCAAATGAGCCACATGGAATATGCAAATTGAGGAATCCAGAATGGCAGACCAGTTCAGAAGTATATAAAAAAGTAGAGCTGTACGTTCATACTTAACTATTTTGTCCACACAGAAATTCATGGTGCATGTGATGGAGCCATGTTAGGAAAGGCAGAAGAAGTAACATAGCAGCATGTGTTGAGAATGGCTATTGTTGCCAGAGCTTGCAATGTCTCATGCAATAGCCATTCACAAATACAGATAGTGGCTGATGTACTTCTACTTGAGAGACCAGCAGATTATGAACCATTTCTGTGTGGACAGGGATACAGTAAGGGACCATGTTGAACTGTGTCTTCCAAAAACAGAACTGAGAGGTATGCATAGTATACCCCTTCCTGTAGACAAAAAGGGTGTGTCACCATTTTAGTGACAGGGATCTTCTAGCAAAGTATGAGGGACAAGGTTAGACATATTGCAGGTGTCTGGGGCTGGGACTTCTCTTGGTATATAGTTCTCTGAAGTGAAGGCCAATGTTGGAGGCCTTTGGCTCACCATGATCACTGATAACTGTAAGCTGGGAGCAATCATTGAATCCCCAAATGATGTTCACATCCTACAGACAGGCCTAGGAATGATAAACAACTGGTGCTAAAACCATGGTCTGAGGCTAAATGCTAAAAAATGCATAATCATACCCTTTGGTAAATCAGATATTCCCGCAAATTATAATATTGATAGCACACCCCTAAAAGTAGACCCAGTGGTGAAGGACCTAGGAACACAGATAGATAGTAACCTAAACGGCAGTGAGAAAATTCTTCTGTGTGGCTCAACTTTTAAATAAAGGCATGGCATCAAGATCAAAGGAAGTCATAGTGCATTGTACTCAGCCATCTTCAGGCCTATAAATCAAGAACAATGCTCCCTTCTGCATGAACCTAACCAGACACTTACACCAACTGGAGTGGCCACAGAGGTTTCTCACTAAAAAAGTACAAACCATAAGACACGTGTCTTCTGCAGACTGACTAAAGGGCCTATCCCTTTACTCCATCTCATATCGTTTATTGACAGGTGAGTTATGCCTGACCTACAAACCATTGTCTGATATAGCCCTGATAAAAATGTTACATATTCACAAGAACAATTGTATGAGGGTTATGCTTTCCATGGACCTGAACCTTATTTGTAACTCTAACAGAACTTGCTGGAGAGAAAGATTCATAGCCCAAAGGCTACCTTGTCTTGGTATAAACTTCCCATCTTTGTGAAACAAAGCCTGTTACTCACTCTCTTCAAAAGGAATTTGGATAAATGGATGGGGAACCATAGGTTCACTCCGGGGTATTGCTCATGTCCCTTATGGAGAGTCAGTTTGTAAAATGACTCAGGGCTTCAACAGCCAAAGACCTACTACCCCATCCCATATCTGGGGAATTAAGATGTAATATTCTCATATCCTGGATATTATTGGCTAGGCTTGAAAAGACACTAGCTTAGTAATCACCTATGAACCTATGAGATGTCCCATTTCCTTGAGGCCCTGTGAGAAATAGACTGCATGTCAGATTAAGTTTCACTTAAATGCAGTTTGCTAGATATAAATATAATATTATGCTTGTATAGGCGTAGAAATGCAGCCATATTAAAGCGGATGTATACATTTTACATGCAGGTTCAGTAGAAAGGAATATTTCAGTAACCTTCAGTTAAGAATACTGACAAGAATAACATAGAATACTGACAAGAATAACATATGCTAACAGAATATGCAGTACATTAAATACGAACAGGCTTGGGATTCAGGATCTAATGTTAGTATGATTTCAGACTTAAATAACATGCAAATTGTAACAAATTTTAGTTTACAGTCTTCAGAAATCAGTGCAAATGCTACAGCACATGTAATTTAAAATACAGAGTTATTGCAAATATGGACGTGAACACAGTGTGTGTCACATGCAGATTTCTGGACAAAACACAAAGCGAAAATTGGCAATGTCTCAAGTTCACATTATTTTAAATACAGATTTTCAAAATGTAGTAAATTATAGTTTATTGTTTTCAGAAGCCAGTGCAAATATTGGACTGAGGAGAATAAGAGGGATCGGAGTGCAGATTTTGATCAGTTTGATAAAGTAAACACTAGCATAAATGATACACAAATGTCAGGGCAAAATAAAGAAGAAATGCATACCATAGGTCAAGTCATTGCTGTTACTATATATTTTTTGGGGGGGGGGGGCAAATAAAGAAGAAACACATACCATAACATAAGTCAGTGTTAATACTATTTCTATAAAAAAGGATTTTCAGCATATTTATAAAGGGTGTGGCAGACCAGCACCAAACCAAATGATTTATCTGTCACCGTTTAAGGTAGACAGAAATGATAAATGGTGTATTTCATTGTTTACAGGAAAAAAATTAAGGAACAATGTACCAATATGTACATCATTTTCAATTATAAACAGACGACTGCCAGAGGACACAAGTGCAGCTATAATTTTTTTAGGATTTAAAGGGTCAAAGATTATAACAGTGAGCAATATTGAGTGTGTCTGTACTATACTAGTTATGGACATGTCATCAGGATTTCATGTTGTTTTAGACTTCAGTAATAATTTTTTATGGAGAAATAAAAATGCTACAGAATGCACAGTAGTGCAAACAAATGATACTTATAAGAAATTGTGTGCAGTGGATTGTGCAGATGATGTACAGGTATTAAAAACTCAGTTACTACAGAAATATGTAAGCTCATGGGCTAAAAAGAAAATAAATTCTGGGTCAGTTGCCTTAGCTAAAGTGCTGGCAGACAAGTTATCACATTTTCAGAAAGAGTGGGCCGGATTCACAAAGGCTTGCATGGAGTCTAAGAGTAGAGTAAGACTCCATGCAGCCAACTTGTCTGCCGAGCGATCCAGGAACAGCTGTTTTTGCAGGATCATATTATGTAGCATAGCAGATACCATGACAATTTGGGTACATGTAGTTGGTGAGTACTGCAAGCCTCCACCAGATATGTACAGGCACCGGAACCATGACTTGAGCAGCCCAAACACATGCTCGATTACATTTTGTGTTTGTGCATGTGCCTCATTATGGTGTTCCTGTTCAGGTGTGTATGCATTTCTGATGGGTGTCATCAGCCACAGCTCCGGTGCATATCCAGCATCCCCCACTAGGTGACCATAAGGGATATCCCCATTGGCAAATGTCTGGTACAGCTGTGTCAGATGCCAGATATGGGAATCATGGTAGCTTCCAGGGCAGCCAGCACACACATTCAGTATTATGCCATGGGCATCACACACAACCTGGCAGTTGATGGAGAGGAAGCCCTTGCGGTTAATGTAGGCCCTACCCTGCTCACCGTCTGGTGCTTTGATGCATATGTGCGTGCAGTCTATTGCACCCACTACCTCAGGGTATTCTGCTATTTGCTGGAAAAGATGCATATTGCTGGCCAATACCTCATGGGAATTGGGGAAATATACATGATCACCGACATATGCTGACATGGCATTCAGGAACTGGTGTAGTACCCTGGATGCTGATGCCTGTGATATCCCCATCATATCACCAGTTGGTCTCTGGAAGGTACCTGTTGCTAGTATTCATAGGCCAGCACATACCTAGGTTTCCACTGGGATGGGTTCCCCTCTGTTGGTTCTGTGTGTGAGGCGTGGCCTGCACAGTTCAACAATTTGCTGCATGAGGTCTCTGTCCACTCTATAGTGCTCCACTATCTCCAGCTCATGTAGCCCCTGGTTGGTTACCCTGGGCCTCTACACTCTTCTCCGTCTCCTCACTGGGGGTTGCTCAGCAGCATTCGCATTGTCACGACCCTCAGTATGTTGCATATTTTGCATGCAAAAACAGCTGCAGCAGGAGCAGCATAGGCCCGGGACAAACAGCCCCCCACCATTGCCAAGGCCATCACAGGCAGAGCGTGACTCGGAGGAGGAACAACCTGAGCCTGCCCCAGTAGGCAGAAGGAGATGTGCCCAGTATGCTTTGGCTTTGGCAAAGAGGCAACACATAGCACATACACTGGCTCAGTAGGAACCCCGGAAATGATACCTCTTTCTGACTCGCACATATAGTACAAGGGATGCCTAACTTGACACTACCTGTTTTTAAACATGTGTAGGGAGTGTACTATGTATACTGCGGTGGTGGTGCTGCGGTAGAGTTGTCACCTCACAGTTAGACATTGCCCTTCAATTCTCAGTTAGAGTGTCTTCTGTGTGGCGACATGCGTGAATGGGCATTCCTTCGTTGAAGGTTGTGCGTTAGGCCCGGCAAGCACGTAAAACTCTACTGCCAATCATTAGCGGACCGGAGTTCCGCTGTGGTGACCCCTAACCGGGAAAAGCCGAAAGACACAAACAAACAATAGGGAGTGTACTGTGTGCATCCGACATAGGCAGCCCTGCAGCACCACCTGAGGCATGATTGCCATGTTTTAAGCAATATAAAGCAGTGCTAAACAGCTTTTACCACTATTTAGTATATGTAAACAAAATTGCACACACTAACTAGCACAACTTTGGGCAATGTTGAGCAATATTGGGCAACGTTCAGCAATGTTGGTTAATGTTGAGCAAGTTTGGTCAAAGTTGGGCATAGTTGAGCAAAAGCAGGTAAACATGCTCATATCTGATTTACTGGTCCTTAAGCAGTCTGGTCAGCCCAGTATGAAAATATAAAGCAGTGACAGGCCTCGAACCCAGGATACTGTACATTATAGTCACAGTACTGAACCACCAAACTATGACAGTATTTCACTGGTCAGCCTGTATGAAGAAATGTTGATAAGTCTATGCAAAGTGTCTCATGGAAACCCTGCAGGCACAGCATAATCTCTGTCGAGTTGTGACACAAAGGTGAGCCCTGCAGTAAAAATATAACTTGATTTTCAACACACATATAGTATAAATTTTAATTTTGGGCATGTTCACACACGTTAACAAATGTAGTGGACTTCAGACAGCAACATACTGAAAGGTCACACTGGGCATGCTCACACACTTAGGCCATGTCTGAGTACAGCAGTGGGCCACACATATCTGGCAGTTGCATGTGTTAACCCAGGAACCTCTCACTATTCACCAATCCTGCCTTGTGCACACAGTTATATGACAACATATATTGGAATCCTGTCATAATCAAATATGTACTACAGATACTTAGGTTGTTCATAGAAAGTGGGAAAGCAAAGAAGATAAAAAACCTGCAATCAGTATCATCAATAAACAATGTGCACTCCAAACATTATCATAGGTTCATAGGTTCATAAGTTGATACTAGGCTATCTGCCCTAGGTCATTTATAAGCCTAGCCAGAGTGTGTTTGGCTTTCACCACCCTTTTAGATTAGTAGACTGTGCCTTTGAATAGCAGGTCACACAAGATAGCCCTTTTACGGTTAGTTTATTGTGCCTCTGTCTAGCAGGGACCCAGAAGAGATCCTAGGGGTAATCGTACGATCTCCCATCCACTCGTCAAGATTTCTCTTGAAGAGGGTCAGTGAGGGGCTCTGCCTAACTTGGACTGGGATTTCGTTCCAGAGTGAGGGGAGCCTCTGGGATATGAATCTGTCCCTCCAGCATGTCCTATTTATTTCTGTGCTGAGGTTTAAGTCCCTGGAGTGTGTAGCTCTAAGGGATTTGGATATCCTGAGGTTGAGCATGACCATTAATTCTGGGTTGGACATGGCTTTATACGTCAGGCACAGATCACATCTGAGTAGGTGGTAAGCAACTGAGTAGAGCTGGAGTTTCTTTGGCTGAACTGCGTAGGGCATCTGTTTGAGTCTCTTGATCCACTTGGTGAGGTACTTTTGGGGTCATTACAGTTGCTGCAGGTGTCGGGTAAGGTACATCCCAAATTGGGTATTGTATTCAAGTATGGGCCTGATGAGTAGAGGGGCACAATGACCTCTCTTGATCTAGATGTGAAACATTTCATGATAAGGTGGGCTATATAGAAGGTCTTTCTAACCACTTTGGCAATGTGATTGTCAAAGGAGAGATTACTATCTACTTGGGTCCCCAAATCCCTAGTTACTTCCTCTGTACGTAATGGATTACCACCTATGTGGTAATTTGTGGGCACTTTGTTTTTCCCAAAGGAGATGACTATGCATTTTATGGCATTTAGCTTTAGGCCATGGCTCTGGCACCAGTTAACCATCTCTGTGAGACCCTTTTGGAGGATGCTTGTGTCAGCCGGAGAGTCGATTATAGCACCCAGTTTGCAGTTATCTGCGAACTTGGTCAGCCATAGTCCGCCCATGTTAGCCTGTACCTCAGAGAAATATATACTGAACAAGAGAGGTCCCAGGACTGAGCCTTGTGGGACGCCACTTGTAACTGGTGTAGAGTCGGACATGGCACCTGCAATTCTGACCATGTGGGTGCTATCTCTGATCCAGTTTGCAATCCATCTTGTGACATATGTGTTGATATCTAAGCTGGTGAGCTTATTTATGATGGCCGAGTGGGGTATTGTGTTGAAGGCTTTTGCGAGGTCCAGGTAGGCTGTGTGGACTACCTTCCCTATGTCTATGGCCCTGGTAACTGTTTCAAAGAAGTCGACCAGGTTCAAGAGGCAAGATCTGCCCTTAACAAAGCCGAATTGGGTAGGATCCAGAGTCTGGAGGTTCCTGATGTCTTTGTTTTGTAAGTTCCATGATGATACGCTCCATAGCTTTGCAGACCAGGCTAGTCAGGCTTATAGGGCGATAGTGTCCAGGGTCTGTTGTGGCACTACCTTTGTGGAGCAGGACCACTGTTGCTGTACGCCATTCCTTGGGTACATATCCTGTAGTAAGTCTGATATTGAACAGTGACTTTATGTGAGGGTTAATTCCTTCATGAAGCTCATGTAAGACGCAACCCAGGAAACTGTCCGGTCCCATTGATGCTGTGTTATTGGTTTGGAGAGGGCAGCTCTCACTTGTTCATCTGTGATGTCAGGGAGGCTACACTCTGTTGGGATGGATATTTGCTCTTTTGGGGGGATAAATTTGCACTGAACCTGTCTGCCAGGATGTTGGCAATGTCTGTGGATTCAGTGTATTTATTGTTATTATGCACTAACTAAGAGCATATCTGGGAGTTGCCACCCAGGTTCCTGACATAACTAAAAAAGGCCTTGTGAATGTCTTTAGTGTCTTGTGCAATTTTTCTTTCGAAGCTGGCCTTAGATGATTGTATGAGTGATCGTAGTTTCTTGCTAGTACTGATCAGAGATGCCTTCCCTTCTTGGGATTTTGCTCTATCATGTAGTAGCCTCCTCCTTTTGTTCTATAGCTTATTTATGGCTGGGGTCCACCAGACAGGTCCCCTGCCTTTGGAGGAGTGAGTCTTGGTTTCATTTGGGATAGCACAATCCATGTATTCCTGTAGGTGTCAATAGAATGCGTTTGTAAAGGATTCTGCGGTTTGAGCCGTATTTTCCACTGGCCCGGGGGCTTTGAAGGATACCACCTCAGTTTTGAGAAGTGTGACATTTGCGTTTGAGAAGTTCTTCACCGAGATTACCTTGGCTGGGGGTGGGGACAGATTATGGATGCCCAGTGAGATAAATGTATGGTTTGACCTTACGAATGAGGGGTATACCTCTGATGTGGAACATAGAGTCCCCATGTTGGTGATGACCAGGTCCAATATTTTTTCCCCTCTTGTGGGGGTGGTGACCAGTTGTTCCATAGCATTTGAGTTTATAAATTCTAGGAACTGTTGACCAAGGGTGTTGGGGCTTGAGTAGTATTCCCAATCAATGTTTGGGTAGTTGAAGTCACCCAATATAATGGTGTTTGGAGAGACCTTCATAATCTCCAGTGTTCTCAGGAAAGCCGAGTGGGGTCCCTGAGTTTGTGAGGGTGGTCTGTAGCAGGCTACAAACTGAAATGCAATTTTGCCCACTATTAGTTGCACATGGATGGTCTCCGATGCTTCGTGCAGTGCTACTAACATGGAGGTGTGTGTATCTTTGATGTATATGGATACTCCCCCTCCTTTTGTGGTTAGGTCCTGGTTTTGTGGCCAAAAAGCATGGTATGAAGTATAACCTGGTAGTGCTGGGGTGCTTTCGGGAGCCTTGAACCAGGTTTCTGTTACTGCACAGATATCAATATTCTCCATACTGAAGAGAGCCTTGAGTGCGTGCATTTTGAGGTGTACACTTCTGGCATTGAGCAGCATAACCCTTAGTTTCTTTTATCTTGTATCGTCTATGAAGGTGGGTTTGTCTTTTGAGCCTTGCTTAAAAAAGGCACTATGGGGGTGGCAGGAGTCTTAGCCAGTATTCGAAAGCCCAGGGGTGACAGGTGCAAGCCGTCCCTAGTGAAGCAACGTGGCTTGTCGAGCATGTCATCCCAGGCTGACAGACACTGGATCCCCTTTGAATGACACCAATATGTTAGCCAACTGTTAACATTGATCATTTTGTCTTTATACTGTGGCATCATTGTTGGTGACGGTAAGATGCTACACAAGGTCAGGGTCATACCGGCCTGGGCTACATGATCAGAGAGCTCCTCTATGTCTCTTCTCATGTAGTCCAGGGAGGAACATCTTGGGTCGTTCACACCAGCATGGACAATGACAGAGTCATATTTGTACTTGCTTTGGAGTGACCTGAGTGCATGTTTTATGTGGCGGATCCTGGCACCTGACAGACAGCTTACAGTGACCTTCTCCTTGTTCAGCCTGGTGAGTGGGACGTCAGTGTGTCTGACAATAGAGTCAGCTATTACAAGTGTATTAGGTGTGTTGTTTAGCCTTAAGAGCAGTGACTGTGTGGCACACTGACTTTGTGAACTATGTGATATGTGGGTATTGTTGTGGGGTAGCAGTTGTTTGTGTGTCTGCTTTGGGTGTCTCTGCTGCTTAGGCAGATTTTTATTTAGAGCCTCCGAGTATGTTTTTGTGTGTTTATGTGTTTGGTTTTCTGTTGCTATAGGTCTATGTGAGACTGGATTTGTGGTGTGTGTGGTTACCTTCTCTCCCTGATAGACTGTGCCAGTCATGGGTCGACAGAGCTCAGCCTCCAGTTTGTCCATATAGTTGCATCTCTCACATATATCTGAGTTTGTTGGGAGGAGGAGAGGGTTGTTTGTGTACATATGGCAGTTGTAACATTGCCTGAAAAGTCCCATATTCACCAGCTGCACTGGACAGTACACACGAAACCAACCTTTGGACATGTCAGGATATTATGATGAAATACTCTTTTGACTGATCAAAAAGGATCAGTAGGGTGTTCAGTGTGTAAAAGAGTATAACAGGGGTTTAGTGCTTAAGTTTGTTGGTGTTTTGGAAATATTATCTGTGAAGGAGTCCAGACAGAACCATGACACTTCCTTCAGCTATGTCATAAATAGCAATGTACACTCATATATGTCCTGAGTCAAGGCCAACTGTAAATGACTGACAATGCCAACATCCTGTCAGACAGGCCCATACATACATACCCACCTCCCACTGACAAAAGGCCCTATCATCATCACATGTAGAATGGGTAAACAGCTCCTTCCAAAGCTGAAAACATGGCATCAATTGGATTACATTGTTTCCCTATATGTGTCATAAGTGAACTGCAGAACAAACAGACCCTGCACCTGAACAGTCTGTTGAGCCTCACCCTCTCTACAGGATATGAAACCGTTGAATGGGTTATAGCAACATATGGCACACTCCACAAGTGTTGGTGCACAAGAGACCATGGGAACTATAGTCTTATAAGCCCATGAAGTCTGATCTGCAAGGCCATGGAGTCCATCATGATTGAAGTCATAAACAGAGTTATTGGAAGCCGACAAACACACGACCCTACCAACTTTGGCTTGGTCATGGGCAGATCATGGTTCCCAAACCTGCTAGACTGTTTGCAAGGTAGCCACCCAGGACATACATCACTGAAATGTGCTACACACGTCCCACAAGTTTGATGATGTCAGCATCCCACAAATACAACAGTGGAAATAGGTAGGGGTTTGAATCCTGCGATTGCTGCATGTGTTTGTGTGTGTGTGGGGGGGGGATGTATGTTTGTGTGTGATTTCCTTTGAGAGGAGTGCCCTTTTTGGAGACTAGGAAAACACATTAAAAGAGGTATTTTCCTCTTTGCCAAGTCTGATGATGTCAGCATCCCGCAAATACAGCAGTGGAAATGAAAACTCCCAGTAAAGCATATAGCGCATTGTGTTAATGCGTATCTCTCTAGTATCATAACATAGTTAGGTAGGGGTTTGAATCTTGCAATTGCTGAGTGTGTGTGTGAGACACTGTTGGTCAATGTGTTGTGGGTTTTGCTTTTACTACTGTATGACATATCAGTGAAACAACAGTATGCGCATTGCACACTTCAGGTATCTGTGTGGCAAATACATATATGTACATGTGACCTCAATTAGTTCATAGGTGTGAAGCCTGCTTTCTACATGAATACATCTGTTACCTTTGACAGATTGTGCTGCTGCTTCTCAGACCTTAGGTCACATATGCATGTTTGTGACAAGGCCAGCCACTGTAGTGATCTGTGGCCTAGGTCATCTGTGTCACACACACCCATGACAGTTTCTATAGAATAGTGTGAGTGAGGGTACATGCCTGTGGTATATTTCAGACATGTTCAAACACAACAAAGTCTGTCAATAATGGACATTCATTACAGGTGTGCAACAACTACGTGGTTATGCATACAGACCCCTTATTGCTTATGTGGTACACCGAGGGACTTCAGAATACCTTTGGAAATGTGAATACCAAAGGACAGATGACATAACATGTGGCTGTATATACACATCGGTACCCCTTCTACATGTCGTGGGCTGCTACCTATGTGGTACTGTCGGGATACTATGTTTAGTAAATGTGGATGACTATGCTATAGTTGGCTTATAGCATTACAGCATGGGTTGGTCAACAGGTATCTGTCTTTATGATACCCTTGTGGAGGATAAGTGTCTCATCCAGAGAATGCATTGTAGGCCACTGTATGCATTACCAGATGTGGACGGACATATCCCTACTGTGTTTGCTTGTACCTAAGAGGGCTACATGCCAAACAGGAGTGGTCCCAGGAATGGGTGGCGGTCAATACCACTGGTTACTGGTATAGTATTGTACCGGAAGGATCCAAATGCTACTGTGTTTCCTACATGTGTGTGTCAGTTGTCAAGACATCAACTAACAATTGGTTATAGTCAGGCTGTTGAGGTTGTGTATACTACCAGAATGCAAACCAATGACCAATGTTAACAGTATCACCCACAGCATAGTGTCAAACCATGTCATACACACATGTGTACCCAAGTTAAAACGTATGTGTAGTAAAATGCATACTGGCCAGTAATAGAAACTATGAAGTGTTAACACTGTGTAATACAGGGCATGTCACCCTTCACATGTGTCCACTATGCACGTACATGCAGACAGTGCACCTCCACCATGTTCACAAATGTACACCTGCAAATCTGTACAGCACACATCATACGCGTACTGTCCACTCACCAACACATGCTGCCTGAACTACACACATCAGCCAAGTGGCACATGGGCGGACAATCCATTTTTGGAATTAACACTGGTGTAAACAATACTACATTGATAATCATAGCTTTAATGCATCATGCCTGCTCAGATATACCTACAAGGATATCATTACACTTTACTGTTGACAACATGCTAACATTGCTACACTGCTATTAAGTCACCCTGTGCATCAGCACCATGTTAGCCTGTTCCTGCATCAATGTTACAGATGACAGGAGGTGGCACAGTTTCATCATATGCACAGGGTGTGTTGTTGGTTTGCCAGAGCCCTACATTGACCCATCCAATCGACATGTGTGTGTGTGTGTGTGTGTGTGTGTGTGTGTGTGTGGGGGGGGGGACAACAGTACAGCCTGGGTCAATGTTGATGTAATGTGTGTGTGTGTGTGTGTGTGTGTGTGTGTGTATGTGTTAGCCCTAGGTGTTTGGTTTATGTGTGTGTGTCTGCATGCACACAGTTCCACCATGTGGCTGCCAAATACAGGAGGTTGTGGGACAGCCACAGACTGTACCTGCCAGGCTGTACAGATCACCGTCTCTGGTGACAGACACAGTACCTGTGCCTGGCAGGGGTGTCACGGACAGTATCGGGTACTAAGCCAATCTTGGTACTATCGTCAGAGGCAGAGAGATGTTGACTGGACCCATGTCCCTGCTGGGACTGGCCAGAGCCACGTGCACGTGGTCTTCTAGGATGGTCTATTGACAGCCCAGCCCCAACATTGCTGGGGCTGGTACTGCCACTATGGGAGTGGCTGTGACTTGTGTGTCATTCGCGATGACTGCCAGCTGATGATGTTGCTGGTATACATCAAGTCGACGTCTCAGCCATCCTGCACTGTCCTGGCACATGGACATGACATTGTGGAGGACATCTAGTGTCTCCCCCCAATGTCTATCAATGACCTCGGTGTAATTACGGATGGCACCGGCAAGGTCACGGATACTGTCATTGATAGCGGTGTTATGGGCCCTCTGCGCCCTTAGTCCCTGTCTGGTGTACCGTTCCATACATGCCTGTGCCTGCATTACAGCCTGGAACATACCTGAGGTTGTAAGACCTGTGGGGGCACGTCTGCCAGGGGCATTACGACCAGCAGTGCTCCCACGAGAACCCCTGGACATCTGCCTATGTGGTACCGTTCCAGGAGTCTGGGTATGGCTGCTGTGAGGGGATGCATGTGCCATAGATACCACACTATCCTGGTCAATGCCTACTGTATGCTGTCGCCATTGGTGATGAGGGATGTATTGGCAGTATGAATGTGCACATAGATGGGGTGGAAAGCTGTGTACTGTCAATTGGCGGACCAACGACAGACCCTGTCAAACCTGCCTGTGCCACAACACATGTATCATCATTTCCACTATTTGTTGCAGTGACTTCAGGTTCCCTGCTGTACTCAACCAACACAACCTCAGCACCTGTGAGAGGAAGACAGGATACGCACTTTACAATCTGTACATGATGTTAGCACACATGAACACATGCACACATGCACGCATGAACACATGAACACATGAACACATGCACACATGCACACATGAACATATGCACACATGCACACATGCACACATGAACACATGCACACATGAACACGAACACATGAACACATGCACACAAATACACTACTCAGTAAAGTTGACACACACACACACACACACACACACACACACACACACACACACACACACACACACACACACACAGACACACACACACACCAACAGCAATCCAGAACATACTCATTAGTGGTTGATGGTGGAGTACAGTATCACAAGCCAAAGAATCCTATCACACGTGTCAGCATGCAGGATGTGTGTTGCTCAACAGCATGCAGTGCGAGTGTAGAGAGTCCTTGTTAATAACAGTATACATGTCTTTGATGCATGTGTGTTGTTCAATGATTGGCCTCACCCTGGAACACAATGTGTACATGGACACAACATTGCTGTGCAAGTATTAAATGCTTTCCAATGTCCTGTGCACCATCACTCCTAGGTATACATACCATGTCCAGATGCACACAACTGTCAGGTGTATAGCAATGAATGCTATGTGTAGTACTGTAGTTACTGTAACTGGATGTAGTGTAGTACCATGAGCCATCATCAGGCAGCGTCATGTAGTCACTCAAGGCCACTAATGTGTGCGACACTGGCAACTATCTTGCTGTACCTGAACTGCAGCACTTTGTCTACATTAACCATTTCACAGGCAGTTTTTACATGGGTATGTAAGGTGTTCAATAGGGAGCATTGCCTAACATGAATGTGTTGTGTGTTGAAAAGTGTCGCACCGCCCCATGATAGGCCTCTACCCCTCAGGTATAGTATGTGTGCTGTGTGGATGACATTTGGGTTACTGGAGTCTGACCTTACAGCAGGTGTCTAAATAGGCCATGTGTATCATATTAACACTGACTGCATATGACAAAGTGGTGTATGTTGTGTGCATGTGTATTGACTCTGCCTATACAATGTCCACTACAGTGTACCACAATTGGTTGGGATGCTCTGTGTATTGCATGTGTTTGAGGCAGCTGCTCATGTTACTGGAATGTGCATAGTCCCACAGAAAACATGCAGAGTATGCATTATGTGTAGGTGTTTTATATGTGTATATGGCCTACAGCTCACCTATGACATGCACATGTTATTTGCTATATTAAATGTAGAACACTCACCAGCATGGGTCTGCTGTCTTGCTGTCACACCAGAGGGACCTACAAGGATATGAGACAGTTTGTCAGTGTCAACAACTATGGCACTGCTGCTGTGAGTTTGCAACTTTACAGTAGTACAACATATGACAGTCACAGGCATACAGATTATGTTCCAAATTATCAGTATTGCACAACACCAGGCTCCACATCTTCTAAATACACAGTACACATCTGACATATGCATGTTCTAACAATCATGCTAACAGTAGTCTACAAATATGCCATGTTACCTGCACGCTCTGAGTCAACTTGCTGGGTGACTCCGGCCTCCATGATGACACATGTCTGTTGTAGTGGTTGGCCAGGAGCCACCACGCTGAGGAGCAGCTCTTCCACTCTGGTGAGGGGCGGGTGTGATGCTGCACCACCACCTGTGGCAAGCTGTTGTCTGCGGACATCGGAGGCATGCTGCCGGACATGTCTAATTAAATCACTGCAGTGATGGCATTCTTGCTCATAAGTCTGGTTATGCATGCCTACATCATTCACCCAAAGGACAACATCTTGCCACAGTGCAGTGCGCCCATGCTGGTCCTGGCTGGTTCTGGAGAACAGCAGGGTGTGATGTTGTAGTAGGGCATCTAGGAGTATTTCCTCCTCTTCAGGGGAATATGCAGGTTTGCGATTGTGAGACATGTCCCTGGAAGACAATAAAACAATAATTGTGAGCAAGTCATGTGGCACACTTAACATTCTAAAGTACAGACATCAATGCAATGCCATATATAGCAACCTATTGGCTGTCAGTTGATACACACTTTTAATACCTCATATCAGTGCTCAGCCCACGACTGCCTGACAGTGCCTGGCACATTCTATATATTAAACCATGTTCTGCACAGCAACAAAGTGAAACCAGTATGTAAGACTATACAACAGTACATGGCACACTGTATGTGACACAATGCACCACCTAGCCACAGGAGGTATATATCAAGCTAATGGATGAAAAAAGATGTCATCCATTGCAATGAATGTAAAGTACAGTTACAGTATTACCAGTATACCACAGTAGTCTTTGATGCCAAACCCCTGCCTAACATATGTGCACAGTTGTTGATATAGGTGGCATACTGCTGTACTAGATTATACATGTTGCTAGATGCACACATATACCCTGTAACACAGACATGATTGAGGGCATGGTACATGCATAATTACACACACATCAGACGTACATACAACACACAAATGTATGCCAACACAGATGAACTTTACCTGTCTACCATACAGTACTGTGTGTCACTACTTACAAAACCTTATGCCTGAGGTATGTAATCTGTGAGGACTACAGGGAAGACACAAAACAGTGTTTCCAAGCAATGTGAACATACACCATACTATACTGTTTAGACCTACAGCTTCAGGTAGTACTACAGTTCATATGGGAGTTGGATTCACCAGCAGTACCACTCACTAAGCATACATGTATTGCTTTAGCCTGCAATGGGACACCACAGTCAACAACAAGGGACTACGTCACACCGTATGCCATACTACTTTTTCTGCCTAGCAATAGCATAGACATCTTTTGCTGGGATCACAGCTAGGACACAAACTACCATGACAGAAACAAATTCACACTAAGCTATCACACCTTTACAGACCTTGCACACATTCACCAACACATTCACCATCACACTCAGTCAACCTCACATAGCAATTATTGCACTAAGTACATGTGTGTGTGCTTTGTGTCATGGGTAGGTAATACACTATTGTCCCTAGGGCTTACAGCAGCCAAGCCATATGCTATCCTGGCCTTTGACACACATGTAATGTCATTTCACTTGCCTCTGTCAACCAGAGCCACAGAGGTGATTCCTGGGTTGTATTTCCTATCTCCCAAACAATCATCAGGAGTATTTATGACAACTGCTAATGAGGAGCTTTGTTTGCTATTGATAGGTGGTTTGTTCCAGCGTATGGCATGTCTCTGAGTTAGGACTCTATCCCTCCAGCATGTGCTGTTTAGTGAGCTGACAAGGTGTAGGGCCCTAGAGCGTGTATCTGGGAGGGATTGTAATATGTTTACGTGGAGGATGTCCAACAGCTATGGGTGTGATATAGCTCAGTATGTTAGGCAGAGGTCACCTCTGGGTAGGCGCTATGCAACACAGTGTAGCTGTGGTTTTTCTGAGTCAGTCTGCATAGGGCATCTGTTTGAGGCTGGCATTACTCTTTGTGAGGTATGTCTGTGGCCTTTCCAGTTGCTGTAGTTGGCATTGTACTTTTCAATGGGTTTTAAGTGTGATAAGTAGAGGGGAACACTGACCTATATTTCCCTAGATGACACACCTTTTGTGATGACATGTACCACGTAGACAGAGTACATGACCAGTGTGGGGAGGCTACTGCCCACCTGTGTCCCATGTTCCCTTATCACACCTTTGGTGTTAGGTAGACTACCACCTATGTGGTAGTTAATGGGTACAGTGTTCTGGCAAGAAGGGATGGCACTGCAGTGTCAACACTGAGCTTCAGTCCATACCTTGGTCGCCAGGCACCTGTCGCAGTAACTATGCCCCATGTCTCTCTCCCTCTATCTATATATATATATATATATATATATATATATATATATATATATATAGATATCTACATATATATATATATATATATATATATATATATATATATATACACACACACACACACACACACACACACACATACATATAAACATCCATTGCTGTACATGTAGATGTACATATAGGCACATATACAGTCCACTATTCATGGTGGGAATATCACTTATGGGACAGTTGTGAGATATACAGTGATGTAATAATATTGCACAGTATTGTGCAGACTGCATTAAAGGTGTCCTCAGCCCATGTAGCTTTAGCAGGCCTCACTGGCTTCAACACTGCAAAACTGACAGAGCATACCCACAGCGTTTAACCACCACATGTCATATACCAGCACTGCATGCTATTTTCTTTTCCACACAGTACAACCTACATAGAAATATGCACATAACAACCTTGTACAACGTATATATGTACACCCTTCACAAACAGTTGCAGTATGTCCCTTGCCCTATGCACATATACAGATGCATAGAGATACGTACTGCTGCCACATATGGATTATTCACAGTATGTAGAGTACTCTTCATAAACATCTACTACATGCCAGCATATACATATGTGTTACATACCTTTCGTTTGTATTGCTGTGTTCTGTTTGTTTTTAAAGGAAATGTATTTTTTTTTCTTTTCTCTGTCTGTTGCTCCTTCTTTTTCTGTGTTTCTCTGTCTGTCTGTGTCTGTGTCTGTGTCTCTGCCTCTGCCTCTGTCTCTGTCTCTCTCTCTCTCGCTCCCTCTCTTGCTGCAATGAGATTATTGCATGTGTAGACAGCAAGTACAGCCTGCTTTTCTAGGAATCTGTACATGTGCATGTGATGGCCTCTGCACCAATTGGTGCCCACCATTTACTAAGTGCATGCAGCCTGCTGTGTGGTAATTGCACTACTCACTGTCATAGCAGTCCACTGCTATAAAATGCTAGGTTAGGTAGGCGTAACCCTTTCAGCTTTCCAAAGTGGGGCCCATGCTTGTTTGCTGTGGACACCGTTGTGTCAGTCAGAAGATTGGTATACTTCTTATCTCTGAAGCTAGGGTTGTAGCTAGTGATTTGCATGTTGTACTCAAACCTGAATGGTGCTGCTTCTAGTACACACTTGTCAGTGTAGAACTTTACTCACCCCTCCACATGCTTACACAAGATACATGGCAGTATGTACTTTCTTTTCTAATTAGACAATTAACTGATACTATGTGGGTTTTGTAAAGTGCTACTGTAACATTATTTCCAGCTAGAATGGCTGGTTCTCATTTCACAGTCATGTCATGCAATTCCACAACAACTGCTGGTAAAGATCCACAGAACATGATTTGTGTTATGACATTCCTATTTTCCCTTTACATTCACTCATTGCAATGCATGATATATTTATTACAGCACCAGCATGTTGTAAATCTACTGTGGCCTAGTGGTACTTCATGCAGTCTAGTGTGTCCAAGGTCTGGGGTTTGAGACTGACAGAGGTGTTTTATTTTGCTGCTCAGCAGAACAAGGGCCCTGCCATGCAGAGTGACTAAGGCACTTTTAAGTAGTTGTAAGCGGGTTTGTGCAGGTTTGTGTGATGCTTAGCGATGCTTAGCTAAGCGCACACATGTGCACACTCGCTTAAACCCGCTTTCTACTGCTTAAAAGTGCTTACTCCCACTAACCCCCACGCTAATTTCTTTGAAAGAAAAGAAAATGGGGAGATAGGAAAGTGATGAAAAAGGGGGCACAAAGAGGGAAAGACAGTAGGGAAACAAGCTTGGGATCTGCAGGATGGTTGTAGGGAAGGTCCATGGCTGCCCATTTCTCTACCAGCAGCAGCTGTGCATATGCAATAAATTTGGAGTATAATTTGAAACCTTCCACCCCTGAGAGAGGGGTGAGGACAACAAAGTCTGTTGTACTGCCAATTATAATTATCAGTTTACATGTCCAGTGGACATGTGTGCAAAATGGGCAGCTATGTATGGGGCGTAATTTTTTTGTGGGAACAGATTGCCCTTTTTTTTTTTTTTTCAGGTGAGAGTGGAAAGTGAGGTAGAGGAAGTAGGTATATTTGGGGAGGTAGGTTGGGGAGGTAAACAGACAAGACAAACAAGATGCATACAGGGGTGGAGTATGACACATGGGGTGGGTGAACACAATTGATGGGGACGGATGTTTGGAAATCGCAAGCCCATGAGCCCACAGATGGTAACAGTGGAATTGAGATCCCCACCCATGGGCAGTCACCACTGCACCTTCACAGCCCTGAGAGTTGCTGTGCTGGGGGCTGCGTAGGAGGGGCAGGCTCACCCATGAGTCACGCCACTCTCGCCTCGAGCTGGCATAGGGGATCAGTGACTGAACGCTGGATCTCCCTACGCACCACAGCCCGGACCCTTCGGAGGGTGACAGGTGGCCCTTCTCCGCCCATGCTTGCACGGGGGGATGAGCCCCATCCCCTGCAGCGCTTCCACCCAAAGGTGGCACAGGATCAACGGAGGAGGGGTGCCCGGGCTGGGCACCGGATCTGCTGGTGCCAGGTGCAATCGCCAGCTGAGGAGGGACAGGTGGGTCCATTGGGACCGGCCTTCCCATATGTTCTGTGATTAGGTATGTTTAATTACAACATAAACAACAGCATTCCAAATTATTTGTAACAGCATGCAGTAATATTCCCATTAACCCAACACACCAAGGTTCCAACAGTTGAACAGCAAGCATAACACATGCATATATTGAACGACAGTGGACATTCCAACAGCATGCAGGGATGATTGGTGGCAACAGGCCACCAAGATTGTGGTGTTTGAACAGGGCACATGCATCAAAGTAAATGCAGATATTTATAGAACAATAGGGCATATGTCCCAACAAATGTTTTGAGATTAGACATACCCATTGACGTGTGGAATTGCATTGTTTATGCACATACAGTATGGTGTAGAAAGAAACCTCAATTAACGTATTATAAGTACTTTTAGTCTACACTACATTCCTATTGACTGCAGGTGTATATCCCCTACATGTATTATTACACTTGGCAACATGCATTAGGTTGTGTAATGGGTTTGGCTAGTTCATTATATACCTGACCTATATCTGACATACTAACTGTCCAAGATGCAGATGTTACTGTTACATAGTTATTTATTTTATTTATATTTCTATATCTACATATCTGGATGTGTTCACATGACATTTTCAGTTAAAATTCTACAGAACCCTACATTTTGTGTAGCACACTCACATTTCTGGGGAACACATTAACAAGCTACTCGTATGCCAGATTTACTTATGCATGCCAGCCATTAACTGACTGTTGAGGACTGTATATATGCTTCACAGCTACTGGCACTTCCATCATCCACTTTATATGGAACTGCCCAACTGTGGGTTGACAGCACTTATTACAACAGTACTATTTGTATAATGCAAGGGTACAACAACATTTCAAAGTAAGTGACACAGACACACTCCAAGTATTATACCTTTATTAATTACATTACACACTTTTCTACAGGCTCTCTCCTTTATTTGATATTACAGTGCATACGGAAGACATATTCAAGACATATTATACCTTTATTAATAGGTTACAACACTCTTTTGCAGGCTCGCTCACTTATTTTATATGACAATACATGCAGAGATATTATTCTGGACTTATTTTACCTGTCTTAATGGGTTACTACACTCTTTTTCTGGCTCTCTGACTTATTTTATATAACAGTACATGCAGAGGAATTATTCAGGGCATTTTATGGCTGTATTGTTGGGCTACAACACTTTCTTTCAGGCTCTCTCACCTATTTTATATAACAATACATGCAGAATAATTACTAACCTGCCTGGTGGCGCAGCCTTAGTAGCCTGTCTGCATAGGCTTGCTGATTCGCAGCACGGACACCTGCAGCTGTGAAGTAAATGAAGGGATATTGAGACATACCTATCCATTATATAGACTAAATTAGCATGTCTTACATACTGCATTCCATGGCTACCTACTCAGTAGTGGGGCATCTTGCATCCCACGGGCCTCCTGTATCCATCAGTTCAGTAGGTCCTGCTTCCATCTCTTCAGGTCTGCATGGTGGTGATGGACCTGCTCACCAGTCCGAGGAATGCCTGTGGCACTGGTGAGATCATGAGCTAACCGGTTCCAAGCCTCTGCCTTGTACTCCGTCCCTTGGAACTGGCCCTGTAGGAGTCTTGTCTCATGACGGTGGACAAGGAGCCAAACCATGTATTTTGACTCCTCGATGCCCCAGCGTTGTGCTCGAAAGCATGTACCCTCTCCAGCACCAGCCATTCTAACTGCAGATGGGAGCTACAATCAGTTATGGCGAGTATTCCCACCTATGGGGCTTAAATATGCCGCATTTCTCGCACTTTTTTGTGACTGGCCGTTTTTGAAAATTCTCGGCTGACTGCAGACCTGCTTAGCAATGGTTAATCTACCATTTATATGTATATGTATGTTAACATTGGCTGTTTATCCTAAGCTGTCTTGGTTTAGTGGTTCATTACTTTGATTATGGTGCACAGTGTCCTGGGTTTGATCCTTGTCATTGCTTTTTATTTTACTACTGTCCAGACAGGCTAGGGAGTGTGGCTGTGTTTAGGCAACTTTGCTCTACGTTGCTCCACGTTGCCCGACGGTGCACTGGTTGGCGCGGCGCGCACCTCTGCGCCAACCGATTGCACTGGGTAAAGTGCTATTCAGCTATGGGGAACTATATTGCGCTGGGTAAAGCGATGCTTAACTATGGGCAACTATATTGCACTGGGTAAAGTGCTGCTTAACTACGGGCAATTATATGTCAGGATCCTTTATAAATATACATTTTGTTCACTGATACATAGACCATTTCAATGCTTTTTAGTAAAATTTTATTCATATATGTCAGGAATTATTTCATATACTAATTTAAAACATAAAATAGAAAGGGGAGTGGTGGGACTCGAACCGTGATTGTCTCCTCTTTGTGCAAAGGCTCTACCACTACGCTATTGCTATTTGGCTTAATTTGCATATACATTCCTTATTATGCTCTTCAATGTCGACATTGCTAACTGCAGCTAAGCAATGGGCACACCCGCGCAAACATGCATAAATACGGGCAGCTATATCGGGAATTAGAGAAAAAAAATTAAAAGTTTTACTTTTTAAAACTGTACTGGGGGTTTACAATTTGAGGGAGTGTAGTGTTGGGTACATAGACATTTGAGCGGACTCGCTCATTTGTGTTGACATTTCACAATTCAGACACTTGCAGGGGCGTGGACCTTTGAAATGCTCGGCAGTCAGACACGCCCCCTGCCTTCCTGCATGGTCCGTGTTAGACTTGGAGCGGAGTCAGCATGCCCTCATGAATATGCATGGCACGCTGACGTCATACCGTTCAACTGCAGTTTCCGAGTAAGACTTATTTAGTCTTACAAGGAGAATTTGTGAATCCGGGGGAGTATCTTATTTTCAGAAAAGTGAAGACAGATTGGAAAGGAAAAAAAAAAAAAAAAAAAAAAAACAGGTGATGTGTTTCATGCTAGTATTAGATTTAAAATTAGTATATGTGTTTATCATTCTGGAAGCACATGTGTATGGCATGCTAGAAACGACAGTCAAGCTAATTTGCAGAATAAATGATTTACATTTACAGATCTGGCAAATTAATTTTTTGTGTTATTATTTTGTTTTAGCATTGTTAAGACCTTTGAATTATGGTAATAAAGAGTTGCACTGCTTAAATAATATCTTGATACAGATAATGACAGAAGAGCATTTGCATATATTTAATGATGTTTTGTTAGTTTTATAGAATGTAGAATTTAAAGTTAGTATTACATTTTTAAAAGTGATAGCACAGTCAAAAGTTCAGATCCCATCCAAGAAAAGAGTACAGCACAAATAGTATGTGTCTTTGAAGCGACAGGTTCAAATCTGATGTCAGGAAAAAAATGTAACATAATTTTACTATATGAGGAAACTTCACATAATTGTAAAGGATAGACAAGTAAAGTTCCAAAATCAGATCAGTTCAATCCTAATAATGTGTATATGTAAATGGTTCAAGATTTTATATATTTCATGCAGAAATTGCTATTTACCAGAGCACACCAGAGGCACGGACTTAAAAAACTGACTTATCTGATCACAGGACAGCTCAGTGAGCTAAATTAAATACAGTATTGTATGCCATAAAATAGTATGGTAAAGATCAATTAAATATTATTAGTAACAGTTTTATGCAGTAGCAGTTCTTATTATTTATCCAAGAAAATGTTAGATTGCAATGATAAATCCTTGTGGCATTCAGTAGTACTGAAAGAGTTAAGTGACATCAGCTAAAAGAACAGCTACATGTAAGGCAGTGGGGGAGACCTGCTCACTAAGGATTTTTTTTTGTGAATTACATCCTGAAGGTTACACAGTAAATGTACAAAACTGAACAATTAAGGTTAATTTTATAAAGATGCAGAAATACAAAAAATGCTGACTACTTCAGTTTCGAGTTTATGATAAAGAAAGGCAATGCCACTGAGGTAAGGTTGCCACCTTTTCAAATGTCCGAAGTGGGACAGTTTTTGTAGAAAGGTATGATTTTGCAGGACAAAACATACTCTCATCTAGTTCAAAGGACAGAACTTCACTTTTTGTCAAACTAGAAGCTTATTATTGTAGCACTTCAGTTGCTTATGCTATTTCATATAACATGTAAGTGTTTCAGATACAAAATAACTGTTTTATGCAATTATTAAAGAAAAGTTATGAAATATTGTTTGTCCTAAAATCTTAGAACATCTGGCATGTTTTAGTTTTTCTTGCAGGACACAACTGCCCAAAGTGTGACTGTCCCTTGCAAAGAGGAGTGGGTGGTAAGGTAACCCTACACTGAGGTTTCTGTTTGATATGTATTATCAGTTTGCTTACAGACTTAACAAGAGTTTATTAGTAACATAGATTTATTTCATGCAGAAAAATGTAAATAAAGTCAGGGCAAGAAGCAGTACTATCAGTTTATAATTGTTAAAGCTGCAAATGTTATTTTAAGGGCCTGAAACTACTTAATTGTACGTTGCAGATATTGCAAAAAAGACACACTATCAGTTTTGGATATTTGAATAATTTTCAGTTTTAAGTATTCCAGAATGCATGTTTTTCAGTACAGTCAGGAAAAAATCATTACATCTGCCAACCCAGACTTGCACCAGAGATAGGGAGATTGGAGAGTCAAATTGTATAATAGACACCTTAAGGGACCCTTCAACTTTAAGACAGCTTTTCCAGTACCTTAGCAGTGACTGGGACAATACAGAGTAAGGCCTAAACTTGGCAAGAGCTATGGTGTACAAGTCAAGTATCGACAGAAAAGCAAGACCACAAAAGCCAGACGTGAAGATTATTGTTTCTTCTTCAGTGTTTGTTTATTCAGTACATATATGGTAAATTATTATAGCAATAACCCACGCCTGGGTGTGGGTAATGCGGGATTTACCCACGGTTGGCGTGGTTTGGTCCCGAGGGCAAAGCCCAAGGGACCAAACAAAGGCAACCATGGGTAAATCCCGCATTACCCACACCCAGAAGTGGGTTATTGCTATTATACTATGACATTATTTAAGAAAAGAAATAATTACTTTTCTTAAATAATGGCATTGTATAATGCCTCTTTGCTGCCCTTCAGCAGCTGTCTGGTATCCGCGGCAGTTCTGATGTACTGCGCATGCCTACGCAGTACATCAGAGCTGTGGCCAAAAGCAACGGAGAAAGCAAGATCTCTGTTGCTTTTTACTGTTTCACTATGTTAAATGGGTTTAACATAGCGAGACAGCTTCAAAATAAGCAACGGAGATGTCCGTTGATTATTTTAAAGCTGTCTCGCTATGTTAAACCCATTTAACATAGCGAAACAGTAAAAAGCAATGGAGAACTTGCTTTCTCCATTGCTTATATTTTTTAAACCTGTCTCGCTATGTTAAATGGGTTTAACATAGCGAGACAGCTTTAAAATAAGCAACGGAGATCTCCATTGCTTATTTTAAAGCTGTCTCTCTATGTTAAACCCATTTAACATAGCGAGACAGGTTTAAAAAAAAAGCAACGGAGAAAGCAAGATCTCCGTTGCTTTTTTTAAACCTGTGCCGCTATGTTAAACTCTTTTAACATAGCGAGAAAAGTGTTTTAAAATCGACTTATACTAATGGAAAAAGTCCGTGCGACTGGACCTTTTTCCATTAGTATAAGTCGATTTACAACGTGCACGCTGGCCAATCATCATGCACGTTTTGGAATATTAATGGGGGGGTCATGGTATAATTTTAGAACTAAAATGTGTATACAACAGATGTGCATTTATGCAGATTAAAGTTAAAGTAGGTATGCAGAATTCCAAATTATGTTTTCAGACAACTGTATATAGCAGTACTAGTTTTCAGTTTGTTTTTATCTGCGTTTAGATAATACTGGCAGAAAAAAAGATATTCCTTTAATAATGGCTTACTTTCTAGAATATAACAAAGGTATTCCTTTAATGATGGTTTAGTTTCTAGAATATAACAATTACCAAATTTCACTTTATGCTTTTATCTGTGTTCAGATGATACTGGCATAAAAGATATTCTTTAGTATTAGTTTATTTAGTTTCCAGAATATAACATTTATACACAGCTATTTCAGATGTTCAATATAACAGTGTAAGTGTGTATCACTTTAGTGTAAATTTCAGTCAAGTTTCAAAAATACGACATACATACCAGTTATTATAAATGTTCAGTGTAATACAGTTTAGTCAGATTTCGGAATATAAAATTTATACTCAGTTATACATTTATAACAGCATTACTAGACTGTTTACAACATGCATAAATAGCATGCATAAGTATTCATTCATTAGTTTTAAGGGTGAAGTGACAGAATTATTTTTAACTGGTTTTTTGAGATAAGTTATCTAACAATAAGTAGTAATAATTATTTAATATACTCAAGGAATGACAGGTCAGGCTTAATTTGTTATAGAATACAGTACACATTACATAATTATTGTACATTAAGCAGAAAGTTGAAAATACACTGACAGGGTATGCAAAGGTATAGATCTGAAATGCAGAAAACAAGTTTTAGTAGACGTACTACTACTATTATAGCACATAGATATGTATAGGATATTTGAGATACAAATTTAAAAGGCAGGCATTTATTACAGCACATAGAAATTAAAAAGGTAAATACACAGGATTAATAGTAACAAATCTAGCTGAAGATTTACAGAAACAAGTTAATATAGTATATGGTAATAATGCTTTAAGATACATATATTTCAGTTGTAAAAAAAAGTTGATAAATGGATACATAAAATACTTAATACCAGTTATAACACGTGTTAAACAAATGTCCAGTTATAATTAAATCATAAAGTTAAGAGACTTCAATCCAAAATATATTCAGTAGATATATAAAGTAATTACAAATCCTAGTTTAGTAATCTCAGAGACTATTTTTCCAGAATAAATCCTACATAAGTACAGCTAGTAAAGTGGACCTTGCTTTGGCCTAACAATGTAAGGTCAGGCCTGCTTCTTCATTTTATATTTCATATTTTAAAGTAACTACAAAAATACACCCCTGTTTAGGGGGCTCAGGGGGAATTGTAAGATTGGGCTTCACTTGAATATAGTTTGTTAGACATAAATATAATAGTCTTTTTTGTATTGGCCTAGAAATGCAGCCATATTAGAGCAGACGTATGCATTTTACATGCATATTAAATAGGAAGGAATGTTACAGTATTCTTCAGTCAAGAATAATGATAAGAATAAAATGTGCTAACAGAATGCGCAGTACATTAAGTACAAACAGGGTTGGGAACCAAGGCTAAAGAGGTGTGTATAATTTATAAGAAATTTACAGGGTTTTGATGTTATTTAGGAAAGATACTTCAGACACAGAAGTGAGTTAGTTCAAACTGATACACAGAAAAGTCATTGCAGTGAAGTCCACAGAAGTCTGGTACAGACACTTGAGAGCGAGTGCAGAAGTCAGGTCAAATATCTAGCATTCCAGAACGTTAATTATAGTATTCAGGAGGAAAGGAATCATTCTGAATATAATGAATCCAGAAGCTACAGGTATTATAATTCAGTCTATTTCAGTTTATCAGCACTGTTACTGGAGACAGTAAGATTTAATTCTGATACTGTTGACATCTTCCTCCACTGTACATAATAAAACATTTAACCAAACTACAATGCATGCAGACTTTTATTCTGAAAGGTACAAGAAGTTGTGGAACATAAAGGAGAGATTGACAGCTGTTCAGCACAGTTCTGGGTAAGTAACAGATAAAGACATTCATTCTAGCCTTATTCCTGTTTCTACCAGTTATTTCCAGTTCATTCCAGTCATCTATAGTCCTTTCAATTCTTACACTGCACCCACATTGCATTCAAATCACCAGCAGGTGTAGAGGGCCAGTTATGCATAAACTGGAAGAGCCTCCCCTTCCTGAACTGGTATGTAATGTTCAGTGCAATATTTATAATTTATCTGTGTGTCACCCAGATATTTATATATATATATATATATATATATATATATATATATATATATATATATATATATATAGAGAGAGAGAGAGAGAGAGCATGCATTTTACATATACCAATGATTCCTGCAAGAGAACTTCCCACAAGGTCACCCAGTTGGTAGATGCTCAGACATGCAAAATAAAGAAGCATATACACAAAGGTACTCAGCAACCACATAAAGTATGACCTTGGTTTGTGTTGTAGGCAATGCAGTACATACCCTAAAGCCTTGATTAATGATTCAATATGTAGTCCTGGGATCATGCAGGAATAGTCTTATAATCCATCCCATGCACAAATGTGAGCAATAGTGGAGAGCTTATTTGGACTTCTGAAGGGACATTTCCAATGTTCAGACACCTCAGCAGGGGCACTGCAATATAGTTTGGAAATATGCAGCAAGGTATTTGATCTGTATGCCATTCTCTATAACATGGGCGTGTGTAAACAGATGGAGCAGCCAGTGAACATTAAGGCAGGCCCTGCCATGGAAGTGAAAGCAGCAGCAGAGGGGGGAGTGGGAAAGTCAGGGCTGGGACATGAAGCAGAATAATCACAACTTAGGCAGATGTAAACACACTAGGTTGTAGCACTAATAAAAGGGCCGTATCTGTACCACAGCAACTGTGAGCCATGAACAGACACCACAGAATAAGATTATGCACACAGTATCAAACCCAGCCTATTTAGGGCAGTGCTTGACTGGCCATAAGTCTTCACTATGCTAAAGATGGGCAGAGCACAGTCTTCATCACTTATACAGGCTGGAGGATACAGTAACAGGTGACTACAGCACTATGATGTGAGGTAGTCAGGGAACGTGAATGCAGTAACCACATACTCTGGAGTTTTGCTAGGAGTCAGTAATCACACCCTTCATTGATGGGGCTGTACTGCCATGACTTAACTGCTGCTGGTGTCTGCTATACTGGCTTGCAATGTCAGGGCTGGATTTGGTCTGTAGTAGAGAAAGGGTAGAATTATGGGACTCTGCATTTGCAATCTGATAAGACAGCCCATATGTTGAGTTTGAAGAGCAATACCAACCACAGTTTGGACAACATTCATAATCAGGGTTGGGTATGCCATGTGCTCAGATTTGACATTGATGCTGTATCACCAATGGTCTGTGTTGTCTGGCTAGGGATGGCCTGTGTCTGATCACCTCTCATCTGGAGCTTCCTACAACCATGGAGTATGTGGTCTGCACATGCTAAACCATGATGGGGTTTACAGTGTTTCTCATGAATGTACATATGAAGGCAATATTTGCTACCAGCAAGCTCAATAGCAATGTTTCCTCCATGTCGTTATAGTTCTGATCATTGTGTAGTTGGTAGATACCATTGGAACATATTCACTGTCTCCACAATATTATGTATTGCAATTATTTGTGCCAGGATCACTGACCTGCACATCTGCAGGTTATGCAGGTAAATTCTGAGTGCTGTGGTCATATCAGGGTCATGGCTGGAATAATGGGAATGTAATACCCCTTCCCCTCACACACACGCATTTGTCCCTTGTGGTAGGTATACCCACTACAGAGGAGGTGTAGATGTCATATGTTGTGTGAGGTAAGAACACAGGTGGAGCATGTATGAAATTGTCAGACTCAGGATGTCTGTTATGCTTTGGTGAGGCTGTTGGCTCAGCCATACTTATATGGGGGTTGCTACAGTGGTGGATGGAGTTAACGCCTCTTGTTGAAGTGTTATAGTTATGCCACTTTATTACTGGACTGTACCACTTTCATGTTGTCATCATCATCAACAACATACACCCTGCTGATATAAGCCCTGCATTATCCAGTGTAAAGCATGAAAACACATGATCCTACTGTCAGTCCACAGACATGTCCCTCCATATCACCCTTTGGAATGCAGACTGCTACATATGGAAAGTGCTATCCAGTACTTTAGAAGATATACCTTATCATGCAGGATGTTATATTTGCAGGCTACAGCTGTAGGGAAGGACAGATATGTGAAAGGTCCTTGATCAGCCCTCACTTCAGCTGTGTGCTATAGTCTACTGTAATCTACAGTAATGGAAATTATTAAGCTAGTGCTTACCTTACAGACACAGGATTTGTTGATGCCAAGCCAGTTCCTAAACCCAAGCCATCCCCAGGTTTAACAGTCAGTTCCCCTATTTTGCAAGTGATACCAAAGATTGCTTTACCTCTATCAGACACTTTTGAAATGGTGTTTATCCTCAACTGGTGGGCTGTCTCTTGCAATGTCCCATGCCTTTTCCTTTGCACATAGTATCATAGTAGAAACCCTCTGGTGTAGCTGTTTTACAGATATGTTATGGCTGCCCACAGAATTCACTTGCTTCACCTGTCCTTGGGAAATCTGGTTCTAATAATTGCCTGTCTGCAGCACCATTAGCAACAGGTGCATTCTGTGTGTATGTGGCTAGTGAACTTTTCTATGTGCTGTCTCCTTTAGGTGGCTGTAGTAGTATTTGTACACCCATAGGTGAAACATGTCATTCAGCGGGTGTATGTGCTATGCTGTGGCACGCACACATGTATGATCATAGCCTCACCCCCCCAGATCTGGTTAGCAGCTACAGTTAGTGTTATGCACAGCCTCATTACCCATTTTGGTACTGCACCCATGCCTCTACCTACAGCCCTGGAACCACAAACCTCTTCTGAATTTTAATCATCACACTATAATATGTTCATAGATTGATCCCACCCACCACAACAAAACAGTATTGTGCCACACTGGTGTGAGGTATTCTTGCTTACATATGAAATGAGACATGCGCCTCACTCTGTGTGACAGCCACTATAGAGTTTGTGGTTGTGTCTGACATGACTCCTTCCATAACTTTGTAATGTTCTGTGTGGAGAAAGCCTTTACTCAAATGTATTTGTATCTTAGTCATACTGTTATAAGTGCTGTGCAAAATGGCAGCAGCAGCACTTGATGTAATATTAACAGCAGGCAGTTAACATGGCATTCATGCAGTGAAGCTGGATAGCCCCAATATCTGGGAGTTGTTGAATGTGTGCAATGCACAAATCATACATCCCAGGGTAAGCTATGTATGCCACATTTATCATGGCATACGTGACATATGCTGACGCATATGGCATGCATACATATGTAATGTCAGAGTGCAGTACAATTTTGTGTGATATGTGATTTACAAACATGCATCTGTGCACAGTGCACGTGTCTAATATTATGTTCCTTGAGTGGACCTACTAAATATCCATGCCTGCTTTAGAAAGTGGTAAAAGCAGGGTTCATAAATAGTGTATCAGAGAGAGCAAGATTTTCCTGTTCTTCCTGCACAGCACTTTAAGGAGTGCCTGCTGGGCCACTACACTGGCTGTCTGGAGAAGGTGCATGCCTGATACAAAATGGGCCAGGTATTGAGTGATGTCACTGGCATCAGTTCTGGGAAGCAGTACTCTCATTTTTTACATTGGATTTAGGTGGCACCGAACCAACCTGCTCTGACAATGGAAGGAAGAAGTTCAGAAGAGTGAGCCAGAAAAGTACCACAAGCATTTTATGGAGTGCTGCCATTTTATTGTACAATGCACAGCGTTATACAGGTATGCTTAACAGTTTATGCTTTGTTTTGCAACTGCAAAGGAACAATACTGCAAGCATTTTATGGAGTACTGCCATTATCTTGTGCAATACACAGTGTTGTACAGGTATGCTTAACAGTTCATGCTTTGTTTTGCAACAGCAAAGAAGCATTGTCTTGACATTGGTTGGGTTTTGCAGAAGTTAGAAACACTTCACCCAGCAGTGGGGTGTGTATGGGTTCCATGCCAATGCACTGCACATTTGTACTTGTGTTTGCATCATACGTGTGATGATTATTTCCCATTGTGCTGTCCATCTGGAGCTCCAGCTGTAGAAGAGGATGAGAAGAGCCTACACTCACCTCAGTCTTTGCCAGTAAATGCTGTAGGTGAGGGGTCACCAGTACCAACCAGCTCTGCCTTTCAGGAGAAGGATGATGGTGCCCTGCTGGGTTTGACCTGGAGTAACCACTGGTGTACTCCTTGGCTGCATCTGGGGGTGTGTGGAGCTAGAGGCTTCTGTCATGTCATGAAGATAGACTAAAGTGTATCCTCTGGTATCCCAGCATCAGATGGAGAAGATGGTCACTGTTAAGGTGCACTGGCAACTAAATACCTGCCTTGGCAACATG
This sequence comes from Protopterus annectens, assembly GCF_019279795.1. NCBI lineage: Eukaryota > Metazoa > Chordata > Ceratodontiformes > Protopteridae > Protopterus > Protopterus annectens. The sequence goes on from NC_056734.1 coordinate 219,496,636, forward strand.
TAGAATCTTCTGCCTTGACTAATGAAGTCATGCATATGACATGCCCCACCCATCTGCCTTCCAGAAGAGCAAATTCTCCATAACATCAGCCATCCAGCTTATTGTTGGATGAATTTGTTGCCGTCTAGGCCAGCCTGTCAGCCTGCCACTTCAGGAGTCCACCCTTTCTCATTTCCCATGTGTTCTGTCCCTTATGTGTCATTCTCCATTTTGTGCTCATTGTCCAGCCACCCTCACTAGTTGTCCACTCTCTGTAGGTATGTGTCCATTCACTATCTTCCTCACCTTTGGTGCTTGCATCACCCCTTCTGTCTTTGTCTGCATTCATTGTTTATCTTTCACCCCTGACACGTGCCCCTCTCATTCTATCCCATCTGCGGCCATCTCTCAGTACTTTCCCTCATATACTTATTTTGTATAAACTGTAAAACAGTCTTTATACCCTTTCCAAAAATAGCCCTCAACACCATTCATGCCTTCAGATTACCCTTCTCTGTTGATCTCTGTTTGCTGTGCTCCCTTTCTTGCATTCCTATCTACCTCATTTCCTCCCATTTATATGATGAACAGGTGGGTGTTAGTTTGCTGTACACACCTGTATTGGTCTTTTTGCTGGCTACTGTAGAATAGAAATGATTTTATTTTTTATTTATTTATTGTTTTTGTAGAGTGAGTAGGTGAGTTGCTTCTGGGTCCTTCTTCAGTCACAACCCAGGTGCACAACCATAACAGGTTACAAAGTTAACATGATCTGTACCACCAACAAAGTATAGCATTTGCATAATTAGTTACAGTTTACAACATTACGCAGCAAAATCCAAAGTTCAGCATTGTAGTGCTACAAGTTACATAACATCAGGTTATTTATGTTATAATGCAATGTTTACCTTACAGAGGGAATACAGTACTGCTTTGCAGTACATGTCAGCACATCACCATTCCAGGTAAAGAGGTCTAAGATTAAAGTGTTACAGGGAATGGACAGAGGTAAAGTGTCATTCATATTGAGTAGAAAACAGAAAAGAAGGGAGTGAAGGAATAGGAAATGATCAGAAACGCCTGCAAGCAAAGGTGTGCAGTATCTACATATTACATAATATGATTCCTGCATTAAGATTAAGGCCAACTAGACAAGCTACTAGTTAGAGGTTTGTAGAAGTGGGAGTAGAAAGCTTAGCCTTTGTTTAAGAAACAGGAGCTTTTCTAGGCAGAGCTGGCCTTACACATAGGCAAACTAGGCAATTGCCTAAGGCACCATGTCTCTGTACTTGTAGGGGTGCTGTTTCCCCATTTATTTATTTATTTATTTTTAAGTAATGCTTTTGTACTCCAAATACATAAATAAATAAATAAATAAATAACGCTCCCCTACAAGGAAAAAAGAAAATGTGCTTACAGCACAGTGGGAGCTAGAAAATGTGCCTACAGCACAGTGAGAGCTTTGGGGGAGGGGGTGTTCCAGTTGAATTGACATCACATCAAGTTACATTAGCTATCTTAAATGTTGAGAGGTCATGGGTGTGTAGACCTCACAAAGTTCAAATGTAGGTACATAGGTGTCTGAACAAGTTTCTTTTCCATATTTGAACATCGAGGGACAGAGGAGAGGCAGGTACATTCTATCAGGAGTGGTACTGGTGAGAGAAATGTTACTATTTTACAATAATGCTGGCAGACTGACCAACCATATATGTTGGACAATAATTAATTTATTTTGTCTGGACAATTGAGATGGGAGAGGAATGGTGCAGTGATACTGGCAGTGATCAACCAGATATGTTTGGGAATATTAATCTGTCTTGATGATTTGTGTGGAGCAAATTAGTTTGGAATACTTTAAAGTGTGGTAAATTGTTTGTATAGACTGTGGAGGCTTACCTCTCAACTTCTTAGCAAGACATCTGGACAAAGCCAAAAGTAATGTGGAGGGAGACAAAGGCCCCAAAATAAGGACTGATTTTTAAATATTACTCTCATAAACTTAGAAAGTTGGTGGAATAAAAAGATTTGTATTAGCAGAGGTTTTCTGAAGGGTATTAAGTCTGAAATTCAAATGTATGTCATTATTCAGTGACATCAATTCTCAGTGATTTGCCAGAAAACCGCAAATTGTATGAGGAACAGACTCAAAATATGAGGCAAAAATCTGGATATTATGTGAAAATCTAGGCAGTTGAGAAGCATATGTGGAGGTGAAATAATATTATATAGCCACCAGACATGGTGGCTGTAACTGCTGAGTGGGGTCGGGTTGGTTGGATGAAAGTAACCTTCTTGTTATACCTCTCAACCTGGAAATATCAAAAATCTGGACAAAGGCCCATAAAAATAGGTACAAATCTGTATGCTGATTAACATAAAAGTTGCATGCATAATTATGCAACCCCACCCACTCCAATGGAATTGTGGGATACCAACTTTCAAACACACAAACTAAAGAACAGACAACCAAAATGTGGCCCCATAGTTCCCTGCAGCCATTCCAATGTTCCATTACTTGGCTATTTCACCTTATTTACTATAAACACTGTAATGTGCATACAGCTTTACTTCTACAATGATTATTTGGATTTCATTAAAAACTTTTATTTCACATTTTATAGCACAAACACTAATAGACATCTGCTAAACAAAGTAATACAGTCTCACAATGAAAATAGACTTAGCATTAAAACTTCTCTGCCCTTGAAACTCACATTCATTGAAACAGCATTGAAACCCACATTCAAAGAAAATGCATCTGGCCAGTGGTGGATAAAGATTACCTTTGGACTGTTTTCAAATTATAGGCCCCCTTGGACATGAAACATACATGTGTTCCTTGATACAGCTTCATGACTGTATTAAATTATATTCCTTATATAATACCCTATTTCCACTTTTGAGACAGAATCTTTTCCTAACTGTAATTTAAATTTTCCAGAGGTTAACTTTAGTACAAATACTGGATTTGACTTCTCTTTGAGTTACATTACCACCTACAGTTTGGATTCTAATGTAATTGTTTCAACAATACGGAAGAACTGGCATTTTATTTTGAGTAGTCCAATACTCACTGAGAAATTAGGTCAGGTTCCAAAATTTGTATTTAAAAGGAATAGCAACCTTAAAGAACTCCTACAAAGGGACTTCTCTAGTAAGGTTTTTAACAAATGGACGGGTATGTACCCCCGTGGCTTCTGTAATAGGTGCCATAAAGTTAGATCAGGCCAAACTTTTAACATAGGTGACAAAAAATATACTATTCAATTCCCACTGAACTGTGAGAGTAGATCAATTATCTACGTGGCTTTGTGCGACTGTTGTCCTTCTTTTTACATAGGAAAGACCGATCACAGGATACGAGATCGCATCTATGAACATATGTATGCGATAAAAAAGAAGAACGACAGTAACGCACTAGCCAAACATATTATTAGTCATCCTGGTCATAATTTTTCATTTATGGCCATTGATCAAGTACAAGCCAATATTCGGGGGGGTCCTATTCCACTTCTACTTGAAACTCGTGAATTGGAGTGGCAGTTTAGAACCGATGCCTTTCGATATCCCGGCCTTAATGAAAACTGCAATATATCTGCAGTATTGAAAATGAGGAGCTACTTGAGGTAGTGGGCTTATTTAACTCATTAATCAAGGTGTTCATTTATGTACATGTGGTTGGGCTATTATGAGTGCAAGTTTTTTTGGGGGGTTTGATTTAGCTCTTTGATAAATACTATACCCCCCCTCTCCCTCTTCCCTCCTCCTCTCTCCCTCTCCCTATTTTGTTATATAATACTTAGTGGTTGAAAACTGCATATAGTAGTTAAGTGATTTTTATGGTTGTATCTTCTTATGTCCATTTGAGCATTTAACATTGTTTTCTAATTCCATGATGTAGTTTCTATTTAATGTTTCTATGTTTTTTATGTTTACAATTAAGTAGAAACATTTTTAAATTTTAAAATTTCCTAACGTTGTATGACATCACTTCCTTTTTAATCTTTTAAAATACGTGTACTACACTTTGGCAGTTGTTATTTCTCTGAAGAAGCCACTACACTGTGTGTGGCGAAAACGCTTGTTAATAATAAAATTGCATTCAGATTTTAGTTGTTTTGCAACTCTTTTTGCTGGAGCAAGGAGACCGTGGACTTTTGGATTTCTATTGGTTTTACGTTTGTGCTTTTCTACATGTTGGTCTATCTCACAGATGAAGAGAGTCAGGATGTGTCTATACATGCATGCATCAGGTGGTGTGCCCCCCCCGCCAACTCAGATGGATGCATGTTGATGTACACCCTTCTACAGGAACATATTCTGCCTGGAGGGTGTGTTGATGTGTGGGTCCAACCACGTCAGGTAGGTGTATAGTCTGAGTCACTCTATAAGTGATCTGTGATGTTGTCACAGCCCATTGATTCTGTGTAATAGGCCTGGATGGAGGTAAGACAATGCATACTGCCTATCTTGATCTGGCCTAGGGTTTTTGACACAATCCCCCACTCAGGTATCATAGAGAAACTCTTCCAGCTGGGGATTAACCCTTACATCACTAGATGGTTAGCCAGTTGACTCACTGACAGAACACATACTGTAAAAGTTGGTGAATCAACCTCTACCAGTACAGCAGTCACCAGTGGTGTAACACAAAGATCTGTGCTGGGCCCTTTACGGTTTGGAATTTCCCTGCACTCCTGGCTAAAGTATATGGCCTTTGGCTTACCAAGTTTGCTGATTATTGCATATTAGGTGCAATCACTGAATCCACCAATGATGTTAACATATTACAGGAGGGGCTAACACAGGTGAATGATTGTTGCAAAAGCCACACAGTCTACAAATAAATTCAAAAATGTGTCATTATTTTTACCTTCTTCAAAGAGAAATTCCCAGCTAATTACAGCATTGACAACACTCCCACTTCCTCATACTCAAACCCAGTGGTGCAAGACCTGAGAACACAGAAAGATAGCAATCTGACCACCAAGTTTCCACAGTGGTATGGAAAGGCTACATTATGCACCTCATAAGTTAGGCCATTGTATCCAAATCTGAGGATGTTATAACAGCAGTGCATTTGACCCTCATCAGAACACTAATAGAGTTCAATGCTCCCTTTTGCATGTACCTCACCAGACACCTGTAGCAGCTGGAGAGATCACATGGGTTTCTCAACAAGAAAATACAGGGCCTAAAAACAATTCCATGACGTATGTGGAGAGACTGAAAGTCCTGTCACTGTAATCTGTACCGTATAGGATGAGGTGACTTGTGCCTGGCCTACAGGCCAATCTCTGATCCTGCTGTGATGGAAATACTGCACATTGATAAATCAGCTATAGCTGATTACATCAGCAGAGTCTGGTGAGAGGAAGATGGTACTAGCAGTGCCCCACATGCTAGTTTAAAATGCTCTCTGTAATGTCAAGCAAGTGCACACACACACACACACACACACACACACACACACACACACACACACACACACACACACACACACACACACACACACACACACACACACACACACACACACACACACACCAGTTGACTGCAGGGAGAACAGAACACGTATTTGTGTAACTACACTGACTAGAGCACTCTGTATTTAATGTAGGTGCCACCACACAAGTCTGACTTGGAGAGTATTAGACAACACTTTATAGGTGATGACATCAGCAGTGTCTGGTGAGGAGAAGATGGTAATAGCAGTGTACCACAAGCTGGTGTAAAATTTTCTCTATAATGTCAAGCAAGTACACAAACACACACACCTCAGTTGATTGCACCGAGAGCAGAACCTCTAGCTATGTAAGTACAGCAACTAGAGACCAATGCACTTAATGCAGGCACCACAGCATAAGTATGACTTGGACAGTGCCAGACAGCACTTTATAGGTGATGATATCAGCAGTGTCTGGTGAAGAGAAGATGGTAGTAGTAGTGTCCCACATGCTAGTGTAAGATGCTCTCTCTAATGTCAAGCAAGTGCACAAACACACACACACACACACACACACAGAAACACACACACACACACACACACACACACACACACACACACTAGTTGACTGCAGTGAGAACAGAACCTCTACCTATCTAACTACATTGATTAGAGAACTCAGCACACAAGTGCCATGGCACAAGTCTGAATTTTACAAGACTACAGGATAACTTATAGTGGATGACATCAGCAGTGGATGCTGGAGTGAAGATGTTGGGAGGCCTGCATAAAATGGATAGCTAACTATGTTCAACTGTCAAAATATTAAAGTTCTGCATGTTACCAGATTGATGAGTGCACAGTGGGTAGTATTTGATGGTTGTGTTTCCAATGTGCAGGTATACTGCAAGAGACAGCTTTATAAACTATATGCAAACAGGTGTCCACAATACTACAAGCATTGGAAAATCTGAATGTATATTATTATTATAAAGAAGTGCATGTATATAAGACAACATTTGTTATTTATTTATGTAGTGTAGTTGATATATTTGTGAACAAGTACTGAGAGACCAAGGTTGCATTGCATGGGGGGGGGGGATAAGAGATGGCTGCATTGTAAAAATGTGTCATTTCTTAGATAGTGCCTTAATTTTGTTTGCATTACCATGTTTAGTTTCATGATGTGAAGACTAAAGGGACAGAAAACAAAAGTAATACATGCTGTTGTCCACTTTGCATAGTGCACTGCTAAGCAGCAGGTTTGCGAGATGGCTGGCAAAGTGTTTGCACATGTGAGATACACATTTCTACACCTTTCCCTGTTTGCGCATAGTTAAGCAGTGCACAAATGTGAGCCTCATTGCTAAACTTCTGAGAGTTCTCAGTATTAAAGGTACAAAACACAACTACTGTTTAGCTGATTCTGTGGCAGCAGGTGTAAATGCATTGACACATTTATTTTGGAGCCCGGATAATATAGGGTTTGAATCCAGGTGTATGTAATACTTTTAAATAAGTAATGGTAATGCAATGAAATTATTCTTTATACTACAGTCATAGTGTGTTACTGTGAGTTGACATGGCACAGCATGTTTAAGTGGCATTGATTGGAGGTAACCGCACCCAGAAGAGCTGTTCATCATCATTTGGCATTGCTGCATGATGCCAAACTCCACAAAAACACAGAGGCCAAAAAGTGAAGGGCCCAATTTTTTTTTCTTACTTATGTGTGTTGTGTGTGATCCTGTTTTATGACCAGATTATAGGTGTTAAGATGGGGTCGATAGGAAAGTGGTGAAATGGGGGGCAAGCAGGGCGAAAAACCAAAGGAAAAGCAATATAGGAATGTGCAGGAGGGAGGTAGGAAAGAGCCATAGCTATCCATTACTTCAAAAGTTTAAAATGAAAATATGTGCAGAATATTAGCTGAATTTGGACTGTCACCTCCACAAAGAGAGATGACAACAACACAATCATGTTGCATAGCCAGATGGACCAAATCAAGTGTGTAAAGATGACATGTGTGCAAAATAGAGAGCTATGTATGGGATACTATTGGTGGGACAGGTGCCCATTTTTGTTTTTACTTCAGTAAGAGAGGAATGCTTGGTAAGGGATGTTGGTATTTCTGGGTCAGGTAAGTTGGGCAGGTGAGGAAGCAAATGAAAAGAAACAGGACAAACAAGACAAGACACAGTGACAGTGAGGGACACCATGACTGGGGTGAGGGAGGAGACAGCGCAAGCCCATGCCCATCAAACATGGGGACAGTGAGAATCTAGTCCTCACTTGCAGGACTGTCATCACCATCCCCTTACTCCACTGGCTGCTGGAGTGCTTGAAGTCTCCTCCTCCTATGGACCATGAGGGAGAGCAGCTTTCCATCTGGTGTAGGCATACACCAATGATGCTGTGTACGACCCTACGTACAAGCCCCAACATCTCATGGTGGGTGATGAAATCTCTGCCTCTCCCAGTACTCCTAGAGGGTACCACAGCAAAAGCTGCCAGGGTAGTGTTACCTAAGGGCACAGATAGTGCAGGGGCAGCAGAGACAGTACTACCAGGTTGGGTCCCAAATGTGCTGGGCATCTGTGACGGATCTGGTGGAGCAGGGGCAGGCTAAGCCACTGGGGATTGGCCTTCCTCTCTATGTTGTGAATCATTTAGTGATTTGTTGCAGGTGGATGACATGGAGACATTTTTGACAACATGTAATAGAAAATAAAAAATATATATATAAGGGTTGAGGTGACAGAAAACAAAGGGATAAAATTAGTACCATCATATGCAACATACAGTGCATTATGACAATAATACAACTATTTTATCTGAAGTTTTACATGTAAGTATACTTTCTAACAACTGCAAACTACAATTACAGATTGCTTGAAATAATCCTTGCAATGTACACGTTGCACATATGCTTGGTCCAATTAAACATATTAAAGTTAACAGCAAGTTATCTGTGCCACTTGTGTTTAAATTAATTTCTGTAATATTATTAAAGAATTGCAGTATTTTATATTTCAAAGTAAAAAACTGGCAGGCGCCAAACCACGGCAGATAAAAGCATAAAAACTTTATTCACAAACAAATAAGAGGTGAGTACTTTTGGAGCCAAAGCTGCTCCATTAGACAATGAATAAAATCATGCACTGGCATTTAAATACATCCTATCCAATGGTATTCCCATTTCAGTTGATTACATAATAATTCAATTATTCAATCACCATTGCTTAAAGGACAGTATAGGATTGTAAAAGCATCTAAAAATTCCATATATAAAAACGTATTCACCTACTTAAAGGTCTATTAGTTAGTACAGGTTTGATAGACATCTTGTCATTTAGTCCCTTTCCCATTGTAGCACGCATCTGAATGAGCCATTCTAATTTTTTTGTCTCAACCTTATTTCTAGCAGAACCCCACCCCATTACCTAAATGTACCAATTCAATATCACATAGCTTTAAGTTTATGGTTATTGAATTGGTACATTTTGTAACGAGAGGTTCTGCTAGAAATAAGGTTGCTTGTGAATAAAGTTTTTATGCTTTTATCTGCCATGGTTTGGTGCCTGCCAGTTTTTTACTTTGGATTATTTTTTACCTGTGGAGGCTCAATCTACCTGCTACCACATCTTATTTTTTTGCTTGTAGTATTTTATATTTGTTACTCATGGTATTTGAACCCACAATCTCTGACTACAGTCTTACACTTGACTCCTAAACTTGGTTTGTGCTAAGAACAGATGCATGCATACTTGCTTTTATAGTTAGCATATGCATGTTTACTTTGCTACTACTGTATAGAAAAGAACATTTTTCTTTAAATTTTAAAGCTACAATAATACTTATCTTGTGTTGAATACATACCCCTCGCTTCCCTCAGTCTCTCTAGACGTTCAGCATGGGCCTGCCTATTTGCATATTTTTCAGAATTAGCTGTGAAAAGGAAAAAGAACAGAAAAGCATTATGCATCCCAGTCTTGCCTATATTTAGCATCCTATGCATTATAAATTATCTTTATTAGCATAGTGAGATGTTGCTAGTTCTGAACTCATCCAACCACCAGTTGAGTGTATCCCTCTTGCACCTTTGTATGTCATTAAAGTGGTGTCTAGACTGCTCTCCAGTGTGTGGGATGCCAGTTGCACTGGATACAGCCTTGGCCAGACTATTCCAAGCCTTGTACTTATCCTGGGAGCAAGAATATTCCCCCTGAAAAAGCCTTTGGCGGTGGCACTTTACCAGAAGTCCAATAAATATTCAGAACTCCTCAATACCCCACTTTTGCACCCTAAGTTGGGCACCTTCCCCTCTAATACCAGACATGTGTAATCCCAAAGCAGTGGAATAGCAAATAATGATTTCCCACCAATTCCTATTTTCACATTTTCTGGTAGTGGGAAAACCCAAGCAACGATGCTAACCACATTTGCACAATGTTAAGCAGATAGCAAAAGTGCCAAACAGAGAGGAAAGCAGTTTTGGAAATTGGAAGGTTAAGCTGACACTTGACATTAGTTTGAGTGCTTTATGCTGCTGTATCTGTAAGGTGATTTAACTTTGCAGATGTGTACTGGGGGCATAAATATCATCACCTGACACATATTTGGCTTTATGCACTGCTAAAATTGATTTTTACAGCGTGGGATTCAAACCTATGCATAAGGGACAAAACATTTTCTTCCACAGCAGTGAATTTCCATATTTACCACAGAAGAGGTGCTTCTCAGACATAGTCATGAATTACTTATAAATACAGATGAGAGGTTGAGGTGTTGACCAGGTAGGTGTGTGACCTGACAAGGTCCTTGTATATACATTCATTTGTGCACATGTCTTACTTAAGTGTGAAGTCCATCCAAGTCCAGATAGCAGAATTATACTTACAGAAACATAGTAGATAGTATACCCTCAGTCATACATCTGAACCTTCAAAACACAGTAAGAGTGTCTTATCCCTCATACATGTAATTCATGTCATCTCCACTATTTATAATTATGTATACATTGTTATAAGTGATATTTAATATAATGTAAAATGGAGCAGTAAAAATGCCTGGAATTTCCTGTATTAGAACCCTGGACCATGTGTATGGCAGCCCTACACTTACACATGTTGCCACAGGAATATTGAAATAACACTTGGATATTTTCCTGTTCATTAATATAAAAAATGTATCCACTTGCTGTTTCTGGAGGTCTATTGTGTTGTTTGTAGTCTCCCAATTTGCATGGTTTGTGGATGTGTTCCTTTGATCTGCTTCAAAGGATCTAGCTGTGGAAGGTAGAAGAATTTCTCAAACAAAAATCAGAATAAAAATGTTCTGATAGTCCTTGTTTCAGATGTTTTTTATTGGCAGATAAGCACTGCTTAGAAGTAGCATATGTTTACAGCTGGGTATTTATTACTGTTCAAGTGGGAGTGTCTAAGGTCTGTTTCATTTCTTCAAAGGGGTGTATAGGGGGAGGGGGTTATGCTTTATTGCAACCACCCATGATGAAGTGGAGGTACTGCATTTCTGTGTTTGAGGTTGGGCTTAGCCAGATACCATAGCTGTACATAAATCTGTTACAGAGTTTCCATTTCCTGACCTTAAACTTGAGGATAACAAGTGTGAAAACACAACTGTGATAAGTTACAACTAACATATGATATGTAAAAAAATATTTATGTATATGCATTATCCATTCAGTCATGAGTCAGCCTTATTTTATAGGCTGTTTGAAAGCTTCTAGAAGTTAAGCTTGTCCAGTCTGTCATCTAAGTGCTGTGGTGCTTTTGAATTATCTTCTTCAGATCTGCCAAACCATTTTTGTGAAAAGAGTAAAAATTATTATCATCAATTAAAAAACACAAAAGGGCTTTCAGATTGGCCAACAGAGGGTGCTAAAGGAGGAAATCATTTATCCCTTTAAAATTTTACAAAGAAGGGCTTTGGAGTGTACTGACATTGACCAACAGAGGGAGACAGAAGAGGAAAAAGATTACCCTTTTGGCTATGCACTAAAAAGGGGCTTACAGAGTGTACTGGGGTTGACCAATAGAGGGAGCTTTTAAAATTGTGTTGGAAAGGGGGTTACGGAGTGTAACTTGAGTTCATAACCTGAACTTTCACAAGAGTAAAAATGTGTTGCATTTCCTGTATAAGAACCCAGGACCATCTGTATTACAGCCCTACACTTACACCTGCTGCCATAGGAATAGTTAAATAATAGTTGGATAATTCCCTGTTCATTATTAACTTCTGTGTGTTAACTGCCGTGCAGTGTCACTTAGCGGAGTTGTGTGGTAGAAAACAAAAACTGCTACAATGTATCCTTTTTGATATTTAGAATGTCTACCCCTTGTCCACAGTTGTTCTGTCTGCTTCCTGTGTGGGCCACTAGTCCAGGTTTTCAGACTGCTAAATATCCCACAAATTAGATAAGCAATGCTAAACATGACATTTATTGTGTTTCTTGGTTTCCCCTGTTTGCTGTAAGCTGCACACCATAAAAATACTGGCATTAAAAATAGGAAAATTAGGACAAAGGAAGAAAAGAAATCTATTAAATAAACAAAAGTACAACAATTTATGTTGGTACACATATTTTTTACACAGGTGTGGATTTGAAGTTTCACTCCAATGAACCTTCACAACACAGTAAGGGTGTCTTATCACTCTTTGTTACAGGAACAACTTTGCAACAGGAAATGAAAATCATTGTGCATACAAGCAACTGCAGCATCATTCACAGTATTAACAAAACATATGATAGTGGTACACTTCTGAGTTGTTTGTACATGTATTAATTTTAGATGTAGTGCACTGAGTGATCACACAGCCATTTATGACTACTGTTTATCTCTGTGTTTGTTGCTCAGTCTTCTCTTATCTGACCAGTAATCTGAGCCATGCAGTCTCTAAGGCATTCTGTATCATTGTCCTTAAAATGTGTGAGGATGTCAAATGTCAATAATATACAGTTGTCAAGAAATGAAGAGGAGGTTGGATGTTACTAAACAGAAACTCTGAAATGTGTGCTGCTTACTTACATTTAAAACCTTGATACAATTACTTATACACTTTGTAAGTCTAACCTGGCTGACACACCCACTGGAGGTAAGGGAGTCTGAATTGCTGTTGTATTTTCCTTCTCCCTACCAGTAATTGTTCACAGATGCAATTCATTACAACAAAAACTGAGGGAGTAATTGCACTATATTTACATCTGTACATGGAGCTAAGTATTTGAGATTTAGCAATTCTAATGAGTTCACATCTCATTTACATCTTCACCATGCTTACAGCTTTGAATCTACACTATAAAAATGAAACCATGTAGCTAGGGAACCTGAAGGTGAGGAAATTTGTTTATGTGGCTAACACAAAAGAAGATATTAATTTGTGAATTATCTTCACAGAAGACTGTTGATCATGATAATGTATGATTGCATGTTTCAGTTATATATGAGATATGCTCATGTCACTAAGCAAATGCTACATTTATCTTTATTCGCATAGAAGTTTACAGATGGCATAGGCATGTTTGTCAGGGCACTTTAACAACATTATTAACTGTCATCACAAGGGCTAATATTACAACTGTTTTTTTTTTCTTAACACTCTTCTATTGTTATTTCATTGAAATGTAAATGTCCTGTACTGACAATGATACAGGGCTGTTAGCCTTCTATGATGGCGTATAGACACCACTAGGGTAGTGCAGGCTACAGGTAGAAGTGACTAGCAATTGCATAAAATTTAATATTTTGTGGTAAATGTATACACATGTTTTTGAGACAGTTTTTTGATAGCTCTTTTAGCAGTTCACTGATGGTTTGTTAGCAAAATGTGTCATTTGCCTGTTGTTTTGGTGGTGGAGGAGTCAAATTCCATTTCTGTGTTGGCATAAACAAAACTGTACAGAGGTTTGCTTTGCTATTGTTATTCTCCTTGTTTTGGATCCAACATTGATTTGTGTGTGATTGTAATATGTTACAACAACATAAATCCTTTTTTATATTTGAATTATTGACTGTTTTTTTGTTTCTGCAGTGAGTAATATTGAAAAACTCCCTTTTATGTGTTATTTCTAAGTAGAACTTTTATTTATGTAATATTTATGTGTATTATCCTTCTTTTGTGCTTTATGTCACCTAGGACTATGGCACCCAGATGTCCCAGTCCCTGTAAACCTCCCTTCAGTGAAGGTGACAATGAAGTGATTTCTGAAGCATTTAGGTGACATGGTGCCTTTCTGCTTGAGAGCAGATGTGGGGATATGTCTGGCAGAATGCAAATTTGGCAGCAGATAGTGGCTGATGTAAATGCAGTTGATGGCTAGAGCAGGACATGTGATCAGGTGCATCATAGGGCCACTGATATGATTTCAACTGCCTGGAGGAGAGCAGCTGCAGTGGCCCATGAATGGATAGCTACCAGTGGGAGGCTGCTACAGAGCCACCATCGACACCAAATGAAGAGCTCCTGTCCACTGTAAGGGATCCAGAGAGCTCAGTGGAAAGTGCACAACAGCATGTGATTGATGTTGGTTCTGCTTATTCAGGGAGGACAAGCATGTCCCAGGAGGAACTTCTAGGTAGGCTTACCTATCTTAATTGTTAAATACCTCTTGTATAATAAAATATCTACAGCAATACTTAAGTTCTGTTTAACATAATTTTTTAGGGTGGAGTAGTTGTAGACTGATACAGTTAACACATTCCAGTTCATTATATATGGGCTTGGGGTGGATGTGTCATCAAAGTTCTTGTTAAAAGTATCGTTACTGGACATATAAAAGGCAAAAAGTTTTAACCCCCTGTGTTACTGTTAATTGTGATGATGGTTTCCTTACATTTTGCTTAACTTCTTCCAGAACCATTCTGTATAGGGACCCTAGAATAATCTGCACATGATAAGCCAAATATTTTTATGTCAGTACTGATGAGCAGTTCAAAGAATTATTTGTTTTATCCATATGTGTGATGTGGTATGAGGACTGTTGTGTGTATTGCTGTACTGTCTGTAATAGTAGCACCACTGTTAGTTTGTTAGCATATATATTGGACTGTAGTAGTGTAGGTATTAATTTCTTTCCTGTGTTTGTTGCTTATCACAGATGACCTGACAGTGAAAGTATAGAACTCTACCACCTGATGTCAGAATATCAGTAGACTCTGATGATGGTGGGCAAATAGAAGTGCAGTGGGGGGGGGGAAGAGGTTGAATCTGACACTGAGGTTGACATTCAGCCATCCCCTGTAATTCCATCGGACACAGCAAGTAGGCCTTCACCATCCCATTCCAGTGGACCCTCAGATATTGGACAGGTGGAGGGGGAGACACTTGATCAGGGTAGTGTGGTTACTGTGGCTTTAATGCTTGTTGACTCTGGCCATAGCCAAAGTGTGGGTGAGGCGCCACTCAGGAGGGTTGTTAGGGGTGCTCAAAGGAGGCCTGCTGTCCATCCTCTACCTGATCCAGGTGGGTCTTCCCGTGCCACTAAGCATATGTTTAGGGCCATCATGGAGGGGCTGTCATGTTCCAATAGGTCTTCTAGAGAAATGTTTAAGGTTGTAGACACAACACAGGCTGACATGTGTGACTGCCTCCACTGTGTTGCCAATTCAATGGATTGGATAAAAGACACATTGGAATGGGTGGTGTCTGTGATGGTACATCTGCACTGGGAGCGGGACAGCATCCACATGGGCATAGGTCAGCCACATCATCTGATGTTAGCTGACATGACCATGCCTGATCATGCTCCCATAGTGGCACTACTTCCACTGCTGCATCAGTGGTTGAGATGTCCACACCCAGATGAGGTCATGATCCTGGCCATCCTCATGAGAAGAGCTCATCCAGCAGACATCAGTCACATTTAGGTGTGCAGCAGTGCATCTGACCATGGGCATGGAAGTGCCAGTGCAACTCCTGGCAGAATCAGTTCTCATGGTCAGGTATGACATTGATGAACTACCACCTCTACCATGCATGGCTCACAACTGTCCAACATACCAAGATGTATAGCTAGCACACTATGTTCTTGTAGACACTCACACACCAGTTCCACTTGAAGGGCCCATACAGCCACACACACACACAACAGTTACATGGTTCAATCATGAGGGTTAAAGCTCATTCTGTCTCAGTGGCCACACACACAAAACACCCTGTGCAAGGGATGATAACTGTGCCATATCATTGTTTTCTGTCTTGGATTCATGATACTAGTTTTGTGTCTGATACTCAGGGTGCATTGCTGACTTAGTGTTTAGTATACTGTATCTATATTTGTGAAGTTTTGCTAATTGTACTTTTTACAAATTTTGGTCTTACAAAGTTGGGCAGTTGATAGATCAAAACAGATTTTGCATCAGTATTTTTAAGAGTCTTCTGAGGGTTGTGAAGTCTGAAACTGAAATGTGTCATGTTCATTTCTAACTTCTCTCTTTAATGATTTGCTAGTACAAAATTATGAGGCCAAACTGAGGATATTCAGTGACCATCAGTACTTTTGAGAGGAATTAATGTGTGAATCTTTGATGCCTGCAGTCTGTTACTTGAAAGAGGATGTGTATTCACATAAGTCTGTGCTGTCACATGTTGAAGTCACTGCTGGACAAATCACCCTCTTTTTACTTATTTAAATTACCAGGTAACAACATGCAAGGATATGCAAGTATATGCCATTCATTTGTGTTATTATAGCAATAACCCACGCGTGGGTGGCGTGGTTTCGCCCTCGGGACCAAACAAAGGCAACCGTGGTTAAATCCCGCATTACCCACACCCAGAAGTGGGTTATTGCTATTATACAATGACATTATTTAAGAAAAGAAATAATTACTTTTCTTAAATAATGGCATTGTATAATGCCTCTTTGCTGCCCTTCCACAGCTGTCTGGTATTCCGCGGCAGTTCTGATGTACTGCGCATGCCTACGCAGTACATCAGAGCTGTGGGCAAAAACAACGGAGAATGCAAGATCTCCGTTGCTTTTTACTGTTTCGCTATGTTAAATGGGTTTAACATAGCGAGACAGCTTTAAAATAAGCAACAGAGATCTCCGTTACTTATTTTAAAGCTGTCTCGCTATGTTAAACCCATTTAATATAGCGAGACAGGTTTAAAAAAAAAAGCAACGGAGATCGCAAGATCTCCGTTGCTTTCTACACACTGTGTCGCTATGTTAAAGGAGTTTAACATAGCGAGACAGCTTTAAAAAAAGCAACGGAGATCTGCGTTGCTTTTTTTAAATCTGTATCGCTATGTTAAACTCTTTTAACATAGCGAGACAGTGTTTTATACTAACGGAAAAAGTCCGGGCGACCGGACCTTTTTCCGTTAGTATATTGAGGGATTTACAATGGGCACGCTGGTTGGGCTGGCCAATCAGCGTGCACGTTTTAGAGGAGGAATTGTATAATACACATTTTTGTTTTAATACTCCAGGTTCAACACTTACCTTGTATACACAGCCATTACATGGTTAGGTAAAAGTTGTGAGGGTTGCCTGGCATCAATGCTACTATATGTATGTGCATATGATGAAGGTTTTAGCCCCTTAGGTGGTGAGTGAGTGTGCTATGCCTTGCCTCTTAGCCAATACAAGGCCATATTGAGCACGCCTATGTCTGCCTCCACCCACAGCAGCTGTGGATTCCCTCTCTGACATCTCACCTGCATGTGGCTGTGGTGATTTTGCTTTGGTGGTGGGATGTGTGCCCCTTCCCCATGTTGATACTGCTGAAGCTGTTTTCTTAGGATGATGTTGTGAAGCATGGCACAGATGGTGAAGATTTCAGTACATGTATGTGGATTGTACTGCAGGGCTCCCCCAGATGTATTTAGGCACTAGAACCATGACTTCAGCAGCCCAAACACACGCTCTGTAATATTTCTCGTTTGAGCGTGTGTCTCATTATGGCGTTCTTTAGCAGGTGTGTCTGCATTTCTGATGGGCATCATCAGCCACGGTTCCATTGCATAACCTGCATCCCCCAGTAAATGACCCTGTGGGATATCCCCCCCCCAGTGAACATCTGATACACTTGAGAGGTGTTCCAGATATATGAGTCATGGTAACTGCCTAGGTTGACAGCATACACATTCAAAGTGATTTCCTTAGTATTACACAAAACTTGGCAGTTAATAGAATGGAATGGAAGCTCTTTCTATTTATTTAGACCCTTTCCTGTTCTCCAGGCGGTGTCTTGATTTATATATATATATATATATATATATATATATATATATATATATATATATATATATATATACAGTCTATGGCATAAATCCACATAGAAACAAAGTCTGCCAGCACTCCAGAGTGAGATAACCAAATTTATTTAATCACAGTTACAACAGTCCAAATGAGCACTAAAATTAGTGCAATAATCAATCAAAAATAATAATAATCAAACCTGCTTCTGCACTCTGGCCTTCATCAGTGTATTATGTTTGATTGATTATTGCACTAATTTTAGTGCTCATTTGGGCTGTTGCAACTATGATTAAATATTTTTTTTATCTCACTCTGGAGTGCTGGTGGTTAAATAAATTGTGGTTATCTCACTCTGGGGTGCTGGCTGACTTTGCTTGTTCATAGGTTCATAGATTAGTACTAGGCTAACTGCCCTTGCAAGCCATTTTAAGCCTAGCCAATTATCACCTGTGAGATTCAAACTCTGTACCTTGTGTTTGTAAGACAAACACTTTAACCGTTAGGCCACCCGTATGTGGATTTATAATTTTTTGGCCATTGCACTTGCCGTACATGCAGAAGCTTGGTTCAGACTGTACAATCTATGGCACCCAGTATTTCAGGGTAGGGTGCTACAGGGTAGAACTCCTACATATCTGTGGCCCTGTCCTCAGGAGTACGGTCAAAATATATGTGGTCACTGGCATGTTGGAGCATAGCATTCAGGAACTGATAGTGGATCTTGGATGCCATTGCCTGTGACAACCCTAGCGTGTCCACTGTTCATCTCTGAAAGGTTCCTGTTCATAAAATTCTAAGTCTTATACATGCCTTTGTCTCCACTGCTATTGGTTCCCCTCATTTTGCCCTGGGTTTGAGTTGAGGACAGCAGAGGATGCAGAGTTCCTGAAGTGTGTCTCTCTATCCTTCCTGTAGTGCTGTACAATTTCCACCTCATGCAGACTGTGATAAATTAAATGGGGTCTGAAAATTCTTCTCCTTCTTCACCATGGTTTATTAGCAGCAGCTGCATAGACTTGAGCCTGTTGCACATAAACATGAATTAAAGCAACAGCAGCCCTTAACATTGTTTCTGTGTAGACTCCTTTCTATGGCTGTATTCCAATAGGTTTTGGAATTCACAGGGAAAACCAGCACTGAGTGCACATGGTTGCTTTATAGCTTGTTGAATAGCTCTCCCATCCTGGATTGGATGATTAGCATCCAGTTCAGCTGCTTATGCTGTAATTAGCAATCCACAGTGTTTACTGTGGTTGAGCAGCTTTACACACTGTCTAGAGTCACTTAATGAATGCAAACCAGTGCACTACTGTGTGCACGTCACAGTGGACTATGTAGGGTTTATTGAATCTGTCCAATGGTGAAAGTATAAGAAACTTTGAGTTATTCCATATTTGATTTTGACAGTTGTTTCTTATTGTATATACAAATTCCTCAGGTGGCAGATAAGGTGACCTAGTATGCTTATTTCTCTAAGACATTCAAATCTTTTAGAGTAGTCATTTAAACAGAAGTACATCTTTTTTGTGGAATCCCATTTTTCCGTTATCCAGTGAATACTGGCAATTTGATCTTTGGTGCTTCTGCCCCTTCTAATACCTTCTTATATATTTGGCAGTGACATATATTCCTGTCCATATATTGCTGTCATCTGACTTGGGTGATTTTGAGCATTACCTTGCTAACATGCGAAACAAGTGCAGTTGTTTTGTAATTTGATTAATCTTTAACATTGCCTTTTGTAGGGACTGGAATGTAAATTGACTTTTTCCAGTCCAGTGGTGTATGGTGAGTTTCTAAATCTTCTGGCAAATACCAAGAAACAATGTAAGAGCACTTTTTGTAGGTTTTTAAACAACTCAGTTGGTGTTCTATTGCTTCCTGCAGCCTTGTTTTTAGTGAGACCTTTTATGCCCTGATTAACATCATTCTTCAGAATGTCTGGTTATAGATCATAGAACATACCATCATTTTAATCAGTAACATTGCTGTCCTTCTATAGGTCCCCTGTATAGTCTTGTCTCCCAACTCATCTTAATATATTTTGCTTTTGCTTGGTCCCGTCCATCTTTGTCTCTTATCATGGCCATTTTACCTCATGTTTTACTTAGTTTCACCAGTCTTCTTTTTCCCTGTCTAAACAGATTACTACAGCACATTTTATGACATTTTAGTATTTATTTAGTGAGATTTGTCTACAGGAAAGGTTCAACTGGATAATAAATAACCATTTTTCACAGATGCCTGGGGATTAAAGCTCCAGAGAGTTAAATAACATCAAAGAAAACACTAGTACAAATGTAATTAAATAAAAACATATATACATACATACAATTTGATAGCGGGATATCTAGGATACAGTAAGGCATGAGGAGAAACAAGTGATATAAAAATAGAATAAAATGATGATTAAATATGATGATCAGTGTATACAAAAGTACTAGAAGTTTAGGCTACTATACTAAGAAAAAAAAAGATTCAGGTGCACCCTAATAGCTGGGAGAGGGCAGTTTTTGAAAAGCATTGATAGTTTGATGAGGGGTTAGGTTAATACAAATGTAAAGCATTTGTTAATGTAGATCATACAGGTGAAATGCATGGGCATAGCCATGAGTTGGAGAGAATTTTTTTTAAACACAACTTAAATACACGGAGGATAGATATAGTTCTGACTGAATCTGGGACAGTGTTCAATAGTTTGGATATGCAGTATGAGCATAAACTTTTCCCCATACTTTTTTCTGATTAATAGATTACAAGCAGGTTTTTGTCTTGTGGGTGCAGAGGGTACTTTGGAAGATAGTGATGAAGTACTGCTGAGATAGAAGTGCAGGTAGAGGGGTTATATTATATTTTATGGGTTAGAAGAAGTTGTGTATGGCCTAGATGAACTGGGTGTTCTAACCAGTTGAGATCATGTAATGCAGAACAGTGATGAGCTTTATGCTGTAAATTTGGCTATCTTATTACAGTATTGCTCCAGTTGTGATCTAACAGAGATCTGGATGTTAGTCAAAAGAGGTGAGCCACAGAGAACAGAAGGTAAAAGATAAGTGTTAGCTAGGGTGATTCTTCTAGTAAAGAATTCCTTTGTTCTATATGGTAGACCTAGCTTTTGGTGAGTTATTTTTATACAGTTTAGTATGTGAAGATCAAATTTTAAGTTGTCATCTATGGAGACTTCAAGCAATTCGATATGGGTAACTACTTCAAAAACTGTGTTGTTTAAAGAGGTGATGTAGAAGTTATTTTTAGCATTATCATGCAAATGCATTAATAGAAAAGAAAAATCGTATTTACATTTCCACTGTTTTCATGCAGTGTATATGTGTTTTCTTTTTAACAGCTTTAATTCACTCCAACAGTACGTACATTGCTCAATTCCTGTTTTTTCTTAAATAACACTCCTCCTCCTGAACATTATTTTGCATGTATTGTTCTTACAAATTCCATCTATTTATATGTAACTTAATCTTTCCTGTTTTAAAATATCCCAGATTAATTTATTTTATTTTCTGTAAAATATTCAATGTATCAGTAATGGTTGGTTTACATTCTGATTTCAGTTTTCTAGTAATTGCATTTTTGGCAGCCAATACCATTAGACTTAGTAATGCCTTACTATGTCTAGACAAGTCAGATCATATATTATCCAAACTTAAAAGAATTATTTCCTTAGCTACAGTCATTTGCTTCTCCAACATTTCTGAGTATTCTGCATAGAGTTTTTAAAAATCTGTCAGCTTGTTACCTCTCCAAAAATCATGCTTCCAAATACCTCTGTTTCCCATCACAATGCCAACATTTGCTAAGTCTGCTTAGGGTATAACATTCCACTGTTTCTTTGTAAATTGCCTTTCCATTCTCTGATTGATTCTTGTAGTTATCATGCAATATTTTATATGCCTTAAGAATTAACCCTTTTTATTACCAGTCATCTTGAACAGATCAGTTGTCTTTTTCATTCTAGTATCGTCTTCCAGTTCTTTGCACTGCTCATGTAAATGTGCATCCTTATCTCTTATTATTATTCTGTCTGAAACTTCACGTTCACATTCGGTTTGACATGTTTACCCCATATCCATTGTTTTTCTCTAGCTCTTTTTAAGCCTTGATTGGCATTTTGCCTTCGGCCAGGGCATATAACAAATGTAAAATTGGTTTATCAAAGAACTCAACTCAAGTAAAAATATTACTATGAAATACCAGCCAGTGCACTGTCTATACTTGATCTAAGAGAAGCTGTTAGAATCCAAACCTACGTAACAAACACTCAAGGCAGAAGGAAGCTGTGGTCATCAAACAGGTTGATATCCTGAAATCCTGCACTGATGAGGCTACAGATAAATGGGTGTTAGCATGGAACTGAAGGCATCTGTACAAGACAAGATGCTATCTTCAGTGTGGAGATGTGAATTATCAGTTAGGTCTTCTAGCATGGAGGATCTACATCAGTAACTGACCAAGGTGCCCATTAGGGAAACCATTCCTGATTTGCCGAACTGTTTTGAATGTAACACTGATCCAGTTAACACCTCTCCTTTAGTCCCTGATGCTACCTCTATACCAAACTGTGATTTTGAAGTACCTGATATGGCTTCAGTACTGGCCATGATTTCATCTACAACTGACTATAAACAATTCCCATTTAGAAGACCTCTTAAGAAACAAAGAAGGTGGAAAGACTATGGCACTTGTAACAGGAAAGACTGATATCTGCAGCTGTTATGCATAACACTGCATCATTTAAATGTAATGCATTATCCTATAACCTGTTGTGTGACTGAAAATTGTGAAAATGTATTTTATGTAATAACTCTAGTATAGCAGAACATAACATAGTTATTACTATGTAAGTGTTTGTCTATAAGCCTCTAGTTTATGGGGAGGGAAGTAATGTGCTACTTTAAGGTTCACTTGCACATAAGGTGATTGGATGTAGGCACCTAAATACATCTGAATTTTGAATTTGACTAAGACTAACCAGCATGTTGGGTGTTACATGGTTCTTCATGATAGAATAGCTGCACGTTAGCAAATGGAAATTATGTATCCAACACTAGATCCTGTGTGTGGTTGTGTGTCTTTTCATCAGTGTCATGAGGTCTAAGGGTAATGCTGAAGGAACCCAAACACTACATCCAGTACCATTTATTACATAAAGAAATATCACTCATCTAACAGTAGATTTAAGCATATGCTTGATGGTAAACATACCATTTGGACCAGGAATATGCATGCTTCTAATTCCACCTGTCATTTCAATTCTAAAATTAGCAGCTGATTTTCCAAATCTTCTTTCCTAGTCTTACATGGCTTCTATAGAGTTTTAAATCTAAAGGTGTGACTGATGCCAAAAATATTAAATATAGTCTTTGTAGCATAATTTTTCTTAAAGCTTTTGTATGTTCTCTAATAATGTCTTGAAAAAGTCTTTTGGCTTTACCTATGTAAAAACTACAACTAGTGCAGCTTGTGATATAAACCACATTTATGGCAAAAGCTTTAAATTGACATGTAATCCTTGTTGTAGTAACCTTATTATCACTGATTTTGCAAATGTTAAAAAATTTATGTTTTCTTAATACCTGAATTTAGGTCAATCCCTGTTTAGTCTACAGAATCCAAATATGTGCAAAATGATTTTGTGTTTTCTTTTTTTTTTCTTTCTTTCTATGTTTTTTTACTAGTCTAGCAATACACAATATTTTAAAAAAGATACATTATAATGTAAGACAGTGGCTTAACAGGTAGCCCACTCAGCTTTGGTGGTAGAAGATCAGAAGTCTGTGGGTTGTATTCTTATCTCAGATGAAAAGAGGGCCCTGGACTCCAGAGTGTAGTATTCTTCAGCTGAGATGTTAAACCAAGGCCCCATATGCCTGTATTGGTGGTAGCTCTGGTGGATGTAAAAAATCCCACAGCACTTAACAAAAGGAGTAGGGAAGTTCCCCTGTGCCCTGGCCAAATTTCCACTTGTCAGTATGAATGCCACCTCAGGTCTCCAATGAAGAGTACACTGACTTAGTGGGACTAATCTCATCATCAAAGCAGAAATAAATATTCATTGTAAATCTTCTAAACCTACATCATGGGAGATTACATTGTATCAAAAGGCTGTATCAACAGCAATGAAAAATTCTTCAAGCCATGTAAAATCATCTAGTCATAGCTGGCCTTAGGCATAGGCCAACTAGGCGGCTGCCTAGGGCACCGCTTTAGTAGGGGCACTTTTCCAGTATTTATTTGGTGTAGGTAGACCAGGATGGGGGCACTGGGTGGTGTGGTGGGGGGTGCTGTGATGCCCTTTTGCCTAGGGCACCAGTTGACCTAAGGCTGCTCCTGCATCTAGTCATATTAAAAAAAAAGAAAATAAAAGAAAAGGATGCTGGATGTCTTTGATTTGGCTACCAGTGTCTTTGACAATATTATAACTCTAAATATTTGGAGAAAGTCACAGTTAGACACCAAGCTCAAACATTCTAGGCGTCACTGGCTGGTTCATGTTTTTTATGAAATTTTGGTCACCCATAGAATATATTGGTACCTGTGATGAAAAGACATTAAAAAGAAAATATTCCACAGAAATTAAAAAGGTAAACACAATTTCTTCTGAAGTCACATTGATGTAATACATCATGTGACAGAAATCTGAATGATTTCATTAAAGTCCTGCTGGATGAAGACAGAACACTGAACTAACTCCCTGATTGCTGTTTTCCATAGGAAATAACTACCAGTTTGGTCTCTGTGTGCCGACAGTAATTCCTTTATTGTTGTGATTTTCCCATTTTTCCAAGTTTGTTCAGCCATGAAGATAATATCTATACGTTCAGTGGAGTGGGGAGATTACCCCCCCCCCCCCCACACTCACACACACACCTTGGGTTGCAAAACACACATGCAAACAGAAACACAGAAAACATCCATCCCAAATCACAGTGACAAGAAAAAGAATGTTTTTTTTTTCTGTTCTAAGGTTATATAAAGTCAGAAAGAAGATGCTCAGACCAATGTTTCGCATTGGATATTCTTTTTATTCATTTTTGTCCCCACTGCCTGCCAGCTATCATCCATCCTACAGTTTATTAACCCATTCATTATCTATTGGGGCAAGAGGTGATCATAAGAAGCCATTCTGCTGCAAAGGACTAAGTCCATCTCCATGCAGCTATGAGGGCCCTACTATGGCTTCTTCCTCAAGAGCATGCGTGTTTTCCTCTTTCAAAAAGAGCCTGCATCTTGGTAGCAAGGTCTGCTTGGTATTGTAGGCATCACCTCCCAAAGACACTGGAGTGTGTAGAGTACTTAACTTACAAAACATCTTCTTCTTTTGGCTTTTTCCTGGATAGGGGTCGCCACAGCGGATCATCTGTCCACTCATGATTGGCAGTGGAGTTTTACAGTGTCGAGTTGCCAGCCCGGCACCCAACCTTCCACAGAAGGCACACACATGCACACACTCACACCTAGGGCCAATTTAGAGTGTCCAATCCACCTACTGCATGTCTTTGTGATGTGGGAGGAAACCGGAGCACCCGGAGGAAACCCGCACGACCACAGGGAGGACATGCAGACTCCGCACAGAAGGCACCCCAGCATCGAACCAGAGAACCTCTTGCTGTCAGGCGGCAACGCTAACCACTGCACCACCGTGGCTGCCCACTTAACTTGCAAAACATACTTTATTTTAAATTTTGTATCTATTTATTTAATGTTTGGTACCCAAAGTAGAGCACTGATTCTCCTAGACCATATTTAGGCTCAGCATAGCAAAAATACAACCAAAGAAACAATAAACTTCAATCAAAATCACTGCAAAAGTGGTGATGTAAGAGCAAGCATGCAGAGTGGTACAAGTCAGTATAATATGCAGCATAAAAGAACACAGTCATATATATAGTACATAAGCAGATGGAATATAGTTACAAATACCCTCCTTTTCAGCCTTCAAAACCATTCTGAAAGACTTCCTAGCCAAAAGCTGTCTCTGCTCTTGCTCAACAGCAGGATAAACTATACCCATAAATGTGAACAAATACCTGTTCATAACTCACACCTCCTTACTCTTCCTTCTTCATTCACTTCCTTACTTCTATCAATTTCTCTCCCCTGGCTTTCTCTCTAAATATACCATAAGCCTGTTTTTCTCTCACTTCATTTTGCAATTCCTGTTTGTATTATACTAACTTACCTTTAATTTCTCTATAAATTGGCTAAAATTTCTTGAACTATTAAATCATTGACATATAACTTGTATCTGTTCTTAACCAATGTTTTCATATTATGTCTAATTTGATATAATAATTCAAACATTAGTTGTTTTTTTTTTTTGCACTGTTTTCAAAGACTGCAAAATTATTGTTCTGAACATGTTTTGTAATACTTTGGAGGTTTTCTCCCAGGCCTCCACTGAAAATGTACTCCTGTCCAGTCGGACTTTCCCTGTAATCAATGTAAATAAATACATAAATAAATATTACAAGAATTCCATCAGCAAAATAGGCAAGAAGTACCTGTGCACTGTCATACCATTAGGCAGTACGATATGCAGAAAATAATACCTACAGTCTATATAGTTTATACAACTGTTAGCCATAGGATGTAATGGAGAGTGAGTCATGCATTAAATGAGGGGAAAGGAGGGAGGAAAAAAAAGAAATAAAAATTAAAAAAAAAGAAGTCGGGACAAGGGAGAAGTATCTAGCTGCCTCTTACTCGATTCAGGAGAGCTGGGCAGTACTACAGGAGTTTGGGAACATGGTTACTGATAAGCCAGGGAGTACACACCTGATGAAGCATTGTTTAAGCACAGGAACTCAGTGACCCATCAAACAGACCCCTTATGGTATGCCTGAGGTAGTTAAGTAGACCCTGAGATATGAACTTTGGGAGATGTTGTATCGTGGTAATCCAGAAGCCTAGTAGTTTACTTCTGTTTTAACATGTCTTATTATAAAATATAAGCTAACAAATAAATATATTGCTTTATTTTTAATTCACAGTAATAACAGATAGTCCTGATACCTAATCTAAAATAGTCTTAAGTCCAGAAAGCTACCAAGTGCAGGGAAGATTGGGATAATAAATAGGAGGGACTCCACCACAATGGTCTAAATTGAGTCCTGCAATTGCTAAGGGCAGCCCTGTTTATATCTTCCAAAACATACATGTTAATGGAAAAACACTTATCTACCAACTGTTTGATTAGATAACAGCAATATTTGACCTCTCTCCCCTCCCTGATTGTGGTCCTTTTCCCCACCCCTCATTACTTTTGGCTGGAATACCTATACTATAGCTAGCTACTATGTGCTTCTGTTAAACAAAGTAAAATAAATTATGTGGCTATTATTACTTTCTTATTACAACAAAGCATCTGATGTGTACACAGTCAACAAACTGACTATAATTGTTGGGCAGACATTGTTTCTGCTGCATTTGTTTAAGTTAACCAGTTATTAATTCTGGTTTTGCAAGACTAATGTGTGTATTTGTGTAAAGAAAGTAAATATTTCACTGTTGTTGATCATTGTGTGTTTGTGTGAAACATTAAAACATTGCTATGGCCATTCTATGCACTTATTATTATTACAATAAGCCATCTGAGGTGTATACAGTTAACAACATGACTATAATTGCTAGGCACAGGGGACTGTCTGTGGTTGAAATTGAAGGACCCTGTTGTATGCTTGACTTAAAACAGTCATTATTCTGGCTCTGCTATGGTTCCATGTTGAGTTTGCATATCCTCCACTATATGTGGGTTTTATCCATATGCTGTGGTTTCCTCTCACATCCCAAAGACCATCCACAGGTGAACTGATATTCCTGAAATTGGCCCATAGGTGGCTGTGTGAGGTGGTGCATTGAATAACATTGTCATTTTACATGAAGAAGGTCTCTCAGTCAGTTTTTGTTTGTAGTGCTCCTGTGCAGAATTCACATTTCTTCCATGTGCTTATGTACATTTACTTTTGTTTTTTTGATTTCCTCCCACATCCCAAATGCATGCAGTAGCCGGACTGGATTTTCCAAATTGTTTGTAGGTCATTTTGTAGGTTGGCACAGTGATGTACTGAGTAGCATTGTTGCTGCACAGCAAGAGGTTCTGTTACTTAATGTTTCGCAGGGTTTGCCTTCTGTGCAGCATGTGAATGTCATCACTGTCTTCATATACATTTTAGGGTATTCTGTTTTCTGTCCAGATTTCAAAGGCATGCATGTGGCTTAGAAACTTTAAATTGTGTGTGTGGGTGGGTGTGCATGTGCGTGTGTGTGTGTGTGTGTGTGTGTGTGTGTGTGTGTGTGTGTGTGTGTGTGTGTGTGTGTGTGTGTGTGCATGCACATGTGTGTGTGTGTGTGTGTGTGTGTGTGCGTGTGTGTGTATTTCTGTGTGCATGCACGTGTGAGAGTATCTTGTGATACACATGGCTTTTCAGGGTCAGTATGCATGCTTGTATGAAAATATATTATCCCTGCATCTTATGATTGTCTTGGCTTGTCAAATGTAGCATTAGTGTAATTATCTTTTAAAAATAAGGCATAAAATGCATCACAGAACATCAAGGCCCTTAGAGCTTTTTCGGCCCTGGTACATATCCCCACACCCCATCTGTATAATGTGATTTTGACACAGACTTAGTAGAGAGATCCCATCCTGAACCTTTAATCTGGGCTTCACTTAGTCTAAAGCTGGCCATGCTCAGAAATGCACAGAAGGTCTCTGGAGCTTGTGTGGAGACTATGAACACTGTGGTTAGTATTTATTTTAGTTTGCTGACAATTAGACTGCAGACATTTTCAAAGAACATTGATATAGCTTGTGCGGGGACAGGAAACAATATGGTTATAACTTTTGTAACTTTTCTCACACTCAGATCTCGGAGGTGTGCCCAGAAAGTCACTATTGCCGGTGTGTGGGCTGGGGACTGTGTGGTCATTATTTATTTAACTTTCCTTGCAATCACAGTTCAGAGGTTTGCACAAATGGGTAATATAGCTTGTCTAGTGGCAGTACACTGTTGAGAAACAGCAAGTTGGAATACATTACTCTGATCATTATTTTTTCGCTTTCGTTACTGTCAAGTATCAGACTTATGCTAGTAGCTATCTTTTGAGTGTAGAAAGAATGATGTTTATGTGTATATATGTTTGACAGTAGCATGTTGAATTATGTTAATGTGGCCATTTGTGCTTTCAATTTTGTCTTAGTCTTATACCTCAGAGATACTCAGAAGGTAAATGCCTTTTGGGAATAGGGGTGAGAAGGCATGCTGTGTATATGCATTAAAGCCACAATTTGAAACTATGACTGTGGCAATTTCTTTTTCACTTTCATCATAATCTAATAATGTTATTACAATATATGCTTGGCCATGGAGGGTGTGCGGAAAGGATGCAGGAAAAAGCTGAAGAGTAAGATAAAATGTTAAAAAAGGAGTGCAAAAGTAATCTGGCTTGTATTGGGCATCCAGGATGAAGGAAATCCAGGGGGAATCTGGGGGTTGCAGTCAACAGAGGTAACATAGATCCCCTCACCTAGGGTACCATTGCAATTAGTCCCAGCTCTGCCACCCTCACAGGTTGACTCTTTCAGCTCTTGGGCTCTTAATTGAACCTAGGTCATAGTTAGAGTTTTGTCCCACTACACTATGGAACCAAGCATATTTCACACCGAAGGATCTGGTGCTAAAACAGAAAGATAAATAATGCAAAATAATTGGAGGTCTATATGCAAGGATACAGCTGCAGCTAACAAAACTGATGGCTGGAAGTTTTGTGTGTATGTTACACAGTGTGAGGAGCACAGGTAATAAGGTACACTTTACAGTGATCAGTATGACTCATAGAAGCACAAAGGGATGATAGATTTATGTATGTATTTTCTTGAACTTATTTACTGCAATTTAAAGCTGAGCTTCTAAAATATGTCCAGTAGCAAAGAAACTAAAGTCTTTCAATAGCACTTTAAAAACACATTTCCTCCAATGGCATCTTATATCTGTTTTTGGCCTTAAACTGATTTACTAAACTTGTGTAGTTTATAGCCCTTAAGGGGGAAAAGTAAACAGTTCTGATGGTGAAAACTGGCATTTCAGAAGACTAAGTCTCTGAGTTGTTAACTAGCTGCTTCATATGGATGCACTATAGGTACTCAATTCCCAAGTGACTATGTTGAAGCCAGGGACTTGAGCACCTTGTAGCTCAGGTAGGCTAGTGCATGTGTTTGAACTTGAATATGAGTTTGGGCAAGCAACTGTGGGAGGGAATGCTCTTCGCACTCAATCTCGAATATGAGTTCAGGCAAGCAGCTACAGGGAAGGAGGGGAAGGGGGTTTTAGGCTTAGGGAGTGGGAGGGAGATTCTGGAGTTAGGGAGTGGGAAGGGAGTTTTACGGTTAGGGACCAGGAAGGGAGTTTTAGATTAAGGGAGTGATTGGAAAATTTAGGTTTAAGAGGACAGTTGCAGTTTTTATGGAGTAGAAACAGAATTCTATGGTTAGGGAGTGATCATTGAATTTAGGTTAGGAAGGGGGAATTGGAGTTTTAGGGTTAGGGAGAAATTGGGGACTTTAGAATTAAGGAAGGATAGTGGAGTTTTAGGGTAAGAGAATTGGGTTGGGAACTGGATGGCAGTTTTATGGTTATAATTAGGGCTCTGGTAAGGCTAAATAGTCAATAGGGTCAGATATTGGGAGGGCTACACAGAAACAAGGTGTCAGGGTAGTTGGAGTTAGAGCACTTGCTTTTTTGAGCAATTGGCAGTAAGCAGATGTATAGCAAGCTATTAACTTCAAGCACCTGTTGTAGACCCACTTCCTGTGGTACAGGATTTGATTTCCTCAGTAGTCATTTGATTATTTTGTGACCTTGAGAAAGTCACTTAACTAAACAGTACTTTGTGGCACCTGGGAACTGAGCTAGGCTTGTCAATGGTTTCTTGGCTCACACACGTAGTAACTACCTATGACAGGCAGAACCCCTAAGATACAATGCATTTGAATCTTTGTCCTAATGATTTCACTTACAGTCATCAGTATTTCACCTGTTCTATGCCTGTAGAAAGTGCTTTGAAAAGTTTTGCTAGCTGCGCACACACACACACACACACACACACATATATATATATATATATATATATATATATATATATATATATATATGGGTCTACTTTACCTTACCGACACCACACTTCACCGACACACAAAACACCGAACCCTAATGACCGAAACCACACAACACCGACAATTCACAAAACCGAACACAATTACACTGACACAAACAACGTAAACTACACATCATACACAATCACGTATCCACTAACCCTAACCCAAACCCTAACCCTAAGGTCCGACACTACCGCACAGTTACCCTACCCGCACCCTAACCCTAACTCACTTAACCCACCCCAAAACAAAATGCCCGTCACTATCGCACACTCACCCTACCTGCACCCTAACCCTAACTCACTTAACCCACCCCAAAACAAAATGCCCGTCACTATCGCACACTCACTCTACCCACACTCCAAACCTAAGTCACTTAACCCGTCCCTAAACTAAACTCCGTCACTATCACTCACTTACCTTACCCGAACCCTACCTCCCTACCTCCGACACTACCACACACTCACCTATCCCACACCCTAACCCAAAATCCCACAACAACGCACACTTACCTGACCGCTCCTAACTCCATCACTATCGCACACTTACCAACACGTGCTCACACGTTACCCTTGTCGCTCTATCCGCTGTCGGCACATCACCTTTTCGGTAAACTTACCTGTCGGTCATTTCATCTCCCTCTTCCACGTGTCGGTCAACTGAGATTTCGGTAAATTAAAGTAGACCCATATATATATATATATATATATATATATATATGTATATGGGTCTATGTTTCTTGATTGAAATTTCACAATCTCGAACAAGAAACATGGAGACCCATTAAAGCGAAAGTGCTCTACACTGAAAATGCACTTTTGCAAAAGCCGGTTCTCCAAACCAGAAAAAAAAATACTTTAAACAGTACCCCTGCACTGTGCCCCCCACACTCCCCCTACTTAAGTATACTAACTCCAAGATCGCACTACTGTGGGGAAAAGGATATATTCCTTATCCCCTCTGTAATGCGTTTCAGAGAACCGGCTTTTGCGAAAGTGCACTTTCAGTTTAGTGCACTTTTGCTTAAATGGGTTTGATCTTCTGGTTGTCGAGAAAGTGTGTTTTCGATAATCAGAAGTTGTCTCACACACACACACACACACACACACACGCATATATATATATATATATATATATATATATATATATATATTACACACATACACACACACACACACACACACACACACATATACACACACACACACACACACACACACAGACACGTGTATATATGTATCTATCATAAGTTTTATTTTTTGTAACTTTCTTTGATATCTCATATTCTTGAACAGTCTTCTTACACGCTGTCACTTAATATCTGTCCAAAGCTGCAGAGAATTCATTTACCTAAGAGAGATCTTTATTTTCTTGCTGAAGCTTTCATTCCCTTTCTGTAGTCTACAAATTTGTTTTCATTTGCAAGCAGTTCATCTTTCATGTCCTATAAGTATGCAGTACAAGTAAACATAGCCACAGGCCTCCATTTAGCCTGACTCTGAAGCTCTGTCCTTTTAATTTCATTTTGTAAACCTTTCTTCTTTTGTTCTAAGCTAGTGATTTAATTGCTTGCCTACTCCAAGACAGCTTTCATTACCTCTAATTTTGTAGCACAAGAAAACCTAACCATAGATTGCAGCTTAGCTTTCCTATCTGGCTCAGTTCTTTTAATCTGATTTTATAAAAAGTCATTTTCCTTACACATTTGTTTTTGTTTGTACATGACAGCTGTCTGAGCAGCTCAAAGCAAAATACCATCATGTGTCTTTTATGCCGCAGTATTTCTCTCATCCTGTACACAAAAGGGTAGCATTTACACTTGCAGTCCTATATACAGGGTCTTTTATGCTTCCATTCTAACACTTGTGTTATTATATAGTTTTTTTCTCTTGTAGCAAAAACCTAGGTCTACTGGTCAGTTCCCCTGTTTCTTAAATTCCTTTCTTAGTGTTATCATGTCCCTTTGTTAGCTTCTTGGCTAAGGTTATATTCTGTCCCTGGTGTTTCACGTTCTCACTTTTCTTTGAAGGATCATGTTGTAAAATGATTTATTTTCTGGAATTTTTACTGATTATTCATTTCCAAATGCAGTTTGTCAGTAAGGATTGCTGTCATGATGGACTGGTGTTTCAGAAAGGCTGGTAGAGAACTGTGCCAGAGTAACTGTATGACATATATGTTATGAAAAAAAGAAAGAAAGAAAATATTTACCATTCTGCCATTACATGACAACATAAGTTGTCATCCATTTTCTAAATATTGTCTTATCAACACCAGTAGCAAAGGACCCTTTTCCCTCTGTAAGGAGTAGGCTTCCTCGCACCTCTTTAAGTGCAGACTGGATGAGTTTCCTTTTGGTTAAATTCAACTTGTTGATGTAAAACTTGCTGATTAATATCTTCCACAGGGATACCACTACTGGGGTGGTTTCTAAGCGTACACTGGCAGTGACTTATTTTGTTTTTTGTATTATGCCTTTTTTTTTTACCCTGAAGTTGATATATATAACCCTAGGGGTATGGGGGCTTGCCCCCCCCCCACATGGGGGTGATGAGGGAGATTGTCTCCATGCAAAAAGCACTTATTTAAAAACAAAAGCTTCATTGGGATGACTTCCTGACATCTCATACTTGTTGACATGAATCCTCATCATACTGAACATCAGGTAGTCATAGATGAGCCCATGACGAACCTCATCCCTTGGTTTATGTGGGTACCAGTTATGGATCAAGAAGAGTGAATGAGCAAATAAAAGGGTCATGCATCTCTTACTTTTTTTTTAAACCACCAGCTTTTGTAATTCTAACTTTAAGCAATAAAAGTATTAATCTTTCATAAGGAATTGTATGTGAATTAGATAAGATTAGTCAAATGTATTTCTGTATCCAAAATGTTACACGAAGGGATTGTGATGCTTAGAAATATTTTTTACACAGTACATTAAGTGTAGGTTGTCTTAACCAAAATATCTGATTTGTTGTTTCAAACAGCCTTCACAGAGCCAGCAGTGTTACATTTAACTCCTTTTTTATTTAATTAGTCAATGGTTTTGAGCTTGTTCAAAATCATAGACTAAATGAAAATTCACAAGTCCTTTCTTTTTTTTTTTAAACAAGTTTATTGTTTTTAACATACAAAATAAATATCATAACAATTTATACAAGCAATTAAAATAGAAATAGTTATAACATTCAATAAAATAACCAAAGTATTTACAAAGACATCCACTACAAATCAAATCAATTGATTAAACTATAATGTCATACTATTGAGACTAAGATTTTTTTAACATGTTTTGTAAAGTATCCCATATAATATAATAAGATGTTTTTCTAGTAGTTCTTGATTTTATTGTCATCAATTCCATATGACACACTTCAGTCATAACATTTTTAAATTCATTAAATGAAGGAGGGGTATCTGAAATCCAATTTCTGGTTATTATTTTTCTAGCCACTGCTAGAATAGACCATAATAAGGGAAGTTTAACTTTTTTAACACTTTTAGGAACAGGTGTGTTAAATAATATAAGTGATTTAGAAACAATGAAATTATCTGTGAAAAGGGCCTGCAAAAATCATTGATTAACTTCCAATATTCCTTCAATTTTATACAGTCATAAAACATATGTGCCCAATCAGCATTTATTTCTACATTACATCTTTTACATAAGTTGTCTTTATTATTTATTTTATTCATCATTAAAGGTGTATAGAAGGATCTATGTAAAAATTTCCAAGTAAAAAGTCTCCAATTAATGGAAGAAGTAGTTTTATAAGCAGATTCCAATATATATTGTTTATCTTGTTGTTTTGGTGATTCACCATTGATGGAAATGAAATAATTCCAATAGGTATCTGAACTGTAATGAGTTTCTTCTCTGATAATTTTATGTATGTATGAGAGCTTACCTTTATCAGAAACTCTATGTTGTAAATTTAATATCAAGTAATCAATCAGTATTGGAACAGATTCTTTAACTATTAAAGACATTAAATCAATTTTATTAATAAGATGTTGTCTAAAAGTCTGAATTTCTAACCAACATGTTTCTCTCAAATCAAATTCTTGCTTTAAGAAGTCTAAATTTTTACTTTATTATCAGACAGCAACTGATACCAATACTTTAGATCATTCTCTGTGACTAAAAGAGTTCTTTCAGAGGTGGTTGACAAAAGCATACCTTGTGTATACATTATAAGGAATAGAATAAAATTCCATTCCTTATACTTAGGATGCATGAATATAAAATTACGATAACTGATAATAATGTTTAATGGGTAACTAACTATATATTTTGGTGTAATGGATGAAGTACAAAATTCTTTTAGTAACCATAACATGGGGTTATTTACAATAATATTTTTATGTATTAAAGAGATTTTCATGAAGTGAATACTAATTAGTTCCCAGTAATCTTTCCATCTTGCAACATATGACTGATCTATTAACAAAGTAATAACTTTTATAATAGAAGAGATAGTATATAAATTAAAGTCTGGAAATGAAATCCCCCTTGAGACCAGCTATTAGTATGTTTCTTTAATGCAATCCTAGGTCTATTAGGTGCCCATAAGAAATTTAACATTAGTGAATTCAATTTCTTAATAATTATTTTTGTAGGTGGGAGTATTATTGATTGCATTAAGTATAATATCTTAGGGAATACTATCATTTTAATAATTGTGAGTCTCTCTTCCATGGTAAAAAACATATTGTTCCAGCTATTGAAAAGATTTTGTATATTAAGAAGACAGGTACTATAATTATTATGTATAATAGATTTGATATCTTTAGTTAATATTATACCTAAGTAAGTTATCTGACCTGAGTTGGGTATATATTTGTTAAAATCATTAATGAGGACATTTTTTCGTGTGTATATTGGTAATATTTTAGTTTTTCTTCATTGAATATTAAACCAGAGATATTTTTAAAATCCATCATTTTATCAAATAAGGACTGCATAGAAGAGTTAGATCCAGCTGATGTAATTAGAACATCATCTGCAAAAGTTGAATTTTAGATATTGTATTTTCATCTATATCAAATCCTTCTATATCAGTACTGTTTCTGATCAAATTAGCCCAAGGCTCCATTATTAAAGTAAATAATAGTGGAGAGAGTGGACACCCTTGTTTTGTACCTTTTAAAATGGGTATTTTTTGTGAGACATATGTTCCTATCTTAATGTAAGCCGATGCTCCTTTATATAGATGTTCAATTAGATTTACAAATGCATCTGAGAAGTTTGTGCACTTCAGTAAGATAAACAAGTAGTCCCAACTTACTGAATCAAATGCTGAACTTATATCGAGACTAATAAGTGTTAAATCTTTCTTTTTCCTATTTGCAAAATCAACGTTAAAGTTCTCCTTATATTATCAAAAGTATTTCTATTTACAATAAAGCCTGTCTGGTCTATATCTATAATGCCTGGGATGATTGTCTTTAATCTATCAGCAAAAATACTCATAAACATTTTATAGTCAACATTAAGTAATGAAATAGGTCTATATGAAGTGCATCTGGTTGGGTCTTTATTGGGTTTTAAAATTGGTGAAATAAATGTGTATTGCCAAGATAGGGGAGTTGTTAACTCATTTTGGGCCAAAATAAAAACCTTATGTATTAATGAGTAAGTACTTTTGGGAAGAATTTTATAGATCTCTGGTATAATACCATCATTACCTGGTGCTTTGTTTGATTTAAGCTTGTTTATTTGTGTAATAACCTCTGTATATGAAATATTTTTATCCATTAGTTTAGTCTGTTGTTTATTAAGTTTTTGTTCATGTTTGTAGTTATAAATTTCTTTATTTTATCTTTAGGCTCCATGTTAATGTTATTATGATTAATTTTGTGAAAGTGATTTCTAAATTCATCTAATATTTCTGGTAAACTAGAAACATTCTTCTTTTTCCTTGGAGAGAAAATTTCTTTGATATGATTTTGTTTATTCAACCTTTTGTTTTATTTTTAAGTCTATGTAAGTATTTGGGACTTATTGAGTAAGACAAAACTTATATTTCTCTAATGTTATTTTAACTTTATGAGTTAAAATTTCTTTGTATTTCTCATTTAATTTATTTATTTCTTCAATGACTTTTTTGTCCATAATATTTTCTTTATTATTATGTTTGTATGAGTCTAATTTGCTTTGAATATCTAGTAATTCCTTGTCCCAAAATTTCCTTTTATTATTATACCATCTGATACTTTGTCCATATAAATATGATTTTAAAGCATCCCAAACATAAACAATGGAGACTTCAGGTGTATTGTTTAAGTCTAAAAAATGTTGCACTTCTGAAAGTATATAATTTTTATAGTCTTTTAGTTGAGTTAAGTATGCTCGTATCCTTTTGATCTGAACATTGTAAGTATTTTTTATCATAAACTCAAAGACAATTGAATTATGATCTGATATAGGACACAAAATGATTTTAGAATTAATTAAGTCTGTTACCATCTGGTTAGAAATAAAGACTCTATCTATTTTTGAATAAGTTTTATATCTGTTAGAAAAAAAGTGTATGGTAATGATTTTGAATCTATCTGATTATTAATATCATTCAAATGATATAAATTAACAAAATCCTTTAAATGTTTTGCATTAGATGTAATTTTCCTTTTTCCTATAGTAGTAGTATCTTTTCATGTAGGATACAATTAAAGTCACCTGCTAAAATAATATCTCCTATAGAAAATGATATGATCTTATTGAGATGGTGTTTCACTGTATTAATGCCAATTCCTGGTATCCAATATACATTGATTAATGTATATGTCTTTCCATTAATCTGTATTGTAACCATACAAAACATTCCTTTATCATCTTTATAAGGCTTAATAGTTTTAGGTATGGGCATACTTTTATTCCATAAAATAGCCACTCCTCTTTTTTTCTGAGTGTGTTCTGAACTAACCAAGACTGTATATTTATTAGTGGCTAATTTATCAATATCCTTTTTCAGGAGATGTGTTTCTTGAAGGAATACTAAGTTGGCCCTATGCAAATTAATGTGTCTCATTAAACTTGCCCTTTTACATGGGTTATTCAGTCCATTAATGTTTAAAGAAATTCCTTTTAGAGAAATCATTTAGCTTTTATAAACATATAAAACATATAATCAGAATAACAATTAACAAAATAAATGATATTATACCTCCTCCTTTAGATGTACCATTAATTATAGCTGTATTTATTGAAAATCTTATGGGATTTTGTATAAGCTTCACTTTTATTTGTAGTGACAATGAGTTTATAAAATGTGTTGTGGATGTCAGAACTATATACAAACAACAATAAACAGGTGAAAATAATATTAGGATTAAACATTGCACCCAGCCTGGAGTTAAGAACTCCAACTTTGAGTAGCACATACCACTCAAGTTATCCCCCTATCCTAAGCAGCAGTACTTCAGCTGCCACCATATCAATTCATTACTAACTATTATTAACTAAAGTTAACCTCATTTAATTAGATTATCTAGTAAGACAAAGCTAAACAATTTATAAATCAGCTTCATATAAACAAAGAAGAACATTTAGAAACAGCTCATATTACTATGTACATCTATTTTGTAAAATACACTCATAATCAAAATAGCATTCTAATAAAATTGATAATGGGAACCGAGAAGAGAAAGAGAAAGAGAGAAAGGAAGAGAGAGAGAGAGAGAGAGAGAGAGAGAGAGAAAAAGGGGGGGCATATCTATATATTAGTTTATTAAAAGTTTGTAAAAATAAGTTCTTATGTTCATTTGGATTCAATAACTTAGGCTATTATGGTTCAGACATTACATATATTAGGGTATTCCTACTTTCTGCCATAGAAATGCAGTTAACAGTTTTAAAAACTTTAAATTACTTGCACCAAAGCTTTCTTCTCATACTTATTATTGCCAGTAAATAAAATATTTATACTCATACATATGTTTACAAATCATACTGCACAACAATGTAAATTCCTAGTTATACATAAATCATTGCGAAGAAAGCCATCTGTATTTTATATATCTGAACTGCTGCTTTAAAATATGTCACATGACAGTTTCTTCTAAGATATAATCATAATGATACTTGTGCTTGTCAATTAGATAAGTCAAATGATTTATAACATTATATATGTTTAAATCATAAGTATTTATATACAATAATATGTTGCAGTCATGTAAGCTTTCAAAAACATGTGTATATATGTTTTACCTTCTATGCCTTCTAAAATATCTCACTTGCTTACTATGGCATACTGAATCATTTAAAATCATTATAACTTTCATATTTTATAAATTACATCTTAAATAAGTAAGTTGTCATAAAGAATAACTCACATTTAGATGTCATAAAGTTCGTTTTTCATCACAAAGTCGCATTTAAAGCAGTTCTACTTCCTGGAACAGTGTTCTTCTTGAATCTGCGATGTGTCAGTGTGAAATCAGGGGTCAAAGTTCAAAATGACTGCATTCAGCTTCTCTGCGTGTATTCTGAGTGTTGAAGCTTTTAAAACAACTCGAGGACACTATTCACAAGGTAACCCACATCCCAAATTGTCTCCCTTTACATTCTGTCTGGAATTTTAGTAAATGCAAGTGACTGACATTCATTTAGTAATACAAATGAAACTAAACAGTGCAAAACCTTCGCGAAGTATTTTACAAGTCATTACAGTCTCTATGACAGTGAAACCAAGCCTACAGTTATTTAACATATTATACAACTTATTTTTATATGTCCCATTTCATTTTCTCATACAAATCTTATTATATACATATATCAGTATTATCAGAAGCATATAACTGTACTTATAAGAGAGAAAGAGAGAGAGAGAAAAGAAAAGGAAGAGAGTAGAGAAAAAAAGAAAGAGAGAGAGAAGAAAAAAAAAGGAAGCTACAAAGAGTATCTACAAAGAAATATTACTTGCTGTTTGTATTAATAAAGTTAAACATGAAACATATTACTTACAACTATTTTAGTTCTAATTATTTGCAATTATATCATGACAAATTATTTGTAATCATGTATAAGCAATAAAGTCATGGTATAATATTTAGCAACAGTGTTTAAACAGCATATATAGTTTTAAAGAACTAATAAGTTATTATTTCACTTTTTCCATATTTTACATCATACTTCTCTCCTTGCCCTCCCCCACCCTCACTAAATGCATAGTTTAAAAAGAATGCCATTATTTAAAACAAGAAGAGAAAGAAAATGTATCAAATTACTAACCTTAGGTCTCTTTATCACAACGAGAAACAAGTTGATTGATAGCATGTTATTTGTTCCTCAGAGAGTTTGACTATTTATGAAACAAAAACAGTTCTTTGCACACAGAAAAATAACTTTGAATAAATCTTTAAAATATTTGTGGCTTTCTGGAGATGCAGTAACTCTATTTGAAGAGATTAAGAGAGAAGGAAAGAAAAAAAAATATATAGAACATGTCATTTGTTTTTTAGTCTTTTTTGCTTCTCTGAAGTCTTCCAAGAAGTTCCTGTTGCCATCCTCTTTAACGGAGGACTTGCCCATTCCATATCTTCTATTTTATCTAATATCTTATTTTTTTTAATATACAGCAAAGCAGAGTCCAAGTCTTCAAAAATTCTAGG
Source organism: Protopterus annectens (assembly GCF_019279795.1). NCBI lineage: Eukaryota > Metazoa > Chordata > Ceratodontiformes > Protopteridae > Protopterus > Protopterus annectens. Next base: position 219,537,076 of record NC_056734.1, read on the forward strand.
GCCATCAGGTAAAAAGATTTTTAGTTTGGCAGGAAATAAAAGGTAAGTTTTGAACTGTGCTTTCTTAAGTTCTCTTATTAATGGCAAAAAAACTTTTCTTTTAGTTATTACCAAGGAAGAATAGTCATTGTCAAAACGCACAGTTGCCTCATTAATTTTAATAGGTGCTTTAGCCCATGCAGATTTTAATACCATCTCCTTGTCATAAGATGATAAAAATCTTACTATAACTGATCTAGGATACTTTTTGTTAAGAGTTAAAATTAGATAAGGACCTACGGGCTCTTTCAATACCAAAAGAAAATGCTTCTGACAAGTCTAAAGTTTTGGGAAGCCAAGTATTTAAAAAGGAAGTAATGTTGTTACCTTCTATATTTTCTGGCAGTCCAAAAATCCTAATATTATTGCGTCTAGATCTGTTTTCCAGGTCATCAAGTTTGGATTGTAGGTGTGTGTTCTGCTTCAGCAAAAACTCAATGTTAATTTCTTCTTCCTGGATTCTGTTCTCCATATCATTAACAGTCTCTTCTATGCCTGTAATCTGAGACTTCTGTTGTTGCAAGTCTTGATGTAACAAATCCATTTGTTTTGTAGTTTTTTCTATGAAGTTATCAATTTTAGTATCCAGTTTGTCCATTTTGGTTGTTAGTTGCTGAATAGTAGATATCAGAGACTGAAGCTCTTTCTTGATGCTGGAATCCTGACTGTTTGCCTTACTGGAACTCATTTTGAACAGAGGTGATGAAAGAGAAATTTCCAAGATGATTTCTGACAGGAAAATTATTGAAATTTTCTTTCTTTTTTAGATATTATTCAAGAAACTGATATTCCAAACATATTTAGAAAGAAAATTATTTCATTAGTTGATTTTTAAAGTAATTATTTCCTGTCAGTGCAGTTAAGTTGGTGGAGCTGAAGAAATCTGCTCCTATCCTGTGTTCATCCTTGGCCATGCCCCACAAGTCCTTTCTTGAGGTAGTTAATGCTTTATCATCATGTTTCATAGTGCTGTATGATATACTGCTAATGCCTGTAGGTAGGATGAAGTATGCTTTTCTGGGTACTTGCTGAGTTTAAGCAGTGATCTCTTGGGTAGTTACTCCTCCACAAATGTAATTTTTAAAGTTTATACATTTATGGTGAGTCTAAACATGAAGAGTGACTCATCGTTAGCCATCCAATAGTCCTCTTTGTTCTGAGGCCATCAGCATTAGATGTTCAATAATTAAAGTGTCTTGGTTTCCTGACTTTTAGGATTTCCCCATCCGTGTGACGCAGAGTTCCTCCCGAACCCAATTCAAGTGTAACTTGGACAGCTGGATGGGCAACAGGAAATTCATTCCTGGCTTGGCACCTATGTCTATAATGGATGCAGGCAGCCTGTAAATAGTTCAATTCCCAGGCCCCTGCTTGTAAATGTTTCAGCTACCAAGTCCCTGCTTATGCTTATCAAGGGTACCAAAACTTGTCAGAGATTTGGGATGCATGGCTAGGCTTAAACAGGCCCTTGTAGTCATAAGCCTAGTAAACAACTATGAACCTTTGCACCTAAAGATGACTTATTTTTGAGCATGTGCACCTAGGATTGTTAAAAATGAATCTTTAAAGAAATGCTTATGACTCGGCCTGCCATCTTCTGTAAAGCTACACTCCTAATCATAGAGGTGAATGTGTGTTTGTGTGTTGGAGGGTGAGTCTTGTAAATGACCAAGTTCCAGTTTTAGCTGCAGTTTTTTTCTTATTGTAGAAAATGAGACAGTAATGTGACAAGGCACTTAATTAAGATCATGTCAATTTATTTATTTAATATTTGATAACCAGGTAGGCGGTCTGGTCAGTTTTCCATTTTCAGCCATGACCCAGGTTCAACATGCAAGGATATATTCATTTGCTATTTTTCCTTAAATGCATGCTTGTTGTAATAAACTTAAAACTGTATGCAAAATTAAGTGCCATTCATTCTAAGGGTTGTGTTCTCATGCCCTTCTTAGAGTATGGTGCTATGGATAAAAGTGGAGACTTATAGAAATTAGCAAACCACAAACTGTAGGAAAGTTGAGAATTTTTAAAGTTATATTTTCAGAACCACCAAGCCTTGATGACAGTTACTACCCTGCTGTTCTGGAAAAGTTATACCTGTATTCAGTGTGCTGTAAGATGCTTAAAAAAGAAGCATATATCAGAGTAGTATCTTCACCATAGTTAAAGTATCTGTATTTCTGAACCTCAATAGGAGCTTTCTTTTTTGTCTGTGTTGTGAACACTGAAAGAAGAAGAAGAAGAAAGTATTCCCACTCTTTTCAATGCATTTACTTGTTTCACCACTGAATATTGTTTATAGTCAGGCTTTTCAGTATACTCCAATCAGACCTGAATAAGAGAATTTACAGTGCCATTTAAATACTGCTCTTAATTAAACCAGTTATGGATTCCACACATTAATACGTTAACTAGTAGAAGGATCAAACAATCTAGCTGAAGTGGAGATGGGAGCTGTCACAACTTGTTAACCTATAGTGTTAAATGATAATCTTTGTCAGATAAGTGGACATGGCAGCCACCACAGCTTATTAATCTCCAGCGCTAAATGATAACCTTTCCCTTGGGTAACACATAGCTGTAAACTTTACACAATAAAAATATTACAAAAGAGCTTAAAAGTAAATAAATGAACTTTACTTGAACAATAAAGCAAACAGTGCAGTTACAGATAAATATGAAGAGAAGTGAAAAAATGCACATGGAAGAATAAAATATTCAGATAAACACAGGAGAATATTTAAAGAAAACCTCTGCTTTAGGAGGTGACATGCGTCTAACTGCCACTAGCTTAAAGTGTACATAAGCATTCTGTTATAAGATTCTAGAGGATAACGGGTAGAAATTACAGGCAGTTGACTTACAGGCAAGTGGTCACCTCAATATCTTCCTAGCAAAGACAAGGCAGAACAAAGGCCAGTCTCAAATATTTATACATATTTCAGGTCAACACACTGCTCTGCTCTACATAAACCATGACACGTACAATGAATGTGTTAATGAATTTTAGCACTTACATGTGAATGTGTTTACTAGCGTTATGGACAGCTTTTGGTTTAGTTTCATGGTTCATTGCATAAAGACATCTTTCGCAGATATCAATGCCATTGGGAAACAATAATTTTACATATTGCAGGATGTCTAATATGCAGGGATGAGTGATTTACTGAACCTGACTACAGAGTATGTGACCATCAGAAACTGCAGTTTACAGAAAATGCAGAAATATAAATAACAAGTGTATTTAGCAGGGGCTTAACTCTATGCACACCTAGATTTACATCTAAAATCCAAGATTGCAACTCAACATTTTTAACCCTGACGGTATGATAGATTTAGCTTTGATGACTCTGCCAGTGTTGTATATTTGTAATATTGATCTGCTGACTCAGCAGTTTCCATCTAAAGCACCTCTAAGCTACTGATATTAACAGCATGTCTGCAGAAAAACTTGCAACAGCTAATGCAAAATGAATGACTGTATATTTGTTTGCACATGATATTGTCCTGCTAACCTCAGGTGACTCTGATCAGGTTGACTGGAGTCAATTCATGTAGTCTCGGCACCTTTTAAGAATGCTGTTTGTGCACCCTCCACAGGACATGTACCAGGCACAATGCAGTAGGATTATTCCCAGGGCAGATCCAAGGCATGTTGGATGAATCATGTTCCTCAGTTTTCCTGGAACAAATGGGGAGTCCACTCAATGTTCTAGAGCTAGAGAGGTCTGATTTGCACTGCTTAGCTATCTAGCTAGAACTACTACTTACAGCAGGACAAACAATTTTGGAAATTGATTGATGGTGCATCTTGCATGTTGCAGTCTCCTTAACAGCTTTTGGTATACAGTAGGACTCTGTTATGTTTACCCATTTATGCTGTGGGTTTATTGATCAAGATAATAACTCAAAATATGTATTGTTACTGAGAAACTATTTTATCAATAAGAATTTGTGTAACTCTCCTTCTGTAAGTGACGATACAGGCCCTTTAACCATGCACTTTCTGTGTCTTCAGAAACGAACATATTAGTCTTCTGGTTTTGATGCATTTGATTTAATTAGCTGTTAATGATCAGTATAATATATGCAGAGTGAAGCCTCAACCTCACTGTTAAAGACACATTTTTTATGAAACTCCATTATTTTTTCAGGTATTCGTCATTACAGATATACATTCATTTCATTATCCATCCTACAGCGGTTGATGTCTGTTTGGGTAAAGTTATTTGAAATGTTACACTTAAAGTTCTAAGCATTCTAAATCATGGATGTTAGTCTTTGATACCACATGTCTATTTAGCTATGTAAAATAGCTTTATTATTGATATGGGAATTGTGAAGCGTTGCATGAAAAGTCTCAGCTTTACAATGCAGCCTGTATTTACTGTGTTTGCTTTGAACAAAAGCATGTATACATGTGTGCACAGACAGACACATACATGCACATGCCTCTTGACTTCTTTGCTCAAGAATTCTACACAAACCCAAAAATAATACGTGTACAATGGGTCAAAATCAGTAACAATTTTTAAATATTGTACCAATTCAATTACAAAGTTAATAGAATAGCAAGTTTTTCACCAACTTGGCATTTTCTGAATAATAGTAAATATGAAACTCTTTATGTCTGGCATAACTGACTGGCTGTAATGCTCAGTGATTCTGTGAAAGATAGGGCAAAAATATCAGGCTACATCAGGCATAAGGGCAAAGTCAGAGACGCATACACATGCAAACACACACACACACACACACACACACACACACACACACACACACACACACACACACACACACACACACACACACAAACACTAGACACTAATTGGTAGTGTTTTCTTGTAGATGCAGTCACCATTAAGAAGTATGCATTAAATGTTGTCTGTGTCTTGCTTTGAGCTGTCTGTGTATTGGCGAACAATGCAGAAACCAAAACACATTGTATTTTCTCCCTAATTAGAAGCAATCAGAAGAGAATGATCCACTCACTCAGGTATCCTATTAAAACTGACACAAAATCCATATTTTCCACTGAATCTCTTAGGAGATGACAGTACTTTAAAATAAAGATTTGTAGTGTTTTATTCTCAAGTGTGTTAATTTGCTTTTTGAATGTTCATAATACACATTTGGTAATGCTGACTATTGCAGACAAATGAGAGAATACCTAATGCATGTGACATTGTGCCTAAACAGTAGCAGATGTAAGGTTGGATAATGCTTTTGTCTGCCTTCGGCGTAGTGCATGAAGCTTATCTGGGACATGTAAATTGACTGATCACTTTGCTAACCCTCATGCCAATACACAATTTTTTGCTGCATCATACAACATGTAGGCTGGAGGGAGACAGATTTCACCAAAGACTAGCGGAGCTAAAGTTTTTTTTTCACTAGACATCAGCAGAGGTGGTGGTGGTGGTGGGGGGTTGATATGGCTACACAAAATCATGACAGGGAAATATAAGGGAGTCACCCTAAACAGAAAGGACAGAGAAAGGAGGAGAGGAAATAGACAGAAGAGTAAAGGGATTATATACTTCTTGGAACCGTGAAAGGGCTCCTTCATGTTAAAGACTGTAACCACATGGAAAGACAGCTAGAATGAGAGGTGGAAAGGTAGTTCTCAAGTGATAATGTTAAGAACAAGACAGGTGGAAAAAGAGTGAGGAGGATGGGAAGGATGGGGGGATTGAATATTAAATGCAGGCAAACATAAAACATAGTGTAATATTTTACCCACCCCACTGGTGATGCCTGCCTAAATAAACACAAAAAAAGGTAATTTTTGCAAGACTGCATCACATTTTTATTTTGTACTATATCATCATATAGTATGAAGTTTGCACAAAGTTCATTGATAGAAACATATATTTTGTTACCAAATAAGGATCATTCAGCTACATATCATGTCCAAAATCCCACCCACCTAATGGACAAGCAGCATTTACTTGTTAACCAATATCTTCCTTTCTGTTAGAGATTACTAGAGTTTTTTATGTATGTCCCACATACTCTTTCTTTTTTAATTTTTGTACCCTCCCAGCTCCTTGCCTGATGACTCTAATACAGATACCCAATCAGCCTATTTGTCTAGTAGACAAAGCCTGGGCAAGAGCCCAACAGCCCATTCAATCACATATGGAAATTTAATTGGGACTTCTGTTCCTCAGTGACATTTGAGTGATAGGGAGTGGGGCGAGCTTTCTGATCCTGAGAGGTGGATTACCATCTCCCACTGAAAGCACCCCTTCCCTGTCCTCAGATCCTCTTAGTTCCCAACTGCTGTCCCCTGAGGGGAAGTATGCCTCTACATGGTGAATTCCACTTTGCCTTACTGATACTAAGCACCACAACAGCATGTGCTCAGGTGGCTCAAATTTCACTTGGTGACACCTAGTGCATGCACTAGGTGTTACCCCTGTTACAAGCTAGAACAGCCTCCCTTCTCCACTGGAATGAGTGAGCAACATTTTCATTTCCATCCTGTCTACTCCTATAGTCACCTTAGTTACGACTTAAAATTGGGTCACCTGAGGCATAGTAATGGCTTTATCTCTCTATGCAGGTGTGGGCTTTTATCTTATCCATTATTGACACACAATACTATTTTTTATTCTAAAAAATACTCACAAGGTAATTTTATGCCTATACAATCTCCCTCTGTGAAAATTATCCCACATTTCATCTCTGGTCCTTTCTGTCTTTGATTTCAACTTATTCCTTTTTGCTCATATACATCTCCTCTTATGAAAGATGATGCTGTCTTAGATTGTTTAGGCCTTTGAGGTACTTAGATGTTTGTATAATTCGTCCCCCCATATACGTGTTAAAAAAACTTGCTTCTGTTTATCGTGTTTAGAGACCTGTTGGTAGCATAGTGCTGCGAAGGCAGGACAAAAAACAACACACACACACACACACACACACACACACACACACACACACACACACACACACACACACACACACACACACACACACACACACACACACACACAGGCACACAGACATGGATATCTATCTGTTGATTTGTTTGTCTATTGTGGTGTGTGTGTGTGTGTGTGTGTGTGTGTGTGTGTGTGTGTGTGTGTGTGTGTTAAGGCCTTTGAGGTACTTAGATGTTTGCATAATTCATCCCCCCATATACGTGTTAAAAAAACTTGCTTCTGTTTATCATATTTAGAGACCTGTTGGTAGCATAGTGCTGAGAAGGCAGGACAAAAAACTACACACACACACACACACACACACACACACACACACACACACACACACACACACACACACACACACACACACACACACACAGGCACACAGACATGGATATCTATCAGTTGATTTGTTTGTCTATTGTGGTGTGTGTGTGTGTGTGTGTGTGTGTGTGTGTGTGTGTGTGTGTGTGTGTGTGTGTGTGTGTGTGTGTGTGTGTGTGTGTGTATACATGATGAATGGTCAAAGAACAACTTCATCAACATCCATTTTATTGGAAATAACTGTTCAAAATGTAGACTCTCAAAAACACTAAAATAGCAGGGGGTCAAGCCCTCCTGCATCTTCCCATGTGGGAGACTGCATCCCCCACACCTCCTGCCATTTAAATATACCAGCTCTGAAATAGCATGATATTGGTGAAAGGGTAAAATTTGCCTATCTCCGGTATTCAGAAATCTTGTAAAATATTATTTATTTATTTTATTTATTTTCCATTTGTTTACTGGGTCAGTCCGAATGGACACAAGAGACTGTTTTCAGTGGAGGCCCAGGGAGAAAAGCTCCAAATACATAGTAAAAAATTATAAAAAATGATAAAAAGAATACAAAAATTATATAAACATAGCTATTGTATACAAAGAGCACAGAACATATCTTCTTCTTCTTCTTCTTTCGGCTTTTTCCCGGTTAGAGGTCGCCACAGCGGATCACCTGTCCGCTCATGATTGGCAGTGGAGTTTTATGGTGTCTAGTTGCCAGCCCGGCACCCAACCTTCCACAGAAGGCACACACATGCACACACTCACACCTAGGGCCAATTTAGAGTGTCCAATCCACCTACAGCATGTCTTTGGGATGTGGGAGGAAACCGGAGCACCTGGAGGAAACCCACACAACCACAGGGAGGACATAAAAGGAGTAAAAATCAGAGTTTTACAACTGATGCAGCATACAGTAGTTAGAATATTGAGAAACAATTAAACAATATTATAAAACAAATATATAATTGCTTGAACATAAATTCAAAAAGATGTTTCCATAGACAAACAGGGTCATAAACTAGAAATCATAACAGTAAAGGTGGCCTAAACACCTGGTTCACAGTCATATGTACTAAGTGAAACTGCACAGTACACTTGTGATCTAGGGATGTTGGAAGTCAGGAACAGGTGAAATTAGTCTGGTTCTGTACGGGAACATATCCAAGTATTGAATAGGAGATCTTTTAGTAGGGATTTGAAAGTATGTTTACTATTTAGACATCTAATGTCAGGGGGTAGAGAGTTCCAGTCCTTAGTAACTGCATAGGAATAAAGAGATTGGCCTGAGCTATGTAAGCAATTGGTAACAGTCAGTAGGGTGTTATTGGAAGATCTTAGTTGATGCGCAGTATTATGGAAGGTGAACAGACCAGAGAAGGCATGTATTTTATTTGGTTGGTATAGCAGTTGATGGGTCAGGAGAAGTTGATTGTATTTTAGTAGGTTAGGGAGTTCTAACCATCCTAGTTGTCTTAGGGAGAGGCAGTGATGAGAACAAAACTTAGCATTGGTTGCAAATTTTGAGATTTTATTGTAGCAGGTATATAGGTTCAGAAGGTCAGATTTGTTTAGGTGCTATATGTTTGTCGAATTTTAGGTTTTGGTCAATAGTTACACCTAGTAGCTTGGCTTGAGTTACTGGTGTGATAAGAGTATTGTTGAAGGATGGTATTGAGAATGGAGAGGTAGGGGTGAAAGGTTTGGATGGGTGTAAGATCATGAGTTGGGTCTTAGATGGGTTTAGTATGAGTTGAGAGGAATTTTGCCATTTTTCTATAGTAGTGAAAGCTTCCTGGGTTCTGTCTTGGACTAATTGTAGAGAGGGGGCTGAGCAAATAAAGGTGGTGCCATCAGCATACTGTACTATATTAGTTTGTTGGGTAGCTGAGGGGAGGTTATTGGTAAAGATGGAAAATAATAAGGGACCAAGAATGGATCCTTGCGGAACACCTTGTCCCACTGGGAGGGCGGGGAGTGAGAGTTATGCCATTTAATAGCTTGTTGCCGGAAGGACAGATAATTTTTAAACCACAGTAGACAGGAGTTATCCAGACTGAGCTCAGAGAGAGTTGATAGTAATTTGCAGTGGGATACCGTGTCAAATGACTGTTTGAAGTGCATGCATTCCATTTAATGACTTTAGTAATCATGAAAGATATTTAGTAATCATGAAAAATATTCAGTAATCATGAAAGATATTTGAACAGATTGTCAGTTGACCACATCATATGCAAAAAAAAAAAATAAATAATATATATATATATATATATATATATATATATATATACACATACATATATGCATATCTATAAAACTACAAGAAAAACTCAGCCAAGCTAGAGTTTTCACTGTGTGTACCTTAAACCTCCTGTAATGGAAGCCCAGGGGATATATGCAAATAATCCCTTAAAGGACAGCAAATGTTTTATCTGAATATCCACGACTTTTTTTTACTTTTTAAAATTTTTATGATTACATTCAGGTCAATTCAAGGGTTTGGGTTTATCCCCTCTTCTGAAAGTGCCCCAAGAATGCCCCTTTGTAATGTTTAAGTTGAATAAGTGTCTTCCTTTATCTAGTCTGTGTATAAGTTTGTCAGTAAGAAACAAAGGATAAGCATGAACATTTTGCACATTATTAAGGTTTTTAAATTCTCCACAGAAGTATATTGAGCCATCTGACTTAGGCAATATAACAAGTGATCCAGAATCACATCTAAGAAGAACATTCTCCAAGCTTCCTTTTTCATTGCTTGCTTTAGTACTTCAAACAGTCTGTAGATATTCATGTACAGCTTTACTGCGGAATGTGCCCTTAGACTATGCTCCTTCAGATTTGTCCTCCCAGGCTAATCTGAAAAAGTCTTCCTTATTTCGGGCTAACAACTCTAGCAACTCCTTATTTGCTGTGTTTTGGATAAAGACTTACCTATATGAACAGTAGGAATGGATTCCTTTTTTAGCTTTAAGAATGGGTTCTTTTTTAGCCGTCCTTTTCCTGCTACAGTGCTACAAGTCACTGATGAAGATTGAGCTTCACTTCATTAGTGACATTTCATTGATGTGACAGATTAAATCTGTTTTTCTTTTGCCAGGCTACTTGAGCTTGATCTAGCTAAACTTTTCTAAAATTTAAAATGGAGTTCACCCGCTTAACTAAAAGTTTATTTTCTGTCGATGGTACTACTACTAAGACAGCTTCTTCCTAATTCATATTCCCTCCTTAAAAAATCCTATTATATATCATTTGTTGCATTTCCAGAACTTTTAACATGTTCTCTTTCACTATGGACAACACCAAGTTGGTATTTTTTCTATTCCTCCCCGATCTGTTTAACAGTGTCATGTAGATTTCTTGAATGTCTGCTGTACAGGAGTACAAATAGTGTAAACCCATTGACACTTGTGGCACCTCTGTTATATCAAACAACAAGTAAGGCAACTGATTCCAGTTTTTTGACATTTACATCAACTACTTTGCCTAACAAAAAATATGTATTATTGAACCTGTCTACTAAACCATTAGTCTGTGGGAAGGTAAACTGAAGTTTTAACTGTTTAACCTGAAGGCGTTGGCACAGTTGCTGCATAACCCTTGACATAAATGGTGTGCCTTGGTCAGTAACTATTTGTTAGGAATACCCTTTGTAGAGAGTAATAAGTGCAATTCTTTGACAATAGGCTTAGTATTAGCTTTATGCAATAGTACAGTTTCTCAACAATTTGTGGTGTAGTTTGTTATGACAAAGATATTTTGATACCCCCTGCTAGATCTTAACAATGGTCCAACAATGGCCATAGCAAGGCAGTCAAAATATATATAATAGACATTGGAATCAGATGATTTGCTAATCCATGGAGCTGATTTCAGATATTCTGGTCAGGATGAAGATGACTTTTCTATTTTATTTATAAATCTTGATAAAATAAAAGTCTGGCTGATAACCAGGTGTTAGTTTTACCCATTCCCAAGTATTATTTATTTATTTATTTGCACTTTGTTTACCGGGAAAATCCATTGGGCTATTCAGAGCTCAATTTTAATGGAGGCCAGAGGAGAAAAGCTCCACAGTACAAGAACAAAGGTGAATACATACATTGGGAATATAATTCAGAAGTATATACAAAAAGGTTATTAAATTAGTTGACAAAAACTGGCAGACAGGTAGCAACAGGTAAAAGAGTGAACATTATATGACTTTCGATGTATTAAAGCACTGAGGATTTTCACTGAATATTATTTGATATGAGACAGGAAAACATTAGTTGTATTGAATATTCTAAGGAGGCTTGGTACAGGTGCAATTCCAGATAGAAGATAGGTGGTCACGTAATGAAGTTTTGAAGAGGGCAGGATTCTGGATTGTTTTAATAGATAATGACAGAGCATTCCAATTTTTTACTATGAAACAAGAGTAAATAAGCTGTCAGGCTGGAAGGTTTGGTTTATGTCCTTACAAGAGTTGCTGATTTTCAGATCTGAGAGACCTCTTTGGGTGGTAGTAAGTAAATATTGAGCTAAGGGCAGGACAATCTGAAGGTTTAAAGATAATTTTGTATGCTGTAGTTAGTTGCAGGTAGGAGAGATAGTGTGGTAGTTGAAGCCATTTTAGGGAGTGTAGAGCAGAGCAGTGATGGGTGGAGTATTTGGAGTTTCTTGTGAATTTGGTAAATGTATTGTAACAAGTCTCGGGCGTTGCTTTTAGAAAGGATTGGAGGTTGGTGAGTAGAGGGGTGCTGTAGACAAGTGAGGGTAATAGGTAAGTGGAAGCAAGGGTTTGTTTAGTGGAGAGGCTGAGGAAGTGATAATGTCTATAGAGAATTCCTAGCTTTTGGTGAGTTTTGTGAATGTTATGTTGTATGTGCAGGTCACATTTCAGGTGTTCATCTATAGTGACTCCTAGCAGTTTTGTGTGGGTAACAACTGTGATTGTAGCATTACTTTGAGAAGAAATAATGAATTGGATTTTGTTTAATGGATTTGTTTTCTTAGGGGTGAATAGTATGATCTTGATTTTATTTGGGTTTAGGGCTAGACAGTTGTTGTACATCCAGGTTTCAGTACTGGAGAAGGCCATTTTAGTTTTATTTTGTAGGTCAGAAATGGAATCAGCAGAACATGCAATAGTTGAGTTATCTGAGTATTGAATAAGAGTTTCCTAATGCATAGAAGAATGGAAATTATTAATGAAAATGCTGAATAGGAGGGGTCCAAGTGTATGGAGCCTTGGGGAACCGCAGTAGAAGTGTTAAGGTATGGAGAGATAGAGTGTTGGCACTTGACAGCCTATTGTCTGTCTTTTAAATAGCTTGAGGACTAGTTGTGTGTGTGTTTGTGTGTGTGCGTGTGTGTGTGTGTGTGTGTGTGTGTGTGTGTGTGTGTGTGTGTGTGTGTGTGTGTGTGTGTGTGTGTGCGCGTGTGTAGGAAGTCCAATGTTAGAGAGCTGGGTTAGAAGTAAAGGGTGAGAAACTGTATCAAATGCCTTTGATGGATCTAGGAAGGGGGTGGAGAAAATTTTGCCAATGTCAGAGGCTCTGTTAACTTTATCCGTAAAAGATATTAGGGCAGTTGTTGTGTTATGGCCAGTTTGTAATCTGTGTTGTGTGGGTGAGAGGATTTGATTATGAAGAAGAAAGTGAAGAAGTTGAATATTAATACATTTTTTTCTACGATTTTGGTGATAGGAGATAGAATGGTGATAAGTCGGAAGTTAGTGATATTAGTATTGTTGCCTCCTTTATGAAGAGGGAGAATAAATGATTTTTCCATGGTTTGGGGACATAGGATTCTTGAGTGGATCTGTTGAGAATTATACTTATAAAGTAGGCTATAGCATCTGCTGCAAGTTTTAGATATTCTGCGGGTATGTCATCAGGACCATTAGAGCAAGGTTTGAGCTTGATAAGTAGTGTCTTTATTGTGGTGATTGGAATGGGATTTACAGTGAAAGTGGGTGTAGAGTTGTGAGTATAATAGATTGATGTAGTGGAGGGGGAGTAAGCAGAAAGTTTTGATGGTGATGTATTGCTTGTGCTGCATTGTGCTTGGGGAAAATTAGATGTGATGTCAGCTACTGTATTGATAAAGAAAGAATTAAATAGAGTAGCTGTTTCATGAGATGATTTGTTAGGTTGTGGGCATGGGTTGCTTTTTGTACCTGGATGTAGCAGTGATGAAATGGAATTCCAGAATCTTTTTGGGTTCTGCTTGAGGTTAGATTGGAATTTTAGACAGTGTTCTTTTTTGTCTTTGCTGACAAGTCTTTTTTACCTGGTTGCACAGTTGTTTAAATTTTAACAGGTCCAGAGTGCTTTTATTAGCTTGCCAATGCTTCCATATTTTATTCCTATTGTGCATAAGATCTTTAGTAGGCATGGTTAGCCATGGGGCATGATTTGTTTTGATTCTGTTTATATAAAGTGGTGCGAGGCTATTTAGTGTATCCAGAAAAGTAGTGTTGAAGTAGTCGACTGCGTCATCAAGAGAGAGTGTTTCTAGAATGTGCCAGTTCATCTTTTTTAGAATATTGATGAAAGTCTGTGGGTTAAATTTAGTCAGGTTCCTAATATGCATTGATGTTGATTTTGGCGGGGGGGGGGGGTACAGTGAATAAAGACAGGGAGTTGGTCACACAGGGTGTTTGAGAGAGTTCATACTGCAGATATTTTATTAGGATCTGTGACTAGAATCCAGTCTAAAGTAGAGTCACAGTCACTGTGTTATTAGGTTTGATTGGTGAATTGATGAGTTGTGTGAAGCTGAATAGATTAATATTTGAAGAAGGGAAGTTGGAGTTGAGGTCTATCCAATTGATATTTACGTCTTCTAAGATGATAGTTTCATTTTTAGTATTAGTAGAAATCCAGGCTAGGATATCTTCTAATAAGGGCATGTTGTTTCCTGGGGAGGTATGTAAAGGACTGTGATACACAGATTTTAGCAGCTATTTATATTTAGGAAAGAAATGAGAATTTCAGTGTTAGAAAACTGCGGAATAAGATTTGTATATGGAACTATATCATAGGTGTTAGAAAAAAGTATTGCTACCCTGCCTCCTTTTTTGTGGGGTCTGTCAGATCCTATTGTTTGAAATCCTGGGGGGAGATATTCAGAGTCTGTAATTTAAGGTTTTAGCTAGGTTTTGGTAGTGGCAATAATGTCTGGTTGATTGTTGGTGACCCATGAGTGAAAACTAAAAAATTTATTGTGAATACTTTGGAGATTTAGGGTTACCATATATAAGAATTTGTGAGAATTATTGCTAAATGGAGGTGTGGTAGCATTTAAGTACCTTTATCTGCACTTTTTTTTTCAAAAAAATACAGTATTTAAATTGATTTTAACTGTGTGTTGCAGGAATATTAACTGAACTGGAAGTTAGTCAGTGTTTGCTGAATTTTGTTATTTGCTAGTAATTACAGGTGTGGGGGTAGCCACATTCTTTGATTTCCTGTCCTTGCCTATTTAAGTGGTACAGTGTGAACTATTTTCTGCTTAAAAACCTCAGCTTTGGCCGGCTAAGAACTTGCTGTATTCAACTGGACGTATAAGAGAATTTAAGTACCTTTATCTGCACTTTTTTTTTCAAAAAAATACAGTATTTAAATTGATTTCAACTGTGTGTTGCAGGAATATTAACTGAACTGGAAGTTTTGACTCTGCTCTTCAGTTAGTCCCACCCATCCTCCCTGTTTTTGTTTTGGTGTTAATCTTAGTGGCCTTGAAACTGCCCGCCTCTCTTGTAAATTTGTGTTTGGATACTCCTTCTGGGCCCATCTCATTTGCTCACTCAACTGAGTGCAGTGAGATCATATTCTGATTTCAGGCACTCCTACTGTATACAAAGAGAGCATCTGGGAAACAGAAAAAAAAAATTAAGCTTGTTTCTTGCCTTTCCTGTTAAGTGGTATAGACTATTTGTAGGCTTCTGAGCCCCCAAGCCCTTCTGTGTTGGAGGGAAGCCTTATAGCTTAGTTTTTTTTCTTATAACTAGCCAGTTTTCTAGTTTCAGCACTCAAATCTGTTTCTTTGATCTCAGCACGTGTTCAGAAAAAAAAAAAAATTCATCTGCTTTTACTGTACTTGTGTTTCTACCTACTTTATTTTACTTTTGCATCATCTTAAAAGTACTCTATTGTATTTATTACTGCTTGGTGTAACTCATTCTAAGCCTTTTGGTTTAAACACTTGGGCTTCGGACCAGTTGTTTTGCACTGAGAGGGTTTGTGGTCTGCACTGTAGTGGCAGAACAGGTAGCTTACATCCTTCTAGGTTGGGAACTGCTGATTGAGGGCTCAGTGTCTGTTATTCTAAAAGTGTATTAATTCTGGTTTAAGCACTTGGGCTTTCAGGCCAGTTATTTTACATTAAGAGGGTTCGTGGTCTGCACTCGTGGGAGGAGAGGCTGGACTCTGCCCTTCTGAGCTGGGAATTTCTGGTTAAAGGCTTATAATGCATGCATATCTGAACTGCTTCTTACTGAAGTTGGTGTGCCTTGTTTGCTGTGGCATAGACTGGATTCGGGCCTGCTGGATCTAGCTTTGTTTGTGTAACTTGAGCACTAATCCAGGCATTCTCTAAAGTATTCAATTGTATTTATTACTGCTTGGTAGTAACTTGATTAAAGTGTAGCTATCATTCTAAGTCTTTTGGATTAAGCACTTGGGCTTCAGACCAGTTGTTTTACATTAGGAAGGTTTGTGGCATGCACTGTGGTGGCAGGACAGGTAGCTTTCATCCTTCTAAGTTGGGAACTGCTGATTGAGAGCCCAGTGTCTGTTATTCTTAAAGTGTATTAGTTCTGGTTTAAGCACTTGGGCTTCAGGCCAGTTATTTTACATTAAGAAGGTTCGTGGTCTGCACTCTTGTGGGAGAAGAGGCTGGACTCTGCCCTTCTGAGCTGGGAATTTCTGGTTAAAGGTTTATAGTGCCTGAATATTTGAACTGTATCTTACTGAAATTGGTACACCTTGTTTGCTGTAGCATAGACTAGATCCAGGCCTGCGGAATCTAGCTTTGTTTATATGCTTGTTGTTTGTTTGCTTGTTATTTCACTGGAACGCTAATTCCACCTAATACACGGCTTCTCAGCGCTTCTGTGGATCACTAGTGATATCTGCATTGCTTACTGTACTTATTTCCTTGTTTCACTTGAAAGAAAGTTACTGTTTGTCGTTTTTGCATTTAAGTTACCCGTAACACATTGCACTTAAGTTACCTGGCACTTGCTCGCTAAAGCAATTATATAAGTCAGCACTAAAAATTAAAAGCACTACACCCTCACTCCCCACTGGCCCTTGTTTTCAATTATTAAGGAATTCCCAATATTATTCTAGCATGTCCAAAGGTCAGTTGTCAATCTCCTCTCCGGTCCAGCTGGTGAATCTGGGAATCTTGAGGCAATGTTACAACTGCCTCATGTACACAGACAACCCTCTCCTCCTCCCAACAAATTCCAACACATGTGAGAGATGCAACCATATAGCCAAACTGGAGGCTAAGCTCTCTCAACTCAGTACTGGCATAACCTGTCAGGAGGAGAAGGAAACCACACTCACTACAATTCCAGTCTCACATAGACCTACCACAACAGCAAACCAAACACATAATCACACAAAAACATACTCGGAGGCTCTAAATAAAGATCTGCCTAAGCAGCAGAGACCTCCAAAGCAGACACCCAAGTAACCGCTACCCCAAAACAAAACACATGCAACACATATCTCACAAAGCCAGTGTGCCGAACAGTCACAGCCCTTAAGACTAAACAACACACCTGATACACTTGTAATAGGTGACTCTATCGTCAGGCACACTGACGTCCCGCTCACCAGGCTGAACAAGGAGAGGGTCACGGTGAGCAGCCTGTCGGGCGCTAGGATCCGCCACATAACACAAGCACTCAGGTCACTCCAAGGCAAGTACAAATATGACTCAGTCATTGTCCATGCTGGTGTGAATGATCTGAGACGTACCTCCCTGGACTACATGAAAAGAGACATAAAGGAGCTCTCTGAGCATGTAGCCCAGGCGGTATGACCCTGACCTTGAGTAGCATCTTACCCTCACCAAGAATGATGCCACAATATGAAGACAAGATGATCAATTTCAACAATTGGCTTAAGTACTGGTGTCATTCAAAGGGGATCCAATGCCTGTCAGCTTGGGATGATATGCTCGACAAGCCACAATGCTTCGCTAGGGATGGCTTGCACCTGTCACCCCTGGGCTTTCAGATATTGGCAAAGGCTCTTGCTACCCCCATAGTGCCTTTTTTAGGCAAGGCTCAAAAGACAAACCCACCTCCATAGGTATCACAAGGGATAAGAAACTAAGAGTAATGCTACTCAACGCCAGAAGTCTAAACCTCAAGATGCATGCACTCGAAACTCTCCTTAGCATGGAGAACATCGATATCTGTGCAGTAACAGAAACCTGGTTCAGGGCTCCCGAGAGCACCCCAGCACTACCAGTTTATACCTCATACCATGTTTTTCGGCCCCAAAACTTGGACCGAACCACAAAAGGAGGGGGAGTATCGATATTCATCAAAGATACCCACACCTCCAGGTTGGTGGCAAAGCTTGAAGCATCAGAGACTATCCATGTGCAACTAACAGTGGGTAAAACTGCCTTCCAGTTTATAGCCTGCTACAGACCACCCTCCCAAACCCAGGAACCCCACTCGGCCTTTCTGAGAACACTGGAAAATATGAAGGTTTCTCCAAACACCATTATATTGGGTGACTTCAACTACCCAAACATAGACTGGGAGCATTACTCTAGCTCCAACACCCTAGCCCAAAGGTTCCTAGAATTTATAAACTCAAATGCTATGGAACAACTTGTTACCACTCCCACAAGAGGGAAAACATACTGGACCTGATCATCACCAACATGGGGACTCTATGCTCCAGACCAGAAGTGTATCCCTCACTGGTAAGATCAGACCATAAACTAATCTCACTGGATATTCACATCCCGACCCCACCCCCCTGCCCAGAAAACCACAGTGAAAAACTTCTCTAAAGCAAATTTCACACTCCTCAAAACTGAGGTGGAATCCTTCAAAGCCCCCGGGCCTGTGGAAAATACGGCCCAGACCGCAGAATCCTTTATAAACGCATTCTATGAACACCTTCAGGAATGCATGGATCATGTGATCCCAAATAAAACCAAGACCCAATCCTCCAAAGGCAGACATCCTGTCTGGTGGACCCCAGCCATAAACAAACTATACAATAGAAGGAGGAGGAAGCTACTAAATGATAGAGCAAAATCCCAAAAAGGGAAGGCATCACTGATCAGTATTAGCAAAAAACTACGGGCACTCATAAAATTGTCTAAGGCCAGCTTCGAGAGAAAAATTGCACAGGACACTAAGGATAATCACAAGGCTTTCTTTAGTTATGTTAGGAACCTGGGTGGTAATTCCCAGATATGCTCAGAATTAGTCCAAAATGACAAAAAATACACTGAACCCACAGACATTGCCAACATCCTAGCTGACAGGTTCAGTGCAAACTTCTCCCCACCAAAAGGGCAAATATCTATCCCAGCAGAGTGCTGCCCCCGTGACATCTCAGACGCTCAGGTAAGAGCCGCCCTCTCCAAAGCAAAAAACACAGCATCAATGGGACCAGACGGTGTCCCGGGCTGCATCCTACATGAACTCCAAGAAGAGCTGAACCCAAACATAAAACTACTGTTCAATCTCAGCCTTACTACAGGATATGTGCCCAAAGAGTGGCGTACAGCAGCAGTGGTCCCTCTCCATAAAGGTGGTGCCTCAACGGATCCTGGAAACTATTGCCCCATAAGCCTGACTAGCTTGGTCTGCAAAGCTATGGAAAGGATCATCATGGACCTCATAAATAAAGATATTGGGGACCTACAGACACTGGATCCTACCCAGTTCGGCTTTGTTAAGGGCAGATCCTGCGTCTTAAACCTGGTTGATTTCTTTGAAACAGTCACCAAGGCCATTGACGAGGGGAAGGTGGTCCACACAGCCTACCTGGACCTCGCAAAAGCCTTCTATACAATACCCCACTCGGGCATTATAGATAAGCTCACCAGCTTAAATATAAACCCCTATGTCACTAGATGGATTGCAAACTGGCTCAAGGACAGAACCCACATGGTTAGAATTGCTGGATCCATATCAGACTCCAAACCAGTTACAAGTGGTGTCCCACAAGGCTCAGTCCTGGGACCTCTCTTGTTCGATATATATTTCTCGGAGGTACAGGCCAACACGGAAGGACTGTGGCTGACCAAGTTCGCAGATGACTGCAAACTGGGCGCCATAATCGACTCTCCAGCCGACACAAGCATCCTCCAAAAGGGCCTCATAGAAACAGACAACTGGTGCCAGAGCCATGGCCTCAAGCTAAATGCCAAAAATTGTATAGTCATCCCCTTTGGCAAAAACAAAGTGCCCACAAATTACCACATAGGTGGTAATCCATTAAGTACAGAAGAAGTAATTAGGGACCTGGGGACACAACTTGAAAGCAATCTCTCATTTGACAACCACGTGGCCAAAGTAGTTAGAAAAACATTTTATATAGCCCACCTAATCATGAAGGGATTCACATCTAGATCAGGGGAGGTCATCGTGCCTCTTTACTCATCCCTCATCAGGCCCATAATTGAGTACAATGCCCCTTTTGGGATGCACCTTACCAGACACCTGCAGCAACTGGAAAGACCCCAAAAGTACCTCACCAAGAGGATCAAAGGGCTCAAACAGATGCCATATGCTGCCCGGTTAAAGAAACTCCAGCTCTACTCAGTGGCATACTGTCTGCTCAGAGGCGATCTGTGCCTGATGTATAAAGCCATGTCCAACCCGGAATTAATGGACATGCTGCACCTCAGAAAATCCAAATCCCATTGAGCTACGCGCTCGTGAGACTTGAACCTCAGCACTGAAATAAATAGGACATGCTGGAGGGACAGATTCATAATCCAGAGGCTCCCTTCACTCTGGAATAAAATCCCAGTCCAGGTTAGGCAGAGTCCCTCATTGACTCTCTTCAAGAGGAATCCTGATGAGTGGATGGGAGATCGTAGGTTTACCCCGGGTATCACTTCTGTGTCACTGTTAGACAGAGGCACAGTATACTAACCTCGAAAAAGGGCATAGCAAAATACATTTAAAATGGGTGGCGAAAGCCAAACACATTCTGGCTAGGCTTATAAATGCCCTAGGGCAGATAGCCTAGTATGAACCTATGAACCTATGAACCTATTAGTTGAAGTGGGACCTGGATTGGGGGTGTATGTCACCACATAAAGGTACAGTGGTAAAGTTAAATGTGTATGACAGTGGCTTTTGGTTAGTGGGAGGTTTGATAAGGTATGTTTGAAAATAGGGGGTAGTATTATTTATAGGCATAATTTGGTTGATATTTTTGAAAGGAATATTTTTCACTTTGTATTGGAAGATGGGATTTATTAGTTAGAGGCTTGGGGATATGTTTGTATAGCTATTAGATTGGTTAGATAAGGTAGAAGTGATAGTTGAAAATTTGATGGGTAAGGAGATAGGGTTTAGTGCAGTGATGTGTAGTAGAGAAAAGAAGAGTGTGATGAAAAGAGAGAAAGTGAGAATGAATGTGCTAGATGAAGGCATATTTGGAAGAAATTGCAGGGGTAGGAGTACCAGTAAAGAGGATGAGGATGTATTATAAAAAATGTGTAAAGGTTAGGTAGGATAATGGGATTGTAGTAGGTCTGTAAGAAGGGAAGATGGAAAGAAGAAAGTGGAGTTTGGGAGAAGATGTGATATTATGTAGTGGGTGAGATATGTATTAGGAAGGGGAGAGGATGGATAGAGGTAGGGAGAAGAATAGATGTTGGAGGTATGCTAAAGAGGGAACTGGGTGGGGTGTGGATAATTTGGAAGGGATGGGGACAGGTTAAGATGGATGGAATAAATGAGGTGATGGAGCTGTAAGACGGGTCTATATTAAATTCTCGAAAGCCGACAATGTTGAATCTGACATTGTCGACATGAGAATACTGAAACTGCAGAACATCGAACAAGTAAACGGAATTCTCCATAATGGGAGATTTCCATTTACTTTAATGTAGTGTGGTCTTGGACTTGGTAGATTTAAGTAGCGGGGGGTGTGGGTGCAGGTTTTTTTTTTTTGTTGTTTTTTTTTTTTGTGAACATTCGATGTTTTAACAGTTCGATCACTAAAGGTCGACCTTTAGTGATTCGAACTGTTAAATATTTGATGTTCTAATATAGACCCCTATAAGACTATAAGTTTAAATATAGTGGAGGTCTCTGGGATTTAGGGGGTAGGGTACGGGAGCGGAGTGAGCCCGTGCAGAGTGAGGGTGAATGGCGTGGATTGAATCACAAGTCAGACCGGTAAGGTGAAACAAAAACTATCAGCTATTCTGCCATGCCCCAGGTCAGTGTCGTAAAATAGCAAGAGCAGTCTGTTCACAATTTCACACTGAGCGATTAAGATAATTAAACTAAAGCTATGCAATACTTAGTTTTGCATTAAAACCACTAAGGGGAAAAATAAATCAATTCTTAGGGCTTTGGCAGGAGGGGAACCTGGACTGTCGCGCCCAAGTAGTGTGCATGCCACTATCATGCAAAAAACTGGAGAAGGAATCAAAATTTGGTAGGACATACACTGCAGGTTCTTTAGCATTTTTGTAATGTTTTTGTTATTTCCCATTACTGAAGCCACTGTGTTGGTTGTAGGGAGAGGTTTCAGGCACCAGCTTAGTTCGGGGGAATATTCGCAGAGCAGTGTAAAAGGGAACCGCAGGCTCTTTAGTATTTTTGTAATGTTTTTTGTTATTTTCTGTTGCTGAAGCCGCTATGTTATTGGTCAGAGGGAGAGGTTTCAAGCAGCCAGCTGAGTTTGGGGAAACATTGACAGAGCAGTGCAAAAGGGACTTATGTGGTAACCAGACTACTATTGGGACACTGAGGGACTGTTGCAAGCCCGGATAAGTTCTATTTGAAAAAGCACATGATTGTGCAAGTTTCATGACTAATGCCATGTGAGAGGGAACTAGTTCATAGGTTAGTATTAAGCTAGCTGCCCTTGTGGGCAATTTTAAGACTAGCCAATCACCCTATATGAGAATCAAATGTTGTACCTTGTGTCTTTAAGGTAAACACCTTAACCATTATGCTAACCTCCCACCCAGTAAATGGTATGCAGTTGTTTTCTTTATTATTTACCTATATAGGAGATCATTATTTAGTTGAAAGCCACAGTAAGAAGGTTCAGTTTGCTCTTTGTCTTCTCCATCTCTCACTGTTACTTATATAGCCTCATTTTCTCTCACTAAGGTATCATCTTCCCAATGAGTTTTTTTTTCAAGATAGTATGTCTCACCTTACGTGCACTAAATTTGCATCATTCTCCTTGCTTGTTTAGTCTGACGTGGATAGCTCAGCATTCTGTCCAACATATGCTATTATAGGTACTTTCATATGTATGTTTCCCTCTGCAAATGGTAGCTCTAAACAGAAATTGTCAGTTTTACTTTTTCCTCACTCACACGTATCTTTTGCCTAAAGCCCCCCTTTTTGTTTTAAACTGACATGAAGAGGGTTAAGACTTTATCCAGACTGTGTTTCTCTGTGTTTTTCTACACTAGTGAATCATTTCTTATTGGCTACATTTTCCCTTTCAGCAACACGTGCTGCTTAGAATGTCCTACGTTTATTTCTGTTTTCATTTGACAGAAAGTTTAAACTTCTGTGCAGGCAGTGCATTTTTCACATATCCTACCTTTACTTCTTTATGCTACATCACCTTCATAAGAGACTCTTTCTCTTCATTTTCTCTAGTCAGCTCTGTTTCCTGCGTTGTAACACTTTCAGGCAAAAGTGTTTTACTTGGCAATTCCTTTCCTTCCACTAGCTCTGTTCCTACAGTCTGCTGTGTCATAGGACATACCGTTACCTTTATGTGAAGTTTCTCTTATGTCTTTCTTCGTTTAGGCTTGTATTTGTTAGTGGCACAACAGGTAGCACCCTCACCTTTAGTGCAGAAGGCTGTGGGTTTTATTCTCCCACCGGGTAGATCGATTACTGACACTGTTGTGTAGCATAAGAGAGGGTGCTGTACTCCTGAATGCATCATCTTTCAATGAGATAGATATTTAACAGAAGTCCCATTTTCTTGAGCTGGTGGTAGTTCATGTGGATGTAAAAAAATCTCAAAAAAAAATCAAAAAGAGAAGGGGAAGTACTCTAATACCCTGGCCGAATTTCCTCTAGTAGTATAAATACCACCTTGGGTCTCCCATAAAAAGAAGCTACTAGCCTAGTGGGACTAACTCAGTCAACAAAGAATAAGTAAAAAAATAAATTTTTTTGTTTATGTTGTTGATCCACACAAGGGGATTAATCTTAAATCTCACACTATTTCTGTCCACCAGGGGCATGATTTATGATGCAGTTATCCAAAAAGTTACAGAATTTACTGAAACTGTCAGTTGCTGATACAGTGTGGGCATTTAGAATTTGCTTCTAGCTAATGTTGACATGGATATAATTAATTCTGGATGGTCAGTGATGGAGAAAACTATAAAAATAGAGAGCTTGTGCATGGGTTTAGCCTCTGATTTGATAGAAAATATTACTGAATTATGATTTGTCTTAATGATAGAAGAGAACACATTGTCACAAAAAGAACATCCCCAAACTTTTCCTAAATGAATAATAATTCCCTTCTCAGAAACACCTGAACATATTTATGAAAACTGTAATATTCAAAAGTTAATTAAATAGTAAAGGAATTAATAAACTTAGTAAGTTGCATGACAATGATAAAATATGGTAGGTAAACTATTTCAGAAATTTGAGTGCCGATGTCAGTAGCTAAGTTTACATACATAATTCAGGAACTTAAATAAAGTTAAATACATGGGGCATCTCAAATTCACAGTATGTAACATTTTGTCATCTAAATCCATTCAGCTGGTCTAAAATTCTGTCCATATTATTTAATTACTGTATATTATCCAAAAGTAAGCCTGAATCCTGAAATATATAGTCACGGTGTTAAATGATTGTCCACCACCACACACATTATAACATATCGTGTGGAGTATTTGTTGTTAAATATGCCTTGTGTCTTTAAGCTCACATACAAATTAGCAAAGTAATTAGTTAGCTAGAATAATAGGACAATAATTGTCTTTTTAATGGAGTATAAAAGGCTGTGTGTATGTGTGTGTATATATATATATATATATATATATATATATATATATATATATATATATATATATATATATATAGATCGCATTTGATCTAGCAAATTTACGTTTCATCGAAACGTAAATTCGCAACCTCACTTATGCGAAAGTGCATTTTTTCGAAAATGCACTTTTATGTAAAAACAGTACTAAAAATAAAAAAAAAAAAAACAGAAAAGAAATAAAAACATGCAGTTTTTCTTTTGGCTTTTCCCAGTTAGGGGTCACCACAGGGGAACTCCAGTCCAATAATGATTGGTAGTAGATTTTTTACAAGTGCCGAGGTGCAAGCTTTACGCCCAACCTTCAATGAAGGTGCACCCATTCTACGCATGTCTTTCGAATGCCACTTGACCACGAGGAGGACAAGCAGACTCCACACAGAAGGCACTCCAACCAAGAATCGAACAGGAAAAAAAAAAAAAAAATATATATATATATATATATATATATATATATATATATATATATATATATATATATATATATATTTAAGGGCTGTCAGACCCCCAGAAGCCATAGGGTTATAGATGCTTGTTAGAACATTTTCCTAACCTTTTAATCCAGGTGTGGTCTAAAATCTTTGCACAGCCATATTACCAAAGAGAAACCATATTATGCCAAAGATTATTAAAAATCATTAGTAAGAAAAGAAATTCAGTTTTATTTTCTAATACAGTCACCATCTGTGCATTCCTCAAGTGTTAGATTGGGATGAAAGGAAGGACACAGATGGCCACAGTCATGTATTTCATACATATAGATAGCATATCACCTTGACCCTAACTTGAGAAGGCAGGTACCTGTATACGTGCTTGATGTTTGATTCTGAAGAAAGTGAAAAAAATATTACAATAATGTATTTTAGCTTACTGCTCCTAGACAGTAGACTGCCCCTACACAAGCTATAGTAACCTATTTTTGCACACTTCTGAGGTCTGTGTTTGAAATAAAAGAAATAATGACCAGAATGACTGCAGCCCAAAGTACAAGCTAACTTCAGCATAAAAACAATGGCTATCTCTCCTCTGCTACTTTCCTAGACCTATCTAAAGCAGTTGACATGGTCCCACACAAACAACTTATTTCTGTCCTCAATAACCTATCCTTCTCACAATCAGTCACCAACTGGTTTCAGAGTTACCTGTCTGAACACCAACAATCCGTTGTATGGCAGAATGACATATCTCCCCAACTACCTGTCTCCATAGGGGTTCCCCAAGGATCCATCCTTGGACCTCTACTCTTCTCTGTTTACACCAATAATCTAGCCTCCGCCACCAAACATGGCACACTCATCCAATACGCAGATGACTCTACCATCATCTGCTCAGCCCAGTCCCTACCTAAACTGCAAAAAGTCACACAGGAAGCCTTTTCCTCTGTTGAAACATGGTTATCCGATGCCCAATTAATACTCAGCCCAAACAAAACTAAACTACTCATCTTCCAAACCACCAAACATACTCAAAACAACTCTCACTTTAACATCACAGCAAAAGACAACACCACTATATACCCAACTGAACACACCAAATTGCTAGGAGTGGAAATAGACAATAAACTAAAATTTGACATTCACATATCCATGACCATAAAAAAAGTCCACAAAAAACTAGGAGCATTATACAGAAATAAACAATTTCTCACCAAAGCAGCAAAGATTTCAATAGCAAATTCCCACCTTATCTCCACCCTACTTTATGCCTCTCCAGTATATACCAACCTAAGGCAATGTGATCTAAACAAGCTAGAGACCTGCTACAACAAAATCGCCAAATTCGCCACAGGTGCATCCTACCATAGTCACCACTGTCTCTCACTTGCTGAACTGGGCTGGCTTGAACTCCCTCACCTCCTTCAGTGGTATCAAATCTCACTCGCCCACAAACTAGTAAACCATCCACTAAATGTCCCATCCCTCCAGAATCTACTCCAACCGTATTGCACCACCAGACCACTAAGATCCAGCAACAAAAATCACTTGCAGATCACTAAAGCCAATAACTCTGCTGGTGAAGCACTATTCTCTTGTGCCATAGCCAAATTATGGAACTCACTCCCACCCACAATTACCTCCATACCATCATGCACCCACTTCAAAAGTTTACTAAAATCATACCTAAAAACATGCTGGCTATGCCCTTGCAACTCCCACTCTAATATCACCCACCCCATCCAACCACTACCTTTCTTTCCACTCCACTAACTACCTTGATTATAGCAGGCTCAGATGCTCATAAGCCTAGTACTTATTATACAGCAGGAACTTCTCATTATAACATTTGTTAATGTCTGTTATGTACTTCACAGATAAAGATTCTAGTTGTCTACTGATGTACTTTGTTCTTCATCTGTAAATATGTTGTAAGTAATTGCTATGTTAAATTGTTAATCGCTATGTAATCCAATGTAACTACTGTCTGTTTATTTTACTGTGGAGCTTTTCTCCCCGGGCCTCCGCTGAAAATGGACCTACGTCCAGTCGGACACTCTCGGTCAACAAATTTAAATAAATAAATAAATAACAACTTCCTGTGTACACCTCTAAGGTTTGATTGTTAGGAAAATTAAAGAAGTAATGATCACACCACTCTAAGCCCTACACAAGCTACAACAACCTTCAGCGCACACCTCCGAGCAGGTCTGGTTTAATTAGGAGGGGTTGAGGGCAGAAGCCACCACTAAGTCTATGCCAGAATCCATTTATACAGTCTGGGATGTGGGGGTCACTAGATCCTAGAAGCTTTAAGAGTCTAGATAATCTGTTATGTATTTTATGTCTTAGTTGTTTGAAAGATAATTACTTCTTAATGACATTTTTATTGTTACTCAAAAAGTTATGTATGAGTCTAGCATTATTTGTGTGCATTCATAGATAAAAAATTGCTCCATTTTTCACACATGCTGAAACTATCCCTGATAAGCCAAGTCTATCACAAGGCGCACAAACAGACTCAAACATGCTGTATTCTTGTCTTCAAAGAAGCTGAAGGAACACCAGCTCACCTACTACATGTCTTAGAGGTGCTGGAGGAAACCAGAACACATAGATTAACCCACACACTGACAGGGAGAGCATGCAGATTTTACACAGAAAAACGTACAGTTGGGAATTCAACCTGAGAAAAGCACTGTGAAATGCCAATGCTACTCACTGTGCCACTGTGGTAATGTGCAATTGCTTTTATACACATCCTGTTCCAGTCAAACCACCAAAGGTGGCCACCCATTATGTGCAATATCTATGTTTGTAAGCAAATTGAAAGAAAATATGGCCAGCTTGTTACTCTTAAATTTCACAGCAACCACCCTCACACACACACACACACACACACACACACACACACACACACACACACACACACACACACACACACACACGCACACACACACACAAGCATAACAACAATGCTGATGGTGACTGTGATAGAAAGTGAAATACATTGTTTCTCTTAATCTGCAACTCTCAAAACACACAAGTAAAACTTATAGCAATGTTAGTTTTTACGCTAATTTCAGCATATAATAATACATTGTGTGACATTAGTACTGCTACATCACATCAGTTACTGTTGTTGTGCAGTCACAAACAGCAGAGATGAGGCAATGTTATTTACCTCATTGAGGAGTAATAGTATTGCCCTGTCTCTCATGCAGTTTTTGATTTGCTGGTATATCGTCTTCACTGATTACACTCCCGAAGCCCGAAAAGCAGCCACTATAATGCCACTACACAAGGGTGGTGCAACCACTGACTCTAGTAACTGTCGACTCATTAGTCTCACTAGCTTCACACGGAAAGCTATGGAGCACATTATCTCAGACCTTATTAGTTTGGACATTGATAATCTCTTAACCTTGGCCCCTCGTCAATTTAGCATTCTCAAAGGAGGTTCTTGCCTCTTTTACCTCATTAATTTCTTTGAAAAAATAAAAGAAGCAGTGCCTTTGACACTATCCCCATTCAGGTGTTTTTGATAGTCTTGTAAATCTGAATATAAATCATTATGCTGTGCTTTGGATAACTAACTGGTTGTCTGACTGAACCCATATGATTAGAGTCACAGATATCACTTCTAAATCCAAAAAAATTACCAGTGGTGTACCACAGGGCTCATCTCTTGGTCCTCTACTATTTAGCATATACTTCTTAAACCTTCAGGCCAGCACTCATGGACTTTAGTTAACAAAGTTTGCAGATGACTGTAAAATTGGGTGTCATTCAATCTTCCATTGATTCACAATTGCTCCAACTTGGATTAGACCATGTTAGCAATTGGTGCAAGGGTAATGGTCTCAGATCCAATATAACAAAATGTAATATAAACATTTTCATTTACCATATAAGTAATGCATCCCTCCAAAAAGATACTGTTGTAAGGAATCTATGCACTCTTGTTAATAATCCCTTATTAGTTAACCATTATGTCTCTGCACTAGCTTGGAAAGCCTAAATGGTAGATCTAATTTCGAAATGCATCTCCACTAAATTCAAAGAAGTCTTAATTCTGCTTTACTCTTATCTCATCAGAGAATAAATGCACTTTTTGTCACGTATTTCTCTAAACATATCACTAACCCTGAGAGACCCTGATATTCATAACTAAAAAGATTAGTGGCCTCAAAAATCTTAATTATCAAGACAGACTGGCAGCCCTTTCACTGTACTCAGTATCCTAGAAACTAATTTCTGGAGATCTGTGTTAAGACTTTTGACACATGAAAGATCCAAATTTCTTTGACCTCCTTTTTCTTCATGGCACAAATGGTACTGGAAATCTGTATTTAAAACAACTAGACCATCAGCATCAGATAAATAAGATGCTGATCACTGGCTTTGTCCTAACAATGTCATAGTGTTATATCACAACTCTGTTTACCATAAAGATCAGCGAATGAATGATTGCTGTGATGTTAGTTTTAGTGAAGAGAATTCCCACCTGCAGGATTTAACTAAGTCAAGGACACCATGTCAGTAGTAGAATGATTAATGAAATTATGAAGCCCGCTACTTGACAAAACACTTGCTAGACCCAGAGATATCTTTAGATTTTAAAGGAGAAAATGT
Organism: Protopterus annectens; assembly: GCF_019279795.1. Taxonomy (NCBI): domain Eukaryota; kingdom Metazoa; phylum Chordata; order Ceratodontiformes; family Protopteridae; genus Protopterus; species Protopterus annectens. The sequence goes on from NC_056734.1 coordinate 219,566,698, forward strand.
AGTGCCAATCCGTATGATTCTTCATTCTGTGAGTTATTAACCCCCCTCCAGTTTATCAAGTACACAAAATTGCTGTACTAGCTTTTGTTGGTTTGGTGAATATGTAATAAAATACCAAAATAAGGTAACTTGCTGTGGCTAGGAGCTAAAATTGGCTTTGGTTTTCTCCATATTTGTGCCTTCAGCATTTTTTAAGACTTGACACTGGTGAAAAATATAGACAGCTTGGCTGTGGACTTTCCAAAATAACTCATTATTCCTCTGCTGTCAAATGGAGTGACTGTTTGAGCTGCAGTTTATTATTGCGCTTTGAAGCCATTGATGTGTCTTACTGGGAGACTTACATTTTGCTTTTGCTGTCCAGTGTGTACTCAATATCTGACAAAACTTTGGTTTCTTGTATTTGGTCACCCTCAATTATGGGTGAAGTACTGAAAGGCTTGGTAGTCTCTGAGGTAGAGAATAACGTGAAGCTTGTACAGCTGCAACTACAATTAGTGGGCCTAGCTAACCCATCTGTTACCTTTAGAACTGTACCTGCTATTATGAAGCTGAGCATAAAGGGTGATACTGAGTCCTATTTAGCAGCACTTGAATGATATGTCACCCAAGAAAGCTGGGAAAAAAGAATGGCCAGGATTCTTTATTTTGACAGGGGAAGCTTTAAAGTGTATTGACATGGATGGGACTAACTACACTAATTATGAAAAACTTAATATGGTACTGATATCAAGGGCTGGGGTAACTTCTAAAGTACAAACTGTAAAAATTTCACAGCTGGAGTTTGGTACCAAATAAACTGGTAACAGCTCACGTCTAACTTAAAACATATTACAAAGCTATTATTATATTCTGTTAATAACAGAAACATGAAATTTATAGAAATATAGCAGTAGACAGACTTAAAAGAACATCACCGTGTAATATGAGAAAGTTGGTGTTGCAACTTGACCCCAAAGAATCTGTCAACTTAGCAACTTTAGCAGAATGCTTGTTAGTTAATGATCTTTTTTAATGAATTGCCTACTTCTAAATCTAAAGCTGCATTAAGAAGTGTACAGTTTTCTGTGAACTAAAAAAGTAGCAAGTAATGAATTAGCTTGTTTCAGATGTGGAAGTTGGGGCCACATAGACAGATTCTTTCCCACTAACAATTCTAGTTTTAAAATGAGAAAAGTTATATTCCTGCTATAAATGAAACTGTTCTATGGAAAATTAGAAGACTGAAGCTAAGATTACAGTCAGTGTTATGCTACTGTATTATAGCCAAACTAGTAAAGTGTACTATACTTTTAGACGAGATAAAGATTTAAGCCTTACTTGGGGTCTGAAAGCATGTTTGTCCTTCTAAAAGATTCCCTATGAGTGCAAGCATAAGATTAGTAACAAGAAAGTGGGTGTACTGTGTGTTCATGTTGATAAAAGAAATATTCCAAACAAATGCAGAAAGTCAGACAGTTCTAGAAAAACTTTACACCCTTTTGTAGCTTTCAGGTTGACTCATAATGTTATAATAGGAAATATTTTCCCAGTTTTAAGACACTGTGCAAGATGTGGGAGGAAAGACAATCCATAGACCCAGTGTGTCAACCAGTACACCTAACAAGAAAGAGATAACGCAACAACTTGATGTACCCATCCATTGTAAGAACGGGGGGAGGATAAGGCAGTGATATATAGCAATTCAGAATCAAAACCAAAACAAGAGAATTAGCAGAGAAGCTACACATAGAAGTACAATATGGTTAAAGTGAGGTATTAAGAAGGTTCTTGTGTGTTACCAGAAACTTATACCAATGATGGAACAACAGAAACCAATTGCTTTAAGAAATGCCAGCATAGGAACTACATATGGACTGGTAGAAAACTCTGAAGTTAAAATCAGTACAAGACAGCTATCTGAACAGAGACTTAAAAAGGTGTTAGCACAGAAATGGTGGTGCCAAAAAAGAAAAGTATGCTGGCACTTAAGTAAAGACCTTCAGAGCAAAGAAATGGTAAAGAATACTAAAAGTGAGGTAGAGAGGAAAATGCAGAATTTTAAACCCATTCTCTCACTGGGGAACTTTAAGATAAAGAAAAAGAAACTCTTAAGAGGCTTGTACAGATAGGTGAGAAACTAAATCTAATGGAGATTTTTGTCTGGAACCATCCTTTGTAGGGAAGACAGTGAAGAGGCTTCCATGTCAGTATTTTTTGGGAGCTGAAGCTTTACCTTTCACTTCCAGATAACTAATGAAGAAAGTATCTTTGTAGTAGTAGACTTACTAGTAAGGCACTACAAAAAGCTACAATGGGAAGATGGTGGTTTAAGTAGCGCAAGTGAAAATACAACTAACATTGAAGGGGGAGACAGAGAACAAGATATTCCCATTACTTCATACCCCTACTTTGAGTTAAAAGATGACTTCTTATGTAGAGCAAGTAAAGATGGGTGGGTGGTTCTATAGCAATTATTAATGGCAAAACCTTATAGGATGCTATTAATAATGTTAGCCCATAGTCATGACACAGGAGGTAACCTGTAGATAGACAAAAAACTAAGGCAAGAGTGTTAACCAGATTATATCAGTCAGTTATAATGAAACAATTAGAAAATTCCATGTAGTCTGAAAAATCATCCCATCTTAAATTTAGAAGTTTATTGATTCAAATGCCTGTTACAGAGGTGCTATTTGAATGCATTGGTATCGACATTGTAGGGTCAGTACTAAAATCTATCAACTGGTATCAGTATAATGTAGTAAGCATGGACTACGCTACAAACTTACCAGAAGCTGTACCATCACACAAAGCTCATGCTAAGGCTATGTTATTATTCTCTAGAACAGGTATCCCTAAATATCAAGGTACACCATTTATATTAAGGGCATTGCATCAGCTGTGCCAGTGCTTTAAGGTTAAGTAATTACAAATGTTAGTACACCATCCACAGACTGATGACTTAGTAGAAAGGTTTAATAAAACAATGAAACGTATGCTAAGAAAAGTAGTTGACAGAGATAGTAAGGAATGGGACCAGTTGCTATTTTACTTGCTGTAAGAGAGGCATCACAAGCTTCACATATTATTACACCATTTGGAGTCTTATACGGTAAACATCCCAGGAGCCTGCCTGATACTATAAAGAGAATAGGGAAGATGAGAAGACACCATTTAGAACCATGACAGAACATTATGTTGGTTTATGACGTAGACTAAAGCTGCAATGTCCATTGTAAAGAAATGTGTGGAGAAAACTCAAAAATTGCAGCAATGAGTCTGTAAGAATGCTTAACTTTCATAACTTAACTCAGGGAATCTGGTACTAGTGTTATGCCCTCTGCATAGAATACATTTCTGAGTAAATGGCAATGACTCTTTGAGGTGCTTGAAAGACTAAATGCAATAAACTGCAAAGTTAGAAATCCATGAAGGGGAATATTATCCCATTAATGTTTTGAAGCCATGGAAAGAAGTAAAAAGTTTTGTGGTTTGTATGAGAGCTGAACTTTATATAGGAGAGACCAGAGAATTTATACCCGATGTACAAGTAGAAGAACCTTTGAAAAATATACAAAGAAATTAGAGACTTTTTATTGAGAAGTAAAGGAATGTTCTCAGAAATGTATGGGAGAACTGAATAGATTGAATATATCAGATGCAGCACCTACAGTGAAAGTTAGATCTTCCATTGTGCCAAAGTCACAAAAAAAAAATTAGTAAGAGAAGTTCAAAAGATTCTCTATGAGTGACAGAAGAGTTACAAATTGCATGGCACAGCCCAATAGTGCTAATTCCTACACTTCATGGGAGTATTGGATTCTGTAATAATGATCCCATGCCCATAATTGATGAGCTGATGGAGAACCTAAGAAAGGCCTGATACTTAACAAAAGTAGACTTGACAAGGGAGTATTGGGTGATACATCTATCCCCACTCAGCTAAAGAAAAACAAATCCCCAGATTCAATAAACTCTGTGTAGGTTCTGTGCAGAGCCTACACAGACTGTTTTCACATACACGATATTGCAGATCTTGCGGCATCACACCATGCATATTAATGATATGTGGCACACGTAAACGAGGTTTCATGGCTCGTACCAGTATTGCTGACCACAAAACCTTTAATATGAATATGGATCGTACCTCCCAACCAGAGGGACAGATTTAGCATATTGTTCCTATAAATGTAAGAAAGTAGGTAGAATAATAGGATTTGTGTTAGCAAGCATGTTCAGAAGCATATGAAGTAAGAAACTGAAATGTATTTCAGTTTGTACTGATGTCAATCGTCAGTAATTTTCCAGAAACTGCACGTTACAAGGAACAGCTCAAAAATATGAGGCAAACATCTCGACGTTCTACAAAATTCTGGACAATTGGGAGGTATGATGTGGTTACCATTTTTGTGTAAGGTTCTTGGCCATGAAACTGGATTGTATGACAGCACAGCAGCTGCTTTTCCCTTACTTGAATTTTCTTCATTAACATTTGTTTGGGGCACTGCCTTAAATTGTTTTTTTCTTTATTTCTACTATGTCTCCAATTTTTTTTTTCGAGGCTAGTGTTTGTATGATGTACTGCATAGCACAACCATGTTTAGCTGTGCACATCTAGTCTTGTGGTAATAGCTTTAAGTGTAGGAGAACCACAGACATGGTCCATTTGACTAGCACATTTACACAAGTGCCTGTATACCAAATAATCTTAAAATTGCACTGCTTGCCACTGTTGCACATCGCTTAACATCAGGCAAACACAGCTCCTGGCAGTACACACCCTCACCTACTGTGTTTGCATGATGGTAAGTGATGCGCAATGTTTTCAAATGTTGCAAAACCAAAATATATGCATTTTCAGTAAGTACAAGATGTGCAATGTGTGCAAAAACATCAGGATATAAAATTTAATTGGTGGGAAATGCTCCTTCTACATTGAGCTTGAGCTATGGTAGACATGTCTGATTTTGTTGGTGAGGGAGTACACTTTCGGGTGCAGAGGTAAGGTGTTCACGAGTTCAAAGTCTTTATCGGACTCCTAATTAAGGAGCATGAGCCCCTGTTGCTGCAACAGGACTGTTCAGTCTCAGAATACAAGTCTGAAGCTTGGAATAGTATTGCCAGAGCTTTGACCAGTGCTACAGGTATCCTGCACTGGTGAGTAGTGCAGACATCACTTTAATGACCTCCGGAGGAGGAAGCAGGATACCCTTGACCACTGAATCAGGGAATTTAGTACAGAAGACACCCCACAGATGTGTATCTGTAAATTTCAGAGAGTAATTATAAGAGTCAAAAGCTGGATATAGTCAGGACTGGTATTCATAATGGTATTCTGTTCTGTTCTGTTTTTTCTATGGCTGTCATGGAGTAAGCCTTGAATGTGAGGGGTCCCATGCCATGCATTTGTTAAGGATATGAGAAGCATGTGGTATGTATGCATCAGAACACTACTGCTCTAAGTAGTAATTTAGTAATAATAATATTTTTAATAGTAATTTAGTAGCATTAAAACTTAAATATGGATTAGTTGGTATTTATTATAGTTGTATCAAATTGACCATGCATATCTCAACCTTAAAACATAGTATGCATGCCTTAGTCTGTAGCACAAAGCAACAGTTCCATATTTTCAAATAACAGTGAGCTTGCATCTCTAAACTGTAAAAGAAAAATTTGCATGCAGTAGTCTGTATTACAAAATAACAGTACAGTATTAAAGAGTAGTCAGTGGTTGTGGGATCAAAAAAACACACTTCCCTAGTATACATTACTGTTAGATTTTCATCATTATTGATATGTAACTTCAGACCTCTATACCGGTGGCACAAATGGCCTTTTGTAAACTATAATCAGTATAATTGGAACATGCATATGTGCAATATATACACACATCTAGAATTGGTGACTGCAGTCTGTGCTATAGTGTGCCTCTGTTATGAACTGTGTAACTGTACTCACATACCACGCATAGTTCACACACCTGTGCCTCACAACTACTAAGGATTAACCATAAACCCAACATATTAGTCACAGGTGACTCCATTGTGAGACACACAGATGTGCCTCTCATGAGGCTGGATAAGGAGAATGTCACGGCTAGTTGTCTGTCAGGGGCCAGAACCTGCCATATCACACATGCACTCAAGTCTCTCAACAACAGGTACTGTTATGACTCTGTCATAGTCCATGTTGATGTGAATGACTTGAGACATACCTCCCTGGACTATATGGAGATAGACATGATTGAACTCACTGAATATGTGTCCCAGTCAAGTATGTCCCTAGCCTTAAGCAGCATTCTACCATCACCCAGAAAGATACCGGAATACAAACAGAAAATGATTGACTTTAACAATTGGCTTAGTTTCTGCTGTCATTCCAGGGGGGATCCAGTGCCTGGCAGCCTGGGAAGATATGATCAACAGACCACAATGCTTTGCCAGAGATGGCCTGCATCTGTCTCACCTGAGCTTCAGGATTTTGGCAAAGGATGTTCTTCATGTTTCACTGTTGCAGTCATTACATTTGGGTTATCTTGGGTCCTGCGTCAGTTGCTGTCACCTCTTCCCTGACGTCAGGTCATCAGGGGTATAAAAGATGCAGCCAATGCCATTTTATTTAGTCTTTTTTGCCGCGCGGTGCCCAAAGCAGAAGCAGTTCGCAAGTGCCAGTTGGCCGACTCCCGAGATTTTCGTGTTCGAGTTTCAGATCCGAAGTCTTCATTAAAAGCTAAGTACCTCGTTGGGGAAACTTTTTTCTTGCTCCAGACCGATGTCAGAAAAAGTTAATAATTGTATTTTTTGTGGAAAGCAAATACCTCATAAGGACTTTCATTCTTACTGTATTCCTTGCCTAGGCCCTGACCATGACATTGCTAGTTGTCGGTTTTGTGCTAGATTTAACCAACGCACTATTAAGCGTTGGTACAATTTTGCATTAAGCTATTTTGGGCGAAGATTTAATTATACAATAGCCATCCAACTACCGGAGTTCACAAAAAATGCAAAGAAAAAGACAGGCAAACGAGGTCCAAAACCGACGACGAAGCTTCTCCTAAGCAAGTCGCCGGTTCGAAGGTTCTCAGTGAGGTGCTTTCGCAGCCCCTGACGCCCGTTACTTTAGAGTCGCAGGCCACTACCGACTCCCACGTGGAGTCAGCCAGGCCACAGGAAACTCAAGGTACTGGAACCTCGGAGATTATTCTCTCAGATGGGTCCGGAGCCGCTGAGCAGGCATCGGCTTCTGAGGGTGTATTCAGATCTAAACAACTATATATTAAACCAACTTCAAAGACAAAGACTAAAACACCTTTAAAGGCAAAGAAACAAGTTCACCAGTCACAAGGACAGGCCTCCATGCCCAAAAAACAGATGCTCAAAATGGCCGAAGACTTAATTACCTTGATCAGGGGTTCCCATCCCCCTCCTGATGAGGCCTAGGCAAGAGACAGACTATGAATCTTCAGATCAGGTTTCCATTTCTTCTGATTCCTCTTCTGATCAGGAATATTCTCTTCCCCCCTATGTGGATTCTGATGCTGAAGAATCAATTCCTTCAGCTTCTCCTCCTGAGGACTACTCTTTTGGGTAAACCTTGCTTACCATGAGGGAGCACTTCCACTGGGAGAGCCACGATTTTTCAGAATCTAAGAAAAGGCTCAGAAACTACCTTTTACTACCTCAGTACAGGCCTCTAGCTATCCATCCTGTGTTGGACATTGTAGATGATGTGTTCTCAGAGTCTAGCCTGACCCCTGACTCTTTACCTCCAGCTACTGTTAAGCCGGACAGATACTGCATGGTCCCTGACTCTCATAAATTCCTTTTCAAAAACCCTACTGCAGACCCAAAAACTATTTCTCAGGGTCCAAAAGGGGTCAAGGCTTCTACTGCAAAAAATCCTACCCCCTCTGACAGGGATTCTAGGGCTCTGGATAGATGGGGAAAAAAGATTTACACATCTGCTACTTTGGCTATAAGGGCCTTAAATTGCCAGTTTCATATGCTCAAATATCAGCAATATATCATGACACTGCTTAAACAGAAAATGATGGCAAATTCTGAAAGAAATGCAGGATTTATTGCATGCAGCTGAACAAGTTGGAAAACATACTTTGCAATGTGGGTTTGATTCTCTGGAGACCTCCTGCAGGGCCGCTGTTATGGGTTCTGTCATTAGGAGGCATGCTTGGTTAAAGGAACAAAATCTGCCTGACCATGTTAAAGTAAAATTATTAGATGCTCCTTTACAGCATGATACCTTGTTTGGTGTTAAGGCAGAAGAGGTGTTAAAGAAAATGGAGGACAAAGCTAAATCTATGCAAACGGTCAAGGATTTCTTACAGGTATAGCCACCTAGATTTAGCAGACACTGGCCTACAAAGAATTGGTCCTTTCCAGTCTCAGACAGACCTCAAAGGGACAGATCCAGATGCCCTAGAGGCAGATCACAGCTGCAAGGATCCTACAGGTCTAAGCAGTGGAATTCTTCTACCTCCAAATGTGGAGAGGAGAAATCACAATCATACAGGAAACAGTCCCAATGACTTCCCCCTGCCTGCGCCAAACACTTATCTTCAGGCAGCACCCTTAGGGGGAAAACTAGCACTTTTTTCTCAAAATTCAAAATTCCCTGCAAACTTCAAAACTCCTTCAACACTCCTTCAAAACTCAACTCCTCTCCTACCTGCATACTCACCGAAAATGTAACTGCACACTTCACTCTATACCCCCCTCCCCAAGCTCCTCTCTTCCTTCTCTCCTGGCTAACCTTCATACCTTCCATATTTCTCTCTTAGTCACACATTGCTAATGTAGCTAACAACTACTCCCAACCCTATGCAAATTGCCTGTCATCCTCCTGAACTCTTTCCTTAACTTCAAATGTTACTGAATTGAAGGACTCCCTACCTGAATGCATACTACCTATGATTTAAAAAATTCAACCTTCTGTATATAAATCAATTTTATCTTTAAATTTTATTTGTACTTCTTAAAATTTTATCATTATGTCTTGTAACATTGTATTATGGAGCTTTTCTCCCTGGGCCTCCACTGAAAATTGGCTCTTTGGCCCAGTGGACTTCCCCGGTCACCAAACTGGAATAAATAATAATAAATAATAAAATTGGCACATTATAACCCAGGACAAATGGGTTCTAGACATAGTATCACAAGGTTACAAGTTTCATTTCCATACCCTGCCAAGGGCAAATGGTTGGCCAGACCTGCCAAAAAATAAATGGGCAGAGGCTCAAAAACAAGTTGCAGCTCTCATGCATGGACATGAGGGCTATTCAACAAGTACCACAGCAAGAGCAGGGACAAGGATTTTACTCAAGACTGTTCTTGGTACCCAGAAAGGACAAAGCATGGAGACCAATACTGGATCTATCTATTCTAAACACTTTCCTGGATATACCAAAATTCAAGACGTTGACCTGACAGCAGCTTCTGCCCATGCTGGGCAGCAAGGCTTGGCTCGTGACTTTAGACCTAAAAGAGGCATACCTGCATGTCCCAATCAGACAGTCATGCAGAAGATACCTCAGATTTAAGGCTGGCTCAAAGCATTACCAATTTTCTGCACTGCCCTTTGGCTTATCTACTGCGCCCAGGGTCTTCACAAAATGCCTGGCACCAGTAATGGCTTACTGCAGACAAAGAGGAATACAAATATATCCTTACTTGGACAACTGCCTGATACAAGCAGAGAACAAGGGCATCCTACTACAGCATCTGACTTTTGTGATAATACCTTTAACATGCCTAGGGTACACAGTCAACACAAAGAAATCAAAACTAGTACCCTCTCAAGAGATAATATTCCTGGGTGCAAGCTTAAATACAACTGCCCAGATGGCTTATCTCACTCCAGACAAACAAAGGTAACTGACTATCTATTTCAAGGAAATGGCAACAAAGGCCCAGTTATCTGCAAGAAAAATTCTGCAGGCTTTGTGCTTCATGGCATCCTGCATCTTACTAATTCCATATGCAAGACTGCCTATGAGGAAAATTCAATGGTACCTAAAAAGTGTCTGGACACAGCATTGCCACAGTCTGGAAACAATGATTACTCTAATTCCCTGCCTGCAACAGGAATTTCGATGGTGGGCAAAGGCTTGTCACCAAAACAAGGGACAGCCATTTTCACTACCCCCAGCCAGGCAAAGCCTAACGATGGATGCATCAGATTATGTCTGGGGGGCACACATGGCAGGAAGAGCCATTCAGGGCACCTGGTCCACAAGCCAAAAGCATTTACATATCAATCAAAAAGAGATGCTAGCTGTCCAAAATGCCCTGACAGCCTTCAAGGGCCTACTTCATCTGGGACAACTACTGATAAAGACAGACAACACCACAGTCATGTGGTACATAAACAAGCAGGGGGCACTCATTCTTATCCCCTGTGCAGACTAGCCATGGCTTTATGGGACACAGCATTGACTTACCAAGTTCATCTGCAGGCACAATTCCTGCCAGGAAAGGAAAATACTCTGGCAGACGGACTAAGCAGAAACCTCATGGATCCCCACAAGTGGCACCTGGATCCACAAGTCTTCAGCATGATAACAATGAAATGGGGACGCCCGGACTTAGATCTATTTGCCTCCCCTCAAAACAATCAACTGAAAAGATTCTGCACAAGGACTTATCACAGACAAGTTTGGAAAGTGGACGCCTTATCTTTCAACTGGACAAACCTATCAGTATATGCCTTTCCTCCCCTGCCTCTCCTCCCCAAGGTACTCCAAAAGGTCAGGCAGGAGAAACCAAAAATGATTCTGATTGCCCCAGACTGGCCATGCCAGTACTGGTATCCAATCTTAAGGAACTTGTCCCAGTGCCCAGCCTGGACCTTACCTCAAATACCTCATCTACTGTCCCAACAAAACAATCAGATTCTGCACAGCCAACTCAGGACCCTAAACCTGGCAGCATGGCAAATAATGTAGCCATACAAACCACACCTCTCAGTAAAGCTGTGATGGATGTCATTTTAGAAGCCAGAAGGCCTAGTACTAGAAAATCCTATGCTGGGAAATGGAAGAGATTTTGCGCTTGGAACCAAGCCCAAGGAACTGATACAGCTGTCCCAAATATTCCTCAGATTTTGCAATATTTAACTGATATGTTGGACAAAGGCCTATATTTTTCATCAATTAGGAAAGAACCATAGCTATCTATTTCTACAACAATAAAACATGATCATATATGCAAACAATTAGCTGAATTTGGACTGTCACCTCCAGAGAGAGGGGTGACCACAGCACACGTTATATAGCTAGTTGGACCAAATCAAGTGTATCATGAAGACATGTGTGCAAAACAGAGAGCTATGTATTTTTTTGTGGGGCAGGAGTCCATTTTCTTTTTGAGAGAGATGAATGTGTGGTAAGAGATGTAGGAATGTGTGGGCAAGGTAAGCTGGATAGGTAAGGAAACAGTTGCAAACAGACAAGACAAACAAGACAAGAGACAGGGATGGTGAATAACACAAGTGATGGGTGAACACCATGGTTGGGGAGAGGGTGGGGACATCTTGAACCTATGGATGTCAATCTGGTTGACAGTGAGAATCAAGTCATCTCCCACTGGACTGTCATTGCTGTCACCTCACTGCGCCAATGGCTGCAGTGTCTGATGTCTCTGTGTCCTTGTGTTATTCAATGCAATGATTGAGAGCAGTGTCTCCATCCAGTGCAGGTGTGCAACAACTGTGTGGCGCACAGTCCTATGCACCAACCCTGGCAGTTCATCGTGGGTGATATAATCACCTCTGCCACTGCTCCCAGAGGGGAACCACTGGCCTATCCTGTGGGGCAGAACTACCTGAGTGGCCAGGTAGTGCAGAGGCAACAGAGGGGGGGTGCTACCAGGTTGTGTCACAGATGTGCTGGACCTTGGTGCTGTAGATGATGGAGTGGGGGCAGGTAGATCCTGTGGGGCAGGCCTACCCTGCTGTGCTGTAGGAAAAGAAAATGTAGAAAAAGAGAGACAATAAGGGTTGGGGTGAGAGAAAAAACAAGGTAAAACATTATCAAATTCATATGTGACATAAAATGCATTGATGTAGTTATTTGACTCTATTCTGTTATCATTGCTTTTAAGAATACCAACTCCTAACATAGATTCATAGGTTCATAGGTAGGTGCTAGGCTATTGGCCCAAGGGCCTACATAAGCCTAGCCAACAAGGTTCCCTGGCTTACACCACCCAAGAAAGTTATTTTCCTATACCACTGTCGAGCAGAGACACAGAAGTGATCCCCGGGGTGTATTTCCTATTTCCCATCCACTCATCAAGATTTTTCTTGAAGAGTGCTAATGAAGAACTTTGCTTGACATAGATCGGTAGCCTGTTCCAGAGTATGGGAAGTGTCTGGAACAGGATTCTATCCCTCCAGCATGTCCTGTTTATTGTGATGACAAGGTTTAGGTCCCTAGAGCATGTAGCTCGGAGGGATTGGGATTTCTTTAGGTGTAGCATGTCCAACAGCTCTGGGTTTGACATAGCTTTATATGTTAGTCAGAGATAACCTCGGAGTAGGCGATATGCTATGGAGTAAAGCTGGAGTTTTTTTGAGGCGGTCAGTGTAGGGCATTTGTTTGAGACCAGTAATCCTCTTTGTGAGGTACTTCTGTGGCCTTTCCAGCTGCTGCAGATGTCTTGTGTGGTACATTCCAAAAGGGGTGTTGTACTCTATAATGGGTCTAATGAGTGTCAAGTAGAGAGAAACAATTACCTCTTTTTTCCTGGATGAGAACCCTTTCATGATGAGGTGTGCCACATAGAAGGACTTCCTGACTACTGTGGCGATGTGACTATCAAAGGAGAGACTACTGTCCACCTGGGTCCCAAGGTCTCTTATCACACAGTCAGTGTTAAATAGATTGCTGCCTATGTGGTAGTTCATGTACCTTACAAATACCTTTTTTACTGGTAAGACTATTGGGCTCATAACAGATGCATGCTATGCTACAGATTGCAGTAAGCAATCTTTGATGTGTGCATATATTGCGCATATGCATGTTCCAGTTATGCTGGTTACAGTTTACAGCAGGCCATTGGTGCCGCTGCTTTAGAGCTCTAACATTGCATTGCAATATCAATGAAAACTTAACAGTACTGTATATTTGGGAAGTGTAGTTTTTGGACCCATACCGTCTGACTACTCTCTAATACTGAATTGCTGTTTTGGCCTCCAGACTAATGCTTGCATACTTTCCTATTACAGTTGACAGATGAATGTTCAATTTGAAACAACTGTTTAATAAACCAGTAAAGGTGTCTTTACTTTTAATGCTAAAATAACAGTATTGTTCGGATGCATACATACCACACGCTTCTCGCATCCCTGCCAATGTAGCAGCATGGATTTGCGCATTCAGTTCTTGGTCTGTGACGGCTGTGGAAAAAACAGAACAGAACAGAATACCATTATGAATACCAATCCTGACTATATCCAGCTTTTAACTCTTACAAGTAGTCTCTGCAAGTGCTACTTACACATCTGTGGGGTGCTCCCAGTCCTACATTTCTTGATTCAATGGTCAATGGTATCCCTCTTCCAGAGGTCTCTGTAGTGATTCCTACAAGGTTCACCAGTGCAGGGGATACCGGTGGCAGCAGTCAGAGCCTGGGCAACACTACTCCATGCCTCTGCCTTGTAGGCCAAGCCAAGATAGTCCCTCTGCAAAAGCCTAGGCCTATGTTCATTCACTAGGAGTTCAACAAACACTTTGGACTCCTGGACACCCCATCTTTGAGCATGGAATCTCAAAATCTCTCCATGAATGCCTACCATGCCTACCATAGATAAAGACCAATGTAGAATGATGTTTTACCACAAATTGCAGGTATCCCGCTTACTGGGAGTGCACACTTTTTGGTTTTGCAACATTTGAAAGTGTTGAGCATCACTTACCATTGTGTACTGCTGGGCAACATGTTTGCGTGATTGCCAATAGTATTAATTGAATGCATCTGGTTTATGTTTGTGGCTGTCTGGGTCCTGTCTGCTACTTGGGTGGTCTGTTTGTCCAGTTTGTGCACTGCCGGTCTATGTGCAAATGAGATGAGCATAGCCAAAGCCGTTTGTGCTAAGCAGTGCATTGTGCAAGCAGTGCCCCCCTCCCAAAAAAAATAAATTAATGAGAAAGAGTTGAAATGAGGAAAATCAATCTATGGCATACATAGTAGAAAATGTTATACACATGAGATATGGCTACATAGGTCTAGGTCCCAACTCTCACTCCAATGCGCCTTCAGAAAACAGGATGATTGACTTATCCATCTTTGCCACACAAACAGCTTTGCAGCAAAGAAATGAAGTAATTCCTCACACAACCAAGTGCAACTGAATGTATACTGATATCAAGGCATAATCTGTTATTTGTAAATGTATTACATTTATATATTTGGATGTAGTACACTTAGTTATCACACAATCTGTTATGATTATTCCTCGCAAATATACAGCTGTGTTCTGCCTTTCTGTGTTTCTTAGTCATTCATCAGTTATCTGACCAGTACCCAGAGACATGCAGTATGTAAGCCAATCTATATCATTTACCTTAAAATTTGTGAGGATATTAACTGGGAGTACTGTGATATACAGTTGACATCAAATGAAGGGCAGGTTAGATGGTGCAAACAAGCATAGAATGCTCTTTTGGGGTGGGGGAGTAAAGGTTTGATTCTGTTATGGCACATGCAAGGGTACACTGTTCTTTCAAGGGGGTGGACCCAGTCTGAACTACTGTTATGGCACAAACAAGAATATTTTGCACTTGTTACTTACTTGTTTTGCATCCTGCCTGTTTGATCTTGTGAGTGTTGTGAAGTTGGAAACTGCAGTGTGTCTCATTCATTTCTAACTTCTCTCTGTTATGATTGCTAAACTGAAGGTATGCAGTGATCATCAGTACTTTGGAGAGGTATGAATATCTGAATCTTTGAGGCCTGAGGCCTACTACTTGCTAATGGAAACATACAAGTCAAATAACTCTCTGCTGTCCCATGTTACGCTAATTTGTGTACAAATCTCCCACATTTTACTTGTTTACTATACCAAGTGATGAAATACAAGGGTATACCATAATATGATTATACAATACAGTGCATGTTCAGGACTTACCATGGAAATGCATCAGTTGTCCAGTGTTAGTTCAGAGCTGACTGTGATGCAAGCAGTACACAGCCAGTACATAGGGAAATAAAGGCTGTGCCTTTGAGTTGAGGCCAGCAGAGGTTGCAGAGTTCTTGTATTGTATCCCTGTCCACCCTGTAGCACTCTACAATGTCCATGTCATGTATGTTGTGATAAGTGAAGTGTGCTCTGAAAACTCTTTTCTGTCTCAGCCTAGGCCTATTAGCAGCAGCAGCAGCAGCATTCCCTGCAGCCTGTAGCACATACAAATGGAGTTAAGCAGCAGCAGCAGCCCCTAACATTCTGTCTGTATAGACTTTCTGAGTCTGTACTCCACAACTTTTGAAATACATAGGAAAAAACAGCACAGAGCCTACATGGTTGCTTTATAACTTGTTGAATAGCTCCATCAGATTGGTTGATTAGCATAAAGTTCAGCTGCTTATGCTGTAATTAGCATCTCTGAAACACAGGCTAAGACAGATGCAAGCCTTTAATAATCTACTCCATTATAAAAAAGGCAAATGTGTAGCTAGCCAAACTGATGGTGAGGACACTTGCTACATGTTTGCAGGACTTCACAAAAGGAAATTTGTTCCAAAGATATATTTACAGAGAAGTATTGAACTCCAGGAGGTATCCTCCCATTTTGTTACCTACATAATGCATATGCTGGGATATATTAATGAATAATGTGAAGCAAAGCCGTTTACACTGTTATCTGTATGCATTAGCTAGAAGTGTACTGATGGCATGGCCATGTTTTTCAAGCCATTTCAGAGGTACACATGATTGACAATACATGAAAATAGAAAGCTGTGTGATACATATGTACAATGTTTCAGGGGCCGGTCCTTTGAAAGTACTTTTAGCATTTTAAACATGTTTTATTAGCAGAATGGTTCATATTCCTGTTCTTTTGTGGGCGGGGAGAGCAAAGAAAAGTTACTGTTATGTCACAAACTAGAATGGGCTATTCTTTTGAGGGGGACCACAGCTGAGTTACTGCTATGGCACCCAAAAGGATATGTTGCTCTTGCTACTCTCCTTGATTTGCATCCTGCCTGTTGTTAGTATTTCACATCTGTAGACTGTTTTATGTTTTTCCAGTGGGTACTACTGACTGCCTACCTTTCTTGTTTTATCTGGAAAGTTACTTTATAGTTATGTGATACTTATACGTATTATCATTCTGTTGTCTTTTAGAGCACAAACAAAGCCAGTGAGACATAGACACCCCCTTCAGTGAAGTGGAGAACAATATCATTGTTGACGCTGTCCATCAACATGGAGCATTTCTGCTGGGAAAGGGTCAGCCCAATATGCAAGAAAGGCTATGAGTATGGCAGCAGATTGTTGCCAACATCAATTCTGTAGGTGGCCACAGCCAGACATATGAACAGATGTGCCACAGGGCCACTTACATGATCACCTCTGCATGGAGGCAAGCAGCTGCTGTTGCCTAAGACCAAAGGGTAACCAGGGGAGAGTCTGTTACAGACCCACCTTTTACCACCATTGAAGAGTTTCTGATGAATATCCAACATAAGAGCTTACAGCAGAGTGGACCACAGCATGTCATTGACATTAACACCACTTGTGAGTCCCAGAAGGAGCTTCTGGGTAGGCTTTGTTATATGACCAGTTGAATACTGTTGTATAGTAAAACAATTGAAATAAAAGTTACTTCTGTGTCACACGTCTTTTTTGGGGGGAGGCATTGAATACTGGTACAGTGATAAACTCAGTCTGGAGTTATCAGCCACATTCTTGTTGAAACGTACAGTTAATGCAGATATAGAGGAGTACATGTATTACTCCCTTTACTGTTCAATGTGATGATGTTGTCCTTACCTCTTACTTAACTTACCTCAGGACCATCAGAAATCCAGCAATGTATGCCTCCTGCAGACAGTAAGCCAAATAATTGTATGTTAGTACTGCAGATCAATTTAAAGAAATATCATAATGTGTCATTTTAAGCCTGTTGCGTGTATTGCGGTACTGTCTGTAATAGTGGCAGCACTGTTAGTTGTTTAGCATATATTACACCACAGTAGTGAAGGTATTAATGTATGCCTGTGGTTCTTCCTTTTTATCACAGGTGATCATGACAAAGGGAGTGTGGGCCCTGTGCCACCTGATGTCAGTGTCTCATCAGACACTGATGATCATGGTGGCAAAACCAAGGCACATGGGGGGGGCAGAGGTTGAATCTGGCACAGAGGTTGACATCCAGCCAACCCCTTTATTTCCCTGGGCACAGGCAGTAGGCCTACGCCTACTCAGCCCACTGAGCCCCCATATATTGGACAGGTGGAGGGCTTCAGTGCCTGTTGAGTCTGGCTGTAGCCAAAGTGTTGGCAAGGTGCCACGCAGGAGGGTTGATAGGGGTGCTTGGACGGGGCCTGCTGTCCCTCCTTCACCTGGTGCAGGTGTCTCTGTGTCTCTTCCCATGTCACTCAATGTATGTTTAGGAAAGGCACTCCAGACAAATCCTCAGGGTTGTAGAGGTGGCACAGCCTGACATGCGTGACTGTATCCACTGTGTTGCTGAGTCATTAGATCAGATAAATGACATGTTGGAACAAGGAGTGTCTGTGATGGATTGAGGGGTGTCTGTCATCGAACAAGCAGTGTCTGTGATGGGATATCTACTGGGAGGGGAACAGTGTCCTCATGGGCATAGGTCAGCCACAGCATCTGTTGATATCCAGCGTGGCCATGCCTGATCACGCTGCCATAGTGGCAGTACTTTTGCTGGTCCATTGATGAGTATGCTATCCACACCCAAATGTAGCAGGCCATGGGGTTATGGTCCTGGGCATTCCCATGAAGGGAGCATGTCCAGCAGACATCAGTCATGTTCACGTAGCAGCACTGTATCTGACCTTGGGCATGGAGGTGCCAGTGCAACTCCTGGCAGAGCCAGTTCTCATGGCTGGGGGCAACAACGATGAACTGCCAACTCTACCATGCACTGTTCACACCTGTCCAACATACCAAGGCATAGAGCTAGCACAGAGCTTAGTTGTGTTCATGCCGACTCTCACACACCACTTTCACATGGATGACCCCTATAGACACACACACAACAGTTACATGGTTCAGCCTGCCTTCTTCCCTTTCTTACTCACACACACTGACCGACCTTTGAGTCAGCCTAGGCCTCCTGCCCCCACAACACCCTGTGCAAGTGATGATAACTGTGCCATATCCCTGTTTTCTGTCTTTTGGATTCAGGGATACAAAAGCTTTGTGTCTGATGCACAGTGTGCATAGCTACATTAGTACCTAGTATATCTGCATTTGTGTTGCTGAACTGATAATTGTATCTGTCACTTATATTTGCCTTGTAAAATTATACACTGGATAGCATCATCATTTCACTACTTTCCAGTGTATTCCCTTGTAAAGGTTGTGAAGTCAGGAACTGCAATGTGTGTCATTACTTTATAACTTTTCTCTTTAATGTTTTCCAGTACATACGTATGGTACACATCATAAGACACACCATCACATTCAGATCTAAGGATTGTATGACAGCACTGTAGTCAAAGTCATCAGAACAGTAATATAGTATAATGCTCTCTTTTGCATGAACCTCACCAGACACATGCAGCAGCTGGACAGACCACAAGGCTTTCTCATCGATTACTAACCATGCCATGATGGATTTGGATAGATTAAAAGACATGTCACTGTCATCTGTCTGGTATCTCATTCAATTGTAATTGTTATTCCAAGGCTCTTAGATTTGGTTTAAGCACTTGGACTTCAGGCCAGTTGTTTTACATTAAGAAGGTTTGTAGTCTAGAACTCTTGTGGGATGAGAGAGTAGCCTCTGCCCTTCTGAGCTGGGAATTGGTGGTTGAAGGCTTATTGTGCTTGTTGTTCTAAGTGTCTTTATTCTGGGTTAAGCACTTGGGCACTAAATCTCTTATTTAACATTAGGAATGTTTGTGGGCTACACTCTTGTGGAAGTATTGAATTGCTGCTTTACTGAAACTGTTTTTTTTTTTTTGTGACTGAGATTTTCTGCACATTGAATTTCTAGTACTGCTGAATTTTATAGCATAGGCTAGATTCAGGCTTGCTGAATCTAGACTGTTTGGTATCATTTGAGCACTAAAACCAGTCATCTTATATTAAGAAAACTCCCCCTGCACCCTTGTGGCAGGAGTGTGCAGCCAAGGACCCATCTGAGTTGGGGATTGCTGGAATAAGGCTCTTGGGCTTTCCCTTTGGTTATTTTGTTAAAATTGTTTAACTTTGCTTGTATTTAAGCATCATGTTTGTGTAGGTTTGTGCTCGGTTTACTGGAGCTGCTCAGAAATTGCACTACTGCTGTGAGAGCAACTCAGTTGTGCATTGTGAAGCACTGACACAGTTTTCTACCCTAGCCCTCCATAGAATAGTCACTTTTTGTTAGGCTTACAGCAAAACCTGGTCCATCTAGCCCACTCCCCACTAGTTAGTACAGTATGTACCTGCCATAATGGATGGTTAGTTTCCCATCATTTCTACTGCCAGCCTGATTAGCATGGGCATCCTGAGGCAATGTAGCAATTGCTTCATGTATACTGACAATCAGTTACTTTCAAACCAAAGAAATACAACATGTGAGAGCTGTATTAATACTATGAATTTGGAATCAATTCTCTCGCATAACAACAAACCAGATATCTAACAGGCTGTCAGCAGACATACTTCACCTCTTGCACTAACAAGTTAACAACACATAAGCCACATATGCAGAGGTACTTGCTAGAAGTCTGCCTAAAGATCAGAGACCTCCCAAGTGCAAACCTACTGCACACACTGCAGACCCAACAGAATCCACTACAAATAGTAATACACACAACAGTGTCTCAGCCAATAAACCCTTAAGGCAATACACCTCAAAACCAAATGTCTTGGTCATAGGCTACTCCATAGTGAGACACACAGATGTCCCCCTCACCAGGGTGGACAAGGAGAAGGTCACGGTCAACTGCCTATCAGGTGCCAGGATCCATCAGATCATGCATGCACTCAAGTCTCTTAACAAGTACCGTTATGACTATGTCATAGTCCATGTTCGAGTGAATGACTTGAGACATACCTCACTGGATATATGAAGACAGACATGACTGTGTTTTCAGATTATGTGCCCCAGACAGGCATGTCTCTAGTCATAAGCAGCATTCTACCTTCACCCAGGATATGCCGCAATATAAACAAAAAATGATTGACTTCAACAATTGGCTTAGCTTCTGGTGTCAATCCAGGGAGATCCAATATCTGTCAGTCTGAGAAGATATGGTCAACAGACCATGCTGTTTTTCCAGAGATGGTCTTCACCTGTCACCTCTTGGCTTTCTGTTACTGGTAAAGGTAGGAGTCTAAATGAGACACTGCACTCATTGGAAACACTTCTTGCTTTAGAATATGCTGATGTCTGTACAGTGACAGAGACATGGTTCAAGGCCACAAAGAGCTAACAGGCAATACAAGGCTACAGTTCCTTCCACATGTTCAGACTTTAAAATGATGAAAGAACCGAAAGCAGAGGTGTATTCATCTTCATTAAAGACAAAAACACCTTCAGTGGTTAAACTGTAGGACTTCCTAGAGCTAATCCAAGTCCAAATACCTGTAGGTACAACCCCCTTCCATATCACTGTTAGCTGTAGGTCCCCATCATGAACTACAAGAACCACTCTGCCTACCTGGACCTACTTGAGTCACTCACTATACAGCCAAATACCTTAGTCATGGGTGATTTCAACTATCCTTCCATCGACTGGGAATCATATGTGAGCACAATCACATTCACCCTAAGGTTCCTGGACTTTGTTAATACAAATGCTCTGGAACAGATAGTCTGTACCCCCACAAGGGGCTCAAATGTCCTAGACTTAGTACTCACCAACATAGGGGTCTCTGTACTACCCCTTGTGTGTTGCCCTCCCTTGTATGGTCTGTTCATAAATTAGTCTTGTTCAACGTCGATCATACCTGACTCCATCTCAAGAGAAAAAAGGATGAAAATTTTCTGTAAAGCAAGCTATAGCCTCCTAAGCGATGGCATAAATAGTTTCATACCCCCCTGCTACCACTGTCAGCAATGAGTGCTATACAGAGGTGTATAAAAATGTCCCATTTAAACACCTATACAAATTTATAGACTTGGCTTTACCTGAACGGATCAAAACAGGGCCCTCACAAAAAAACAAGCCACCCTGGTAGGCATCAAGCATAAATAGGTTATACAACAAGAGGAAGAAACTAAATTAAGAACACGAAGGAACTGAATCAGCAGAGAAGACCCTCCATAGCTTGAACAAGCAAATTAGATATCTTGTAAAGTCCTTTAAAGCCAACTCTGAAGGTAAACTAGCATCCTTAGCTAAGGATAATCACAAGGCATACTTTAGCTATTTCAGAAATCTAAAAGAAAGACCCCTCTTTGTGCCAAACTAGTAGTGGACAGTATACTCATACTGATACTGAGGACATTGAAAACCTGCTAGCAGACAGATTTGTCACAAACATCACCCCCCCTGTCCCCTCTAGACATATCCCAAAGCATACCTGTCACCAGTCTTCTACCTAATATCTCCACAGAGCAGGTCATAACTGCATTCTCCATGGCCAAAAACACAGCCTCTCTGGGACCAGATAACATCCCAGGCTGCCTTGTAAATGGTCTAAACAGGACTTTGTGGAACCACTTGGCACTCTCTTCAACCACTGTCTAAGTACTGGCTTTGTCCCAGCAGAGTGGAAAACAGCAACAATAATTCTCTTGCACAAAAGGGGTCCATCAACTGACCCTGAGAACTATAGATCCATAAGCCTAACTAGCCTTATCTGCAAGGCCATGGAGAGAATCATCATGGACCTTATCAACAAAGACATAGGTGACCTTCAGACTCTCGACCTGACCCAATTTGGCTTCATTAAGGGTAGATCATGCTTATTAAACCTGGTGGACTTCTTCAAGAATGTCACAAAAGCCCTTGTTGAAGGCAAGCAGTACATACAGCCTATCTTGACTTAGCCAATGTTTTTGATACAATGCCCCACTCAGGCATCATTAAAACCTCTCCTAGCTGGGAAGTAAACCATAAGTCACTAGATGGGTAGTCAACTGGCTCACCAACAGAATGCATACAGTAAAATTTGGGGATCTGACCTCTACCAGCAGACCAGTTACCAGTGGTGTACCTCAAGGGTCTATGCTGGGCCCCCTAGTGTTTGGAATCTATTTCTCAGAAGTCCAAGTGAAAATAGATGGCCTGTGGCTTACCAAGTTCACCAATGACTGCAAACTGGGTGCAAGCATTGAGTCTCCCAATGATGTTGACATACTACAAAAAAGGCTTACACAAACAAATGATTGGTGCAAAAGTCACAGGCTTAAACTAAATGCAAAAAAGTGGGTTATCATCCCTTTCAGCAAAGGGGAAGTCCCTGCAAATTACAATATTAATAGCACTCCCCCCTTATCTCTAACCCTGTGGTGAGAGATTTGGGAACACAGGTTGATAGCAACCTTAATGTCGATCACCATGTGTCCACAGTGGTAAGGAAGGCCTTCTGTGTTGCACATCTCATAAGTAAGGGCATCACATCCAGAGCTAAGGATGTTATAAGTCCCTGTACTCATCCCTCATCAGATCATTAATCAAGTACAACACTCTCTTCTGTATGTACCTTACAGACACCTGCAGCATCTGGAGAGACCTCACAGGTTTTTCAGCCAAAACATTCAGGGCCTTCAACACATGACCTACATGGACAGACTGAAGGCCATATCACTGTACTCTGTATCTTATAGGCTGCTGAGAGATGACTTATGTCTGGCCTACAGAGCAGTCTCGGACCCTGCCCTAATGGAAATGCTGCACATCCGTAAGTCACATGGAACAAGATTCTCTCACTCTAGGGATATTAACCTAGCCTGCAACATTAACAGGACATGCTGGAGAGGCAGATATGTCTCTCAGAGATTGCCACTTCTCTGGAACAAACTCCAGATTCACATAAAACAGAGCTCCTCAATGACCCTATTTAAGTGTAACTTAGACAACTGGATGGGAGACCATAAATGTATCCTGGGGTGTCACCTATGTCCCTCATGGATAAGGGCAGTTTGTGCTGATCATAGACGCATGCTAAAAATCTAGACCCTACAACTTGGTCAGTAAGGGAACAAGAGTATAACATTGCTAGGCTTATAAATGCCCTAGGGCCAATAGCCTAGTAATCACCTATGAACCTAAGGTGACATCTGCCTGGGCTCCAGGCCAGTGTCTGATCATGCCCTGGTGGGATGACTGCATATGCAATAATCTGATATAGCCAATAACATCAGCATTGTCTGTTGAGCATATGGTGATAACAGTGTCCCACATGCTGGTATAAAAGATTCTCTGTAATGTCAATGAACAGCTCACACACACCCAGACGACTATAGTGAGAACAGAAACCCTACCTGTCTAAGTACACAGGCTACAAAACACAGTACTTTATGCAACTGCCATGACACAAGTCTGACTTTTACATGGCTGCAGGTCAGCTTAGAGTGGATGACATCAGTAGGCCACATGGGAGACAAGAGGTTGAGAAAGCTGCATGAAATGGATGTGTAGGCTTGCGCAAGTATCAAAATGCTGGCAAGATATGTCATTGGCAAAGTAACTGTAGGGCAGCATGTCTACTCTGCTGAGTAGAGATAGATACACACACACACACACACACACACACACACACACACACACACACAGTTGACTGTACTGAGAACAGAGCTCCTACCTATCTAGGTACACAGACTATAGAACACAGTATTTTAAGCAAGCGCCACAGCACAAGTCTGACTTTTAAATGGCTGCAGGTCAACTTATAGTGGATGACATCAGCAGTGCATGTTGGAGAGAAGACTTTGGGAGGCCTGCCTGAAATGGGTGTGTAGACAGGTGCAAGTGTCAAAATACTGTCAGTGTATGGGATTCGGGTGGTAACTGCAGGATGCACAATTGCTCTTCTGGCTAGGTACACAGAGCAGAACAGAACAGAAACCCTATGTACCTAAGTGCATAGACTACAGAACTCAGTGCTTTACACAAGTGCCATGGCAGAAGTCTGACTTTTACATGGCTCTAGGTGAACTTAGATGACATCAGCAAGCCATGTGGGAGACAACAGTTTGGGAGGCCTCATAGGCACATAGATACATAGGTTCATATGAGGCCAGTAGCCTAACAGCACTAGGGTGGGGTGGCCATGGTGGTGCAGCGGTTAGCATTGCCACCTCACAGCAAGAGGTTCTTCGGTTTGATCCTCAGCTGGGGTGCCTTCTGCGCAGAGTCTGCATGTCCTCCCTGTGATCGGGTGGGTTTCCTCCAGGTGCTCCAGTTTCCTCCCACATCCCAAAGACATGCTGTAGGTAGATTGGATACCCTAACTTGGCCCTAGGCATGAGTGCGTCCATGTGTGCCTTCTGTGGAAGGTTGGGCACCGGGCTGGCAACTCAATACCATAAAACTCCACTGCTAATCATGAGAGGACAGATGATCCACTGTGGTGACCCCTAACTGGGAAAAGCTGAAAGAAGAAGAAGCCTAACAGCACTAGGGTGTGTAGAAGCCTGTGTAAAAGCACAGGTACCCTTATTGAGTATAGTTGGATGTTTGAGTTTAGCAGAGGAAGGTTGTCAGCACCAACTGGCCCTGTCCATGACAGAGCACACAACGTTATATATTACATTTTGTACTGTGGTTGATATATGTGTGTAACAAAAATACTGAGACCCCAGGGATATACTGCTGGGGGGAAGCAACACATGTATGTATTGTAAAAATATGATGTATACTTTGCAGTGTTTCCACATGTACTTTTATGTCTTACAAAAGAAATGAACAATAAACACCAATAAGAAGGCATCATATATATAGTTCCATAGCACAGTGTGCAGAAGATTAGCAAGATGGTTAACAAAATGTACATGCATGCAAGTTACACCTGTTTGTATGTAGGTAAGTGGTGTGCAAATGTGAGCTTCATTGCTAATGTCTGCCAAGCAGAATGCAACAGCAGCAAGCAATTTTATGTCTAGGCAGTTGTGTATGTGTTTTTTACAAAAGTTAAAGCCATGCCAGTCAAGATAGCAGAAATATATTCACAGGATTATAGTAAACAGTACATCCGCAGTCATACATTTGGTCATAAATGTGATAGTACATAGATTATTCTATCAGTAAAAATAATACCATATGGAATATGGTGTATTTGAACCAAGGACCATGCATATGGCTGTCTTACACTTACACCTGTCACTACAAGAATGTTGAGGAAACAGTTATCTATGTTGTACTTCACTGCTGTAAGCTACAAGACCCCAGTACCATCTGTACTCCAGGACAGGTTTTCACTATGGCCAAGGGCAGTAATTGAATGTATCTAGTTTCTATTTTTGGATGTCTGCTTCCTAGGGGGTCTGCCGCACTTCACACAAACCAGATAAATACAGACATTCCCAGCTTCCACTGTTTGCGATATGTGGCACATCATTCAAAAAGTGCAATTAAAAATGAGAGAATATGAAAAAAAACCTGCAGTAATGGACACATATAAGTAAAATAAGTGTCTGCTGGCACATGTTAAGGTAGTTTCTGTACAAATCCACCACTGTTTACTTCATTACTGCACCAAGTTAAGAAATACAAGGATATGCCATAATATTATTAAAGAATATAGTCTAGGTTCAGGACTTACCTTGCAAATGTAGCAGTTGACAGATGTCAGGCCTAGAATTTCCTTGTCTCTACTCCCATGGCATTGAAATATTCAGTAAAAAACAGAATGGGGGCTACATGGATGCTTTATAGCTTGCAGTATAGCTCCACCATACTGAAAATCACCTGCTTATGCTGTAATTAGCACTAATGAAAAAATCTGCTACTTTACTGAATATATCAACTCTGTTAGTGCTCATTATTGAGCGATGTGCACCTATGCACCAATGCTGAAATAAGGTAAACATAGGTGATCTTGTTATTACTTTTCTTTTTTCCTGTGATATCGCACAAACATGTAGCTCAAAAAGTGAAGGAAAAGTTGCAGACCCTTTACTAGAACCTAGGACCTTTTATACTCTAGCCCTACCCCTGCACTTACACATGCTGCCACAGGAATGTGACAAGCACCAAAAAATCTGTATTCATTCCTTTGTTTCCCATGGTTGCACTAAGCCCAGCATTGCACAAACAATGGCAAGCATTAAAAAATAATTTTTAACTTAAAGTGGACAGAGACGATACATTTTAACAAACAATAAAGAGGATGAAACAGAACTTGTGAATTGTGTCCCGCTTGCATGCACTTTTACACTTCACAGACCTACATGTACACCTGTGTAAGTGTGACCTGACACATCCCCCTGATGTCATCTTTCAGTGCTGCCATGCATTCAAGCATGAACACTGTGGAAATGCCTACATGACGTGAACATCCCTCACAGTTACAATTTGTTGAGATTCAGCAGTTCTAATGAATTTTGACCTCATTTGCATCTTCACTGTGCTGACAGCCCTGAATCTACATGGTAAGTAACCATATACGCAGATAAAATGAAGGGGAGCCCAATGTTGCACACTCAAGGGAGGGTATTACTGTAGTATATAGCTGCATAGAGAAATGCAGATTTTGATACAGTTTGACTGTATTCCATCAGATGCATACAGCATATGCTTACATGACAGTATGAATAGTATGTTTAATGGTGTTTACACTTTTATCTGTCTACATTAATTATGGGCACATTCTTCGTTTGGGGGTGGGGAAGCAAAGCTGCATTTATGTCATGGCACTTAAAAATGAATTGCTGCTTTGTTAATCTAATTTTCTAGCATCCACCATGTCTGATAATGTCATAATGTGTGTGGGTTACATGATATGGTCTGTTCTGTACAAATCTACAGACTTTTACTTGGTCTTGTTTCCATGTAGACTCTTTTCCGTGGCTGCGTTTGGAAAACTTTCAAATGCATGGCCAACATGAACACAGAGTCTACACGGTTGCTTTACAGCTTGTTGAATCACTCCATCGTGTTGATTTGCTTCATTAGCATGCAGTTCAGCTACGTATGCTGTAATCTGCATGCCATGGAAGTTTCCATGTTTGCGTATGAGTGCACACTACTAGGTGGAGTTTACTGAATCTAAAACTATTCGCGGGCATGTGTACATTGAGCCTCGATGTGCATATGGTCAAAAATGACTGTGTAGGCTTTACTGAGCCCTTTCATAGTCTTTGCAATCCCTGAAGGTTTATTTCAGTACACAGTAATGCCATGGAACCTACATATAGCATAAGCCACCTAAAATATTGAAGCTCCATTCGCAATAAGTGTCTAAGTGTCTGCATACCTAAATGACATAGACATTCATATAGAGGACTGGCAGTATCCATTACTAAACAATCAGGTTGTGTTATAATCCATAAGACATATAGGCCTGAATGTGAATGCTAAAACACTGGTCATGGTGGAAGCCAAATATCTGGGATACCTTTTAGGAAGAGGGGTGGTAAAAACACAACTAGAAAAAACAGAGGCATTAAACATGGCCTATACTCTCCACCATACCTGTCAGCTCTCTATCGTTTTGGGATGCCCTTGATTTTTATTCAAAATATTGCTCTGTCCATCCTAAGCCCTCCTAAAACTGACAGTTTTGGGAGAAAGTTTTAAGGATTACTCTTAAATAATGAAAATTATTAGTTACAGACTTCTTTTATTTCTGAAAATGCATGTTAATTCACATTACCTTAGTCTGTCATCTTCTCAAGTAAATAGTACTAATATTTTAAAAAGTGTCCCTGATTGTCCCTATTTTTTTCTGGTTTGTCCCTGATTCTGGAGGCAAGAGGTTAAGAGTTAGGCCATCCAATAAGACAAATGAAATTTTTCCTTGAACTAGGTGGGTACAGAAAATGTGCATCTAATTTTGCAGCTATTGCCTGTCCCTTGACAGATTTCACAAAAAGTGAATGTCAATTTGTAATGGTCTCTTGAGTCAGACAGAACATTGAAAGAACTGAAAATAATATTATACTGTGATCCAATGTTTATAACTGCTGGATTTGCTAGGACTTTATCTTGTATATGGATGCATCAGAAGTAGATTTGTGGGAAGTGCTACCCCTAGATATTCAATGTTAGGAGCACCCTGTGTACAGTGTCAACATAGTTATGCAATACTGAAAAAATGAGCAATTGGGGCTATTTGTTGTGAAGTGGGCTTTATATTTATTAACATGTTATGCATTAGGTAGATACTTCAGCCTGGTGAGTGATCATGCCCCACTGCAATGGCTGAACAGAACGTAACAAGATGGCAATACAGAATGATACCACTGGGCATTTCCCCTCTAGATATTTCACTACACTATTCCTAATCAGCCTGGTCTGGCTAATATGACTGATGAAAGGTGATCTAGGTTTTGCACTCCATCTAACTCCAGCACTATTGCTTTTATAAAGGAAGGTGTTGTTAGTTGCAACATTTTCTTTCTATGAAAAGTGAAATATATGGCTTTAAATGTGCCTTGTATCTGAAAATTTTAGTAATCTAGTTAGGAAACTAATTATTTTAGTAATTTAGTTAGGAAACTAATAGTATTAATGAAAGTAATGAAAAGTTGATTGGCAATTAAGCTTGTATAAAAGGATAAGACTTGGAAGGCTGTAGATAGGATTTTGGGTCCTCAGTCAGATGTCCATTGTAGGGTAGAGTAGAACATGATTGCTAAAACTGGATGATTGTGTCAGGGCTTATGGTGGATTTAGCCTGAGGCACATTTTGGTGAAGATATTGTCTGCAGAGCTGAAATGAACACCCAGTGTAAGGTCTGCTTTTTATTTTTAAGCTTGTTTGCAAGAGGGTTGGTCTGCAATACACTAACCCTTTGGTATTGCAGGTATCCTGAAACAAGGCAGTGTATATTTTGTATATAACTGTAAAAACTTAACTTTATTTGGAAATTCACATTGACTAATAAAGTATCTCATTGAGCTAAACCTTGTATTCTTACATTCAAGCTATTTTAACCATGCTGTGAAACATGTCTCAACAATATTCTAGAAGTCAGATTTTATTACTTCGTTACCTTCAATTTTTAGTTATTGATATCCTAAACTCCACATTGTGTAGACTTTAAAAATAAATGCCATATATTTAATTGCCCTTATTCCTTCAAACATATTTATTTAAACTCTGAAAACATTGAAGAGTATAATACACTGCATGATGAAGGTTCTGAAAGGAAATGACCTGAATGAGGTAACTGCCCCAGTGGCAAATATATGGATTTTCATCAGTCTGAAACAAACAAAGATTGGTGCAAGGCACAGTGTAAATACATTGCATGCAACAGAAATAACAAATTGGAAGGAGGTGAACTGTTAGATGAGGTCCTACATCATGAACCTGAGAAACTGTCTTTGAAGAACAGAGTATTATTTTTCCCCTAACTGCAGTTACAAGGCAGGCTGACACAGGATATTTTACAGTGTACTGAAAACATCCTTTTGTATGTGACTAAATGTTCTGTATGGGTAGTGATAGAAGGAGCATGGGAACAAATTAACAATGCATTTTAGCAGACATTGTGTGTGCTGAAAGGTGTGTTAATAAGTGCAGAAGGAGAAGGGCATAAAACATTGGGCAGGATTCACGAAGGCTTGCACGGAGTCTAAGAGTAGTGTAAGACTCCATAGAGCCTTCACGATCCAGGAACAGCCCTAAAGTCCGTGTAAGAGAACAGCTAAAACGTCTCTTACACGGAGTGGGCGTGGATATGCTAATCACCTCACTTGCAGCCGAAAGGCATGCAAATGAGGTAGATTAGCGATCCAGGAAGCCCAAAGCAGCCCGTGTAAGAGCCGTTTTAGCTGCAGAAATGTACTCAGTTGACAACTGAGTACGTTTCTGCACAAATCACAATGGAGACATGTCAGCTCCAAATAAAGGGTGCATATGTGTCAGGCAGCATGCCAATGGCCAAATATGTGGCCATTGGCAAGGTACCCCGATGCAAATATGAAAAATAAATATGTTTAAATGGAGCGCAGCCCCGCGCAAGTGGGTTGCACTGTATAAAACATAAAAATGAAGGTTATAAACCCACAAATGTGGGTTTTATGCAATACATGGATGTACAATGCAGGGACCAGCAGACCAAAAACAACATGGCCACCGTTTAGTGGTTGCTAAGGGGGGAAGCTGAGCCTAAGACATGTAACTAAGCATTAGTAGGCAATCTGATGTAAATGAGTGTTAGGATACTGAATTCCACTGTCACATAGCAAATGAGCACATTCTGAGTAGTGTAAGAGATGCATAAGGGGGAGGAATAGAGTAGGAGATAGGTGACATCACAGGGGGGAATGGTAGAAAGAAATGCAGTTCATTGGAGGTCAGTGTTACATGAGAGATGTCAGATACATATCATGGAAAGAGGAGTGCCACAACATAAGCATGGGAAAGTCAAGAAATGGAAGGTGTACACTGTTGCTACACTAAAGTTTCTTGCTGGGTGTGCATGCGCACGTGTGTGCGCCATGAAGCGCGAGTAGGGCAGTGTGCGCGCGTGTAAGGCAAACTGAGCATGTGGGAACCTGTTGGCAGACTTGTAAGACTGTTTGCGCTGGTGTGCACGCATTTTAACCTGAATAAGCAGATTCTGAACCGTGTAAGCATGTGTGCGCGTGTGTAAGCCACTGCGAGCGTGTTTCTGCTGGTATGCGCGTTGCTCCCCCCTGAGGAAACAGAAAGGAAAAAGGAAGCAACAGAATTAGTAGGAAGCTAGCAGGGAATACTGCTGGAGCTAGAAGGTGAAAACAATTAGAAGCAGGCAATTACACAGGCAGAGTAGTAGCTCAGCCAAGCACTTAAAACCCTGCAAACAGCAGTGCAGGATGTTTCTCTCAAGAGGCACTGCAAGACAGGAGTAAGCTATTAGAAGTGAAAACTGAAAAAGCTGAACTCAGAGCAGAAATGCTAGGGGCTGCCATAGCTGTCATAAGGAGACATAGGCGACTTGCTGAGGGTGGTGACAGTGCAGATGGTGCCAGACAACCCACAGTGAGGAGACGGAGAAGAGTGTACAGGCCCAGGGTCACCTACCACGGGTTACATGAGCTGGAGATAGTAGAGCGCTATAGAGTGAACAGAGACCTCCTGCAGCAAATTGTCAAGCTGTGCAGGCCACACCTCACACACAGAACCAACAGAGGGGAACCCATCCCAGTGGAAACCAAGGTATGTGTTGGCCTAAGAATACTAGCAACAGGTACCTTCCAGAGACCAGCTGGTGATATAATGGGGATATCACAGGCATCAGCCTCCAGGGTACTGCACCAGTTCCTGGATGCCATTTCAGCACGTCAGTGATCATGTATATTTCCCCAATGCCCGTGAGGTATTGGCCAGCAATATGCGTCTCTTCCAGCAAATAGCGGAATACCCTGAGGTAGTGGGTGCAATAGACTGCACGCACATACGCATCAAAGCACCAGCCGGTGAGCGGGGTAGGGCCTACATTAACCACAAGGGCTTCCCCTCCATCAACTGCCAGGTCATGTGTGATGCCCAGGGCATAATAATGAATGTGTGTGCTGGCTGCCCTGGGAGCTACCATGATTCCCATATCTGGCATTTGAGACAGCTGTACCAGACATTTGCCAATGGGGACATCCCACATGGACACCTAGTGGGGGATGCAGGTTATGCACTGGAGCAGTGGATGATGACACCCATCAGAAACGCACACACACCTGAACAGGAACGCCATAATGAGGCACACGCACAAACACGTAATATAATAGAGCGTGTGTTTGGGCTGCTCAAGTCATGGTTCCGATGTCTGGACACATCTGGTGGAGCCTTGCAGTACTTACCAACTACATGTACCCAAATTGTCATGGTATGTGCTATGCTACATAATATGATCTTGTGAAAACAGCTGCAGCAGGACCAGCATAGGGCTGGGACAAACAGCCCCCCACCATTGCCAAGGCCATCACAGGCAGAGCGTGACTCGGAGGAGGAACAACCTGAGCCTGCCCCAGTAAGCAGAAGGAGGCGTGCCCAGTATGCCCTGGCCTTGGCAAAGAGGCAACGCATAGCACATACACTGGCTCAGTAGGAACCCTGGGAATGATACCCCTCTCTGACTCACTCATATAATAACAGGGATGCCTAAAATGACATAACCTGCTCTCAAACATGTACAGGGAGTGTAGTATGTGCATCCGACAGAGGCAGCCCTGCAGCACCACCTGATGCATGAATGCCATGTGTTAAGCAATGTAACACCATGTAGTATATGCACACCTGAGGACCCTGACTAACATCCTACTCTCACCAAGCATGATGCCACAATATGACGATGAGATGATCAATTGCAATAATTGGCTGAAGTATTGCAGTTAGTCAAAGGGGATCCAATGTGTGCCAGCCTGGGATGACATGCTGAGCATGACATGATGCTCCACCTGCTAGGGCTGGCGTGCACCTATCAGTGCAGGCTGTATGGATACTGGCAAAGGCTATTGTTACCCACAGCATGCCCTGAATAGGTAAGGCTCAAAACACAAACCCACTTCCATAGGTATCACAAGGGATAAGAACCTAGATGTAATGCTACCCAATGCCAGAAGTCTAAACAGCAAGATGCATGCAGTCTAAACTCACCCAGTATGGAGAATGTTGATATATGTGTTGTAACAGAAAACCGGGTCAAGGCTCACAACAGCACCCTAACACTACCAGGTTACACCTCATACTGTGCTGTACAGCCTCAAAACATGGAACAAGCTACAAAAGGAGGGTGACTAGCAATAATTGTCAAGGATAACCACACCCCCATGTTGGTACCACAACAAGAAGCAGCATGGACTAGCCATGGTCAAGTAACAGTGGCTAAAACTGCCTCCCAGTTTATAGCCTGCTACAGACTACTATCCCAACACCAGGAACTGCACCTGGCCTATGTTGGAATACATGAATATATCAAGTCCTCCAAACCACATTATATTGGGTGACTGAAAATACCCAGACATAGACCGGGAGCATTATACTAGCTCCAACACTGTAGGACAAAAGTTCCTAGAATCCATAAACCAAAATGCCCAGGAACAACGTACCACTCCCACAAGAGGGGTAAGCATACTGATTGTGATAATCAGCAACATGGGTACTGGATGGAAAGATGAGAAGTGTATCCCTCACTGGTAAGACCAGACCATAGAGTAATCACACTGGATCTGCACATCCTGACCACAGTCCCTGGCCAGAAAACCACAGTGAAAAACATGTGTAAAGCAAAAGTTGCACTCCTCCAAACTGATGTGGAATCCATTAAAGGCCCTGTGCAGGTGCAAAATATGGGCCACATCTCAGAACCTGTTATACAGGCATTCCATGAACACTGCCAGGAATGCTTGGATTATGCAATCCTAAATTAAAACAAGACACAATGCCATACACACAGGCATCTGGCATGGTGGACTCCAGCCATTACCAAACCATGCAAGAGAATGAGGAAGCTACTACATGATAGAGCAAACATAAAAAGGGAAGTAATCACTGATCAGTAGTATGGCAATAAAATATGTCCACACATACAATCCACTAAGGCCAGCTACAACAACTTGAATCTGTGAATCTTGAGGCAATGTTACACCTGCCCCAAATACACAGACAACCCTCAACTCCCCCCAAGAAATACAAATATATGTGAGAGATGCAACCAGCTATCCAAACCGGAGGCTGAGCTCCCTCAACTCAGTACTGTCAAAACTAGTCAGGAGGAGAAGGTAACCACACACACCACAAACCCAGTCCCACATAGACCTATCACAACTGCAAACTAAAGACATAAACACAGAATAACATTTTCGGAGGCCCTAATTACAAACACACCACACCAACAGAGGCCTTCAAAGCAGACACCCAAGCAACCACAACTTCCAAACATAGCACATGCAACACATAGTACACAAAGCTGGTGTACCAAACAGTCACAGGCCAGAAGGAGAAACAACATGCCTGATACAGTTGTAATAGGTGACTCCATAGTGAGACACGCTGCTGTCCTGCTCACCAGACTGAACAAGGGAAAGGGTACAGTAAGCTGCCTGTAGGCTGCTACAATATGCCACATAACACAAGTACGCAGGTCACCCCAAAGGAAGTAGAAATATGATGCAGTCATAGTCCATGCTGGTGTGAATGACCTGAGATGTACCTCCCCGGACTACATAAAAAGAGACATAGATGAGCTCTCCGATTATGTAGTCCAGGCCGGTATGACACTGACCATTTGCAGCATCCTACCCTCACCAACAATGATGCCACAGTACAAACACAGAATGATCAGCTTTAACAAGTGGCACAATTACTGGTGTCATTCCAAGGGGATCCAATGTCTGTCTGCTTGGGATGTCATGCTTGACAAGCCACACTGCTGTTCCAGGGATGGCTTGCACCTGTTACCCCTGGGCGTCTGGATATTGGATAAGGCTTTTGCCACCTCCATAGAGCCTTCCGTAGGCAAGGCTGAAAAGACTAACCCACCACCCTAGAAAACATAAGTGGAAAGAAACATAAGGGTAATGCTGACCAATGCCAGACATGTAAACCTCAATATGCATGCTCCCGAGGCCCTCCCCAGTATCGATAACATCGATGTCTGTGCAGTGACAGAAACCTGCTGCAAGCCTCCTGACAGCACACCAGCACTACCAGATTATACCACATATCATGCGTTATGGCCCCAAAACCTGGACCAAAACATAAAAGGAGGGTGAGTATCTATATTCAGCACAGACACCCATACGTCCAGGTAACTGACAATGCACAAAGCATCGGAGTCCACCCATGTGCAACTAACCATAGGCAAGACTGCTGTACAGACTGTAGCATGCTACAGACCACACTCTCACACACAGAAACCCCACCCAGCCATCCTGAAGACACTGGACAGTATGAATGTCCCACCAAATACCAAACAAGGTACTCACAAATTACCACATAGGTGGTAAACCATTATGTATGGAAGGAGTAATCAGGGACCTAGGGACACAAGTGGACAGTAACCTGTTATGTGACACTCACATTGCCAATGTGGCTAGGAAGACTGTCTATATTGGACACCGTATCATGAAAGGATTCACATCTACATCAACAGAGGTCATTGTGCCCCTATAATGTTCTCTTATCAGACCCATAATCTAGTACAATGCCTCATTTGGGATGTACCTTACCTGACACCTGCAGCAGTTAGAAAGACCTCAAAGATACCTCACCAAGAGGATAAAGGGTCTCAAATATATGTCATATGCTGCCTGGCTGTAGACACCCCAGCTGAATGCAGTCACATACTGCCTACACAGAGGCGTTGTATGTCTGTTGTACAAGGCCATGTCCAACACAGAAGTAATGGACATGCTCCACCCCAGAAAACTCAAAGCCATCGGAGCTGTGAGAGTGAGAGATGTCAACCTCAACACATAATGAAATAGGATGTGCTGGAGGGACAGATACATAACCCAGAGGCTCCCCACACCCTGGAACAGAATCCCACTCCATGTTAGGCAGAGCCCCTCACTGACACTCTTCAACAGGAATCTTGCCAAGTGGATGGATGATCGTAGATGTACACTGGGTGTCTTCACTATGTCACGTCCAGACAGAGGCACAGTAAAGTAAATCATAAATGGCCATAATATTCACATAGCAAGGGGTGGCGAAAGCCACACACACTCTGGCTAGGCTTATAAATGCCCTAGGGTGGATAGCCTAGTATGAACCTATGAATCTATGAAGATACAAATTGTACAGGACACTAAGGATAATCAGAAGGCTTTCTCAACTGATGGTAGGAACCATGTTGGGAATTCACAGATATGCTCTGAATCACACAAATATTGCAAACAACATACCAAACACACACACATATTGCCAACATACAACCTGACAGGTGCAGTGCAACCCCCCCCCCAGAATGCAAAATATCTATCCCAGCAGACTGCTGGTCCCCTGACATTGCAGATGCTGAGGTAACAGCCAGCATCTACAAAGCAAAACACACAGCAGCAATGGTATGAGATGGTGTCCTGGGCTGAGTCCAACATGGACTCGAAGAAGAATGGAATGCCAAATCACACTACTGCTCAATGTCAGCCTTACCACAGGATATGTACCCAAAGAGCAGTGTACAACAACAGTGGTCCTTCTCAACAAAGGTGTTGCCTGAATGGATACTGCAAACTACCACCCCAGAATCCTGAGAAGCTTGGTCTGCACAGCTATGGAAAGGATCAGCATGTACTGCAGACATAAAGATATTGGGGACCTACTGACACCGGACCCTACCCAGTGTGGCTTTCTTAAGTGCAGATCCTGCCCCTAAACATGTTTGACTCATTTGAAACAGTCATTAAGGTCAATGATGAGGGCAATGTGGTCCACACAGCGTAGTTGGACCTTGCAAAGGCTTCCATACAATACCCTACGTGTTCATTATAGATATGCTCACCAGCTTAAATATAAACCCCTATGTCAGTAGAGGGGTTGCAAACCAGACCAAGGACAGAACTGACATGGTCATACATGCTGCAGCCATGTCAGACTACAAACCAGATATAACTGGCATCCCACAAGGCTTGGTCCTGGGACCTCCCTCGTTTGGTATATATGTCCCATAGGTACAGGCCAACATGGAAAGGACTGTGTCTGAACATGTTTGCAGAGGACTAAAAACTGCCCACCATATCTGACCCTCCAGATGACACAAGCATCCCACAAAAGGGCCACATAGAAACAGACAACTGGTGCCATAGCCATGTCAGCAAGCTAATTGCAGAAAAGTGTATAGTCAACCCCCGTGGATATACAGTAAGTGCCCACCAATTACCACATAGGTGTTAACCCATTATGTACTTAACATGTAATGAGAGACCTGGGGACACAAGGTGATAGATATCCTGCATTGGACAAACATGTGGCTGTAGTGTTTACAGAAACATACCATATACCCACCTAATCATGAAGGTTGTCAGATCTAGATAAGGGGAGGTCATTGTGGCTCTGCAGTCATCCTTCATCAGCGTTACAATTGACTACAAAAGCCCCCGTGGGATGTACCTCAGCAGACACCTCCATCAACTGTAAAGTCCCCAAAAGTACCTCACCAGGAGTATCAAAGAGCTTGAACAGATGCCATGTGTGGCCTGATTAAACAAACTGCAGCTCCATACACTGTCATACTGCCCACCCAGAGGCAAGCTGTGCCTGATGTATAAAGCCATGTCCAAGCTGGAATCAATGAACATGCTGCACATTGTACAATCTGAATGGCAGTGAGCTATGCACATGAGAGACCTGAACCCCAGCACTGACATACATAGGACAAGCTGTACTGCATGATCCATAACACAGAAGCCACCCCCACTCATGAGTAAACTCCCAGTACAGGTTAGCCAGAGAGTCACTCATCGATTCTCCTCAAGAGGAATCATGATGAG
The DNA here is from genome assembly GCF_019279795.1 of Protopterus annectens. Taxonomy (NCBI): domain Eukaryota; kingdom Metazoa; phylum Chordata; order Ceratodontiformes; family Protopteridae; genus Protopterus; species Protopterus annectens. The sequence goes on from NC_056734.1 coordinate 219,604,416, forward strand.
TGGATGGGAGATGGTAGGTTTACCCTGGGTATCACTGTTATGTCACAGGTAGACAGAGGCACAGTATACTAACCATGACATATGTCATGGCAAACTCCACTTACAATGTGTGTCGAAGGACAAACACACTCTCTGACTAGCATTAGAAATGGCCTAGGGCACATCGCTAGTGTTTGCCAATGTACACCTATGTTGTGGAATACACTACCAATGTTGGACAAGCTTGGTTTAAGTAGTTCATATCTGAACATAATGCAACATGGTCAGATGTGCACAACTGGCCCCTAACCAGGCTGTTGTGCTCACTATGGAAATGTAAAGCAGTGATAGGACTAAAGCCCAGGATACTGTCCACCACAGTGAAAGTACTGAACCAGTACACTATACGGTACTACAGTGTTAGGTCAGTATGAAAGGATGTTGACAACTGTATGCAAAGTATCCCATGCAAACCCTGCAGGCACAGTATAATCCCTGTTGTGTTCAGACACAAAGCAGTTGGACAGTAACTACACAACATGACACACAACACACAACCATAAACAGGAGATATTGTTGAAGTTCACACTCATCCACAAATGTGGTGGGCTGCAGAGTTCAACATATGGAAAGCTCACACTGGGCATGCTCGCACACTTTGATAAATGAGACATATGTCAGACAACATGCCATGGGAAGGCTGAACAGGGCATGCTCACACATTTAGGCCAAATCTCAGTTTAGCAGTTGGCCACACATATCTGGTATTTGTACGTGTTATTCCAGGAACCAACCACATTACAGCAATCTGCCCAGTGCACACAGTTAAATGAATACAGAGACATACGTGATATAGTGGATCCCTCCCATATTCAAACATCTTCCACAGATACACAAACAGGGAATGATATGGCAATAAAGACCTGCAAACAGTCTATCAGCAACAAATAATGTGCATCTGACAATTAAACATATGGTGTAGAGGTCAACACTAGGCTGTTTGCCCTACGAAATGACAGCTTAGCCAGAGTGTGCTTGGCGTCTGCCTCCCCAGTACAGTAGGCTACTGTGCCACTGTAAAGTAGGTCACATAAGGCACCGTGTGAGGCTAGTGTGCTGTGCCTCTGTCAAGCAGGGGCACAGTGGAGATCCCAGGGGTTGAATTTGCTAAGCCACATCCATGTTGTTGGTGTTGGCTGGAAGAGGGTTGCTGAGGACCTCTAACAGTAAGTGGGCGTCAATAACAGACTGAGTGAAGCCTTATCTGCATTGTCTGGACAATTTCACTGTCAACACTGTGTCATGATGATTATGAGGGACTGAAGTGCCGTGCCGGTACTGTTCAGAGATGTCCTCTCTCTGTGAGCTACTGCTCTGCAATGTATTAGCTCACTCTGTCTGTTGGACAGCTCATATATGGCTGGTGTACACCTGACAGGTGTCCTGTTGTGGAGCAGTCATTGGTATATTTGGGATAGCATGATCAATGCAAACCTTCCACATGCTCATAGAATGCAATTGTCAAGGATTATGCAGAGTGGCCTGTATACTCCCCCAGCATGGGTCCTTTGAAGTCTTCCACCCCAGTCTTCACAAATGTAAAGTCTGCTTTTGATAAATACACTTTTTTTGCAGTGACAACCTTGCCTGGGGGTGGGGATGGGATATGGATGTCCAGGGAAAGGTGGGTATGGTCAGATATCAACAATGATGGTCTACCTCTGGTGTGGAACAGTGAGTACCCATGTTGCAGATGGTCAGGTGCAATATGTATTCCCCCTTGTGGCTGTGGTGAGTGGTTCTGCCATAGCACATGGACTCACAAATTGTAGTGGCTGTAGGGTAATGTTGTAGAGGCCTGAGTAGTTCCCACACACAATATGCCTGTACCTGACGTTAACAACTGGGATGGTGTATGTGAACACCTGCATATCTTGGCACTGTTCCCAGGGAAGCAAAGTGTGTGTCCTGGATGTGGGAGGGGTGGTCTGGTTGTGTTGTGTGTTACAGGTCCTGTGGTCATGAAGCATGGTAAAGAACATAACCTGCCAGGCGATGTGCATATCTGACCCTGAAGTAGGTGGCTGCAAATGCATATATATGCTATCCCCCACCTGACAGGTAGTACTAGATGTACATACCTCTGTAGAAATAATGATGTCAGCACCCTATAAATACTGCAGGTGCAAAGCAGATGCCCACTAATTTGGATAGTGCGCTCTGCTAATGCATCTCCCTCAAGTGTCATAATATAGTTAGGTAGGGGGTTGAAACCTGCAAATGCTTAGTGTGTGTGGGTGAGCAGGGTTGGTGTGTGTGTGAGGGAAATGTCCCTTTTGGCAACTGGGAAAACACACTACAGAATGCACATTCTCCTTTCTAAACACTGATGATGTCAGCACTCTATAAGTACAGCAGGAGAAGGGGCACCTCCCAGTAATGCGAATAGCGTGCTCTGCTAATGTGTCCATCTCGAGTGTCATAACATAGTTAGGTAGAGGTTTGAATCCTGCGAATGCTCCGTGGAGGGGGGTTAGTGTGTGTGCAATTCTCTATGAAAGAAATGTACCTTTTGGCAACTAGGAGAACACACTACAGGATGCGCATTCCCCTTTCTAAACACTGATGATGTCAGCACCCTATAAGTACAGCAGGAGAAGAGAAACCTCCCAGTAATGCAAATAGCGTGCTCTGCTAGTGCATCTGTCTCGAGTGTCATAACATAGTTAAGTAGAGATTTGAATTCTTCAAATGCTCAGTGTGTGTGTGGAGGGGGGTTAGTGTGTGTGCAATTATGTATGAAAGAAATGTCCCTTTTGGCAACTAGGAGAACACACTACAGGATGCACATTCCCCTTTCTAAACACTGATGATGTCAGCACCCTATAAGTAAAGCAGGAGAAGAGAAACCTCCCAGTAATGCGAATAGCGCACTCTGCTAATGCGTCCATCTCAAGTATCATAACATAGTTAGATAGGGGTTTGAATCCTGCAAATGCTCAGTGTGTGTGGAGGGGGTTAGTGTGTGTGCAATTCTGTATGAACGAAATGTCTCTTTTGGCAACTAGGAGAACACACTACAGGATGCACATTCCCCTTTCTAAACATTGATTATGTCAGCACCCTATAAGTACAGCAGGAGAAGAAACGCCACCCAATAATGTAAATAGCGCGCTCTGCTAATGCATCCATCTTGAGTGTCATAACCTAGTTAGGTAGGGGTTTGAATCCTGCAAGTGTGTGTTGGGGGGTGGAAGTAGGGTGTGTGCAATTGTATGTGTGAGAAAGCTGACCCTTTTGCCAACCAGTACAACACACCAGCTGCTGCATATTCCAATCTCTACACAGAGATGATGTCAGCACCCTACAAGTACAGCGGAAGAGGGCAAATCTCCCAGTAATGCAAATAGCATGCTCTGCTACTGCGTCTCTCACTACTGTCATAGCACAGTTAGTTATGGCTTTGAATTCCACACATGCCACGTGTGTTTTTGTCACATAGAATGCCCATGTGTGTGGGTTGTTGTTCACAATAATGCATGACATCGATTAAACCAGTAATGGCAATGGACACAGATGATGTATGTGTGTGCCAAATACACATATGACATATGTACCTGTGACCTGCAATAGTTCCCATGTCTGACGCCTGCCACATGTGAATACATGGTATTTGCACTGGATAACATTATGACTGTGGTCTTCTGTGCAGGTGCTGCATGTGGCATGTGTATATACAGTGTGAGATGTATATGGTATCATCCTAGCAGCGAGGGATACACATCTGGTCTGGGGCATATAGTCTACATGCTGTTGATGAACAGGTGCTGCATGTTTTCACCTGTTGTGGGAGTGGTAACAAGTTGTACCATAGCAATGCAGTGACTACATGATAGGAACCTTTCAGCTAGGGTGTTGTAGCTACAGTAATTCATCAGAATTCAGTAATATGTCAGCATTCCTGGTGAGGGTATGATGCCAACCAAGGTCAGGGTCATACCAGCCTGTGCCACATGCTCAGAGAGCCCTTCAATGTTCCCTATCATGTAGTCCATTGAGGTACATCACAGGTCAGCCATAGTGGCATGGGCAATGACTGAGTCATATGTGTCCATGCCTCTGACTGATCTGTATGCTTGTGTTATGTGGTGGACCATAGTGCCCCGCGGGCATATCACTGTGACCTTCACCTTGTCCAGCCTGGTGAGCATGACCTCACTGTACCGGACAATAAAGGTACCTAACATAACTGTAGCAGGTGTGTTGTCTAGCCGTACAGGCTGTGACTGTTTGGCACACAGGATTTCTGTGCTATGTGTTGCACGTGCTGTGGTCTGGCCTAACGTATGCCTGTGTACCAGCTGCAGAGGTGTCTGCTGCTCAGGCATGATGCTATTCTTAGGCTCCACGAATTGACAAGTGTGTTCACGTGTTTGCATTGCTGTCAGTGTAGGTCTACATCAGACTGGTATTGTAGTCACTGTAGTATTTCATGCCACCTGACAGGTTATGCCAGTACTGGGTTCAGAGTGCTTAGCCCCCAGTTTGGCTATGTGGTTGCATCTCATACATGTGTTGTACGTCCATGTGTAGGGGAGAGGGTTGACTGTGTACATGTGGCAGCTGTGACATTGCCACATGACCCACATATTCCACAACTGTACCATAGAGGTGACTGACAAGTGATCTTTGCACATGCTACCATAGTATTGTGATTGCCATGGTGATTAACAGCACATAGGGCCAATAGGGAACAAGGTACATAGGTTCATAGGTTCATACTAGGCTATCTCCCCTAGGGCATTTATAAACCTAGCCAGAATGTGTTTGGCTTTCGCCACCCATTGTAAATGTATCTTGCTATGCCCTTTTACGAGGTTAGTATACTGTACCTCTGGCTAACAGTGACACAGAAGTGATACCCGGGGTAAACCTACCATCTCCCATCCACTCATCAAGATTCCTCTTGAAGAGAGTCAATGAGGGACTCTGCCTAACCTCGACTGGGACTTTATTCCAGAGTGAAGGGAGCCTGTGGGTTATGAATCTGTCCTCCAGCATGTCCTATTTATTTCAGTGCTGAGGTTCAAGTCTCTCAAGCATGTAGCTCGATGGAATTTGTATATTCTGAGGTGCAGCATGCCCATTAATTCCGGGTTGGACATGGCTTTATACGTCAGGCACAGATCGCCTCTGAACAGGCGGTATGCCACTGAGTAGAGCTGGAATTTCTTTAACCGGTCAGCATATGGCATCTGTTTGAGCCCTTTGATCCTCTTGGTGAGGTACTTTTGGGGTCTTTCCAGTTGCTGCAGGTGTCTGGTAAGGTACATCCCAACAGGGGCATTGTACTCAATTATGGGCCTGATGAGGGATGAGTAAAGAGGCACGATGACCTCCCCTGATCTAGATGTGAATCCCTTCATGATGAGGTGGGCTATATAAAATGTTTTTCTAACCACTTTGGCCACGTGGTTGTCAAATGAGAGATTGCTATCAACTTGGGTCCCCAGGTCCCTAACTACTTCTTCTGTACTTAATGGATTACCACCTATGTGGTACTTTGTGGGCACTTTGTATCTGCCAAAGGGGATGACTATACACTTTTTGGCATTCAGCTTGAGGCCATGGCTCTGGCACAAGCTGTCTGTTTCTATAAGGCCCTTTTGGAGGATGCTTGTGTCGGCTGGAGAGTCGATTATGGTGGCCAGTTTGCAGTCATCTGCGAATTTGGTCAGCCACAGTCCTTCTGTGTTGGCCTGTACCTCCGAGAAATATATACCGAACAAGAGAGGTCCCAGGACTGAGCCTTGTGGGACACGACTTGTAACTGGTTTGGAGTCTGACATGGCTCCAGCAATTCTAACCATGTGGGTTCTGTCCTTGAGCCAGTGTGCAATCCATCTAGTGACATAGGGGTTTATATTTAAGCTGGTGAGCTTCTCTAGAATGCCCGAGTGGGGTATTGTATCGAAGGCTTTTGCGAGGTCCAGGTAGGCTGTGTGGACCACCTTCCCCTCATCAATGACCTTGCTGACTGTTTCAAAGAAATCAACCAGGTTTAAGAGTCAGGATCTGCCCTTAACAAAGCCAAACTGGGTAGGATCCAGTGTCTGTAGGTCCCCAATATCTTTATTTATGAGGTCCATGATGATCCTTTCCATAGCTTTGCAGACCAAGCTAGTCAGGCTTATGGGGCGATAGTGTCCAGGATCCATTGAGGCACCACCTTTATGGAGAGGGACCACTGTTGCTGTACGCCACTCTTTGGGCACATATCCTGTAGTAAGGCAGGGATTGAACAGTAATTTTATGTTTGGGTGTAGCTCTTCTTGGAGTTCATGTAGGACACAGCCCGGGACACTGTCTTGTCCCATTGATGCTGTGTGTTTTGCTTTGGAGAGGGTGGCTCTTACCTGAGCATCTGAGATGTCAGGGGGGCAGCACTCTGCTGGGATAAATATTTGCCCTTTCGGTGTGGAGGGGGGGAGAAGTTTGCGCTGAACCTGTCAGGTAGGATGTTGGCAATGTCTGTGGGTTGGGTGTTTCTTTTGACATTTTGGACTACCTCTGAGCATATCTGAGAATTACCACCCAGGTTCCTAACATAACTAAAGAAAGCCTTGTGATTATCCTTAGTGTCCTGTGCAATTTTCTCTCATAGCTGGCCTTAGACAATTTTATGAGTGCCCGTAGTTTTTTGCTAATACTGATCAGTGATGCCTTCCCTTTTTGGGATTTTACTCTATCATTTAGTAGCTTCCTCCTTCTATTGTCTAGTTTGTTTATGGCTGGGGACCACCAGACAGGATGTCTGCCTTTGGAGGATTGGGTCTTGGTTTTATTTGGGATCGCATGATCCATGCATTCCTGAAGGTGTCCATAGAATGCGTTTATAGAGGAATCTGCGGTCTGGGCCGTATTTTCCACAGGACCGGGGGCTTTGAAGGTTTCCACCTCGGTTTTGAGGAGTGTGAATTTGCTTTAGAGAAGTTTTTCACTGTGGTTTTCTGGGCAGGGGTTGGGTCGGGATTTGAATATCCAGTGAGATTAGTTTATGGTCTGATCTTACCAGTGAGGGATACACTTCTGGTCTGGAGCATAGAGTCCCCATGTTGGAGATGATCAGGTCCAGTATGTTTTCCCCTCTTGTGGGAGTGGTAACAAGTTGTTCCATAGCATTTGAGTTCATAAATTCTAGGAATTTTTGGGTTAGGGTGTTGGAGCTAGAGTCATGCTCCCAGTCTATGTTTGGGTAGTTGAAGTCACCCAATATAATGGTGTTTGGAGACACCTTCATATTTTCCACTGTTCTCAGGAAGGCCGAATGCGGTTCTTGGGTTTGGGAGTGTGGTCTGCAGCAGGCTATAACCTGGAAGGCAGTTTTACCCACTGTTAGTTGCACATGGATATTCTCTGATGCTTGGTGCTTTGCCACCAACCTGGAGGTGTGGGTATCTTTGATGAATATCGATACTCCCCCTCCTTTTGTGGTTCGGTCCAAGTTTTGGGGCTGAAAAGCATGGTATTAGGTATAACCTGGTAGTGCTGGGGTGCTCACTGTAGGCCTGAACCAGGTATCTGTTACTGCACCGATACTGATGTTCTCGATGCTAAGGAGAGTTTCGAGTGCGTGCATCTTGAGGTTTAGACTTCTGGCATTGAGTAGCATTACTTTTAGTTTCTTATCCCTTGTGATACCTATGGAGGTGGGTTTGTCTTTTGAGCCTTGCCTATCAAAGGCACTATGGGGGTAGCAAGAGCCTTTGCCAATATCCGAAAGCCCAGCGGTGACAGGTGTAAGCCGGCCCTAGCGAAGCAGGTGGTTCAACAGAAGGTGAGTATGTGAGGGTGTAGTGCCTGTGATTAGTTAGCACTGGCATATATGACTGCTCACGTGGACAAATGCCAGGTAAGTCATATGCAATGTGTCACAGGCAACGTACATGTGAACAGGACAAACAGTGATGTTCTGTCAAGTGAGACATGGACATACATATAGTAAGCTATGCAGATGTCACTAGGAGTCCACAGAAGCTCTGTAACTCTGCATTGCAGGTGGGACCAGTATTCCAGGGTAACTGCAAGCAAACATGCATGCAAACAAAGCTACAGTAAGCAGGGCTGCATGTAGTCCATTGTACAACAAACAAGCTGTACCACTTCCAGTAGGTAACACTGTAAATATGCAGGCACTATGCACATGTACATGGAAATACACAGGTCAGATGGCTAGGGTCCAGTCTCAGCGCACACAAGTGTACAGACCATGTACCATCAGGCTGTACAATAACTGGATGGAAACCCATGTTCTCATACCTGCAGTAATACACATGTCAAATAACAGACACTGAGCCTTCACTCAGTGGTTCCATACTTAGTAGGATGTATGCTACCTGGCCTGCCACCACAGTATCCCTGACATGTATGGGGACTCTCCCTCCTGTGACAGTTAGTTTTGTGTGTTGGGGCTGTCCAGCATGGTATGAGATGTGAGCTTGCAGTGCTAGGGTGCTCCTGTGTGTCCTGTACCAGTCGTGTAGTACTGCACACATATCAACATCCTCAAACATCCGCATTGCAGAGTCCAGTGTGGGCAACATGCCACTTGCAGTTTACATGTCCATCATTGCGTATTAATACTTTCATTACCTTATCCCCTGTGCTACCTATGTATGTAGCCTTCTGTTGACATCCTTACCCCCAGTATGCCAACATGTGCAGATGATACACTATGGTACTTACCATGGGTGTAGACAACAGTACATGACAATCATACCCTTACTGCATCAGGCATGCTGTGATATACCCACAATTATATCAGCACACAGTACTGTTAACAACATGATACTATTAATACACGTCTATGTAGTCACCCTGTGCATCAGCAACATGTTAACCTGTACCTGCACTGATGTTACAGATTGCAGGAGATGGCACAGTTTCATCATATGCACAGGGTGTGAACTTGGTATGCCTGAGTCAGTCACCGATACCACCAATTGACATGTATTTGTATGTGTGTTGGTGAGGGACAGCAGTACAAGGTGGGCCAATGTTGATGCAGTGTGTACGCGTATGCGGTAGCTCTAGGTGTTGTCAATTCGCATGTGTGTATGGATGCACACAGTTCCACCTCATGGCTGCCATATACTGGTGTTTGTGGACAGCCACAGATTGTACCTGCCAGGTCATATAGATCAGTGTCTCTGGCCACGGACACGGTATCTGTGCCTTGCAGGGGTGCTACGGACCATATCTGGTACCAACCCAGATTGGGTACTATCATCAGAAGCAGGTGTTCATTGACTGGAAACAGATCCCTGTCAGGCCTGGCCAGAGCCACATGCACGTGGTCTCCTGGGGTGGTCTGATGACAGCACAGACCCAGCATTGCTGGGGCTGCTGCTGGCACTATGGGGGCGGCCGCGGCCCTGTTGTCGTTTGTGACAACTACCAGCTGCTGCTGTTTCTGGCATACGCCCACGTCGACACCTCAACCGTCCACCATCACCCTGGCTCATGGACATGTAGTTGTGGAACTGGTCTAATATGTCCCCACAACGTCTGTCTATGACATCGGTGAAATTACGGATGGCAGCCGCAATGTCACGCATACTGTCAGTCATGGCTGTGTGACATGCTGTCAGTTCCCTCAGACCCTGTCTGATGTACCATTCCATATGTGACTGTGCCTGCATGACAGCTCGAAACATAGCTGAGGTTGTAAGACTTCTGTGGGCACGTCTGACATGGGCAGTACACCCATGGATGCTCCCATGAGAACCCCTGGACATCTGTCTGTGTGGTACCATCTCAGGTCCATGCCCATGGCTGCTGTGTGGGGACGCATGTGCCACATATACCACATTACCCTGGTCAATGCCCACTGTATGCTGTCCATCACCTACGGACATTGGTGACAAAGGGTGTATTGGCAGGATAACTGTGCGCATTGATGGGGTTGACAGCTGTGTACTGTCAATTGGCTGACCAATGACGGATCCTGGCATACCTTCCTGTGCCATTACACAGATGTCATCATTATCAGTACCCATGGCACCTGATTCAGGTTCCCTGCTGCATGACACCAGAGCAGCACCAGAACCTGTGGGAGGGAAACAGGAAACACAGTTTACAATGTCTACACAATATTACCAGTAATGCACACATCCACACATGCACAGGTCCACACATGCACACATGCACACATGCACAGTTGCACACATGCACACATGCACAGTTGCACACAGTTGCACACAGTTGTACACTACGCAGTATGCGAGATATCAACACTCAGACACAGACACACCTGCATGCATACACAGAGCACTACTCAGTGAGCCTAATATTATTATTACTATCAAGACTATTAAAGGTATTGTTAATACACACTCACCAGCATGGATAGGCTGCATTGCTGTTACACGGGAGGGACCTGCAGAAGTGAGGACACTAATGTCAGTGGGCACAACTGTGCCATTGTTACTGAGTATGATACAGGTCAGTAGTACAACAGTCGCCTTTCACAGGTCAGCTGCTGATATTGAGGATATCACACTTGCACATTAAATACTATGATGACAGCTACAAACTAAGGGCACATCTCACACATGCATTAACTACCAGTGTACACAACAGTCAACTATACATATGGCATATTACCTGCACGCTCATTGTCTTGCTGCTGCGTGGCTCCAGCCTCCATCATAATGCATGTCTGCTGCTGTTGTTGTTGTTGGCGGGCTGGAGCCACTACACTCATGAGTAGTCCCTCCAGTCTGGTGAGTGGGGGATGTGTAGCCACCCCACCACCTGTGGCGACCTGTTGCCTGTGGATATCCGACGCTCGCTGACGGACATTTCTGATTAAATCACTGCAGTGATGTCGTACCTGCTCATATGTCCTATTATGTGTGCCTATGTCATTTACCCGAAGGACCAGGTCTTGCCACAGTGCAGCCCTCTCCTGCTGATTCTGGCTGGTGCGGGAAAAGAGTATTGCATAATCCCGCACCAGGCTCTGGTGTATCTCCTCATCCTCAGCTGCAGAGTAAGCTGGATTGCACGGGTGAGCCATAGTCCTGAAAAAGGAAATAACATGATATCAGCAATATATGTCAGCAGAATTTGGCACACATACTACACATGCTACTCGACTGTTGTGATACAACATATCTCACATATATAGCATCTGTCTGTCTATTGGTGGATACACATGTAAATGGCCAGGTATCAGTGCTCAGCCAGCAACTGTGCAACAGTACCTGGCACACTCCATACGACATACTACCAAACCCCAGCAGTCAGAACACTGATTCAGGTCCAAAGCACCTCCTCACTCTGGAGGTTTGTATCTAGGTACTGTATGGGGTACATCATCAACTACTGTGAGCTAACCACAAACTAATTGCCCTGGATATACATATCCCACCTCCACCACCAGCACAAATGACTATAGTGAATAACATTGCAAATGCAAACTTTACACTTTGTAACAGTGACATGGTATCCTTTCAGCCCACTGGGCCAGTGGAAGACACAACCCACAATGCTGACCCCTTCACAAATGATTTCTACGGACATCTCCGAGAATGCATGGATCATGCAATCCCATATAAGACCAAGACACTCTCCACAAAGGGACAGCATCCTGTCTGGTGGACCCCAGCCATGGACAGATTGTATTACAAAATATGGAAGCTACTGCAAGACAGAGAATAATTCCATAAAGGGAAGGCATGTCTGATCAGCACTAGTAAGGAGCTATTTTCTCTCATACAAACATCCATGGGCAACTTTGAGAGGGAAATCAACAGGGACACTACAGATAACCACAAGGCCTTCTTCAGTTATGTTAGCAACCTGGTCAGAAACCCTCCACTATGCTCATAGTTAGTACACAACAACAAATAATTCACTGAACTCACAGATATTGGCAACATTGTGGCAGACAGGTTCAGTGCAGGTTTCCCCCCTCCCTCTCCCCCAAAATAAGACATAGTTATCCCAGCTGACTGTAACCTCCCTGTCATCACAGATGTCCAGGTGTGAGCTGCCCTCAGGAAAGCAGAATACACAACATGAATGGGACCTGATGGTATCCCCGGTTGCATGCTACATGAACTCCAAGAGGAGCTAAACACACATATAGAAGTGCTATGTAACACTAGCCTGACTACAGGATATGTACCTGTACACTGGCGCACAGCAGCAGTGGTTCCACTCCACGAAGGAGGCACCTCTACATACCAATACAATACAACATAATAAAATACATTACAATACAATACTATACAATATGCTATTGCCCCTGGGACTACAGCAGCATACTGTTCTGCTACCCTGACCATTGTGACACATGTGATGTGATGGTACCTGCTGCTGTCAAACAGTTACACAGGGTGACTCATATGGCATATTACCTATCTGACTAACATTCAGCAGGGGTATGTGTGACATGTACTCATGGGGAGTCTTGCTTCTTAACACTGTGTGGTTTATTGCAGGGTATGTCTTATCTGTGGGTAGGAACCTGTACCTCCACCATGTGCTCTCTATTGAAATGGCATGGATGACACACAGCAGTCATTTAGGTTGTGGATGGTGTGAGGTGTTACTATGGTTGTTGGACATCTGTCATGGGTGTGACTTAAGTATGTAAATCCAGGAGTGGTAACCTCTGTGTGGGTAGTATGTGTGTACTCTGTGGTGTTGTCAGTCACTGTGCATTGGTAATGTGTTTGAGTGCATTGTCACAGTATTGTACATGTCACTGTGTCCTTCTCCATATCTGTAGCTGTCATGTGAGGTACATACCATGGCAGCCATTATGTGGTGTGGAGGGGTACACTGACCTACATGTCTGTAGCTGACACACCATGTCTGCTGACACATACCATGTGCAGGTATTCCAGGAATAGTGTGCCACTGTGAGTATCATTGGGGGGACTATTGTACACATTTATGACCCTTTTCACCCCTGACACATGCAGTGGTGGGCAGCCAATCACATATCTGGTGGTTACTGGTGTAGGTGATTTGAAATGGGGTATGGTACTCCAGTTTTGACACTGGTGTTCACTCCATGCCTTTGTCACCAGGCACCTGTTGCAATACATCTGTACACATGTGCCTCACTCAGAATATATATACATCTTTCTCTCTCTCTCTCTATATATATATATATATATATATATATATAGATATGTATATAGATATATCTATATGTATATATATATATATATATATATATATATATATATATATATATGTCTGTATACATATACATATATATATATTGATGTACATATATTGCTATAGATATGGAGGGGGGGGTGTGACAGAGAGGGGGTGAGAGTGACAGAGGAGGTGGGACAGGGGGAGTGTGAGATCGTCATATACAGTCATACCTGTAGATAGTCAGATCTGTCTGTCTATGTATATGTATCTACATATATCTATATCTGTATGTGTGTATTACATATATATGTTTGTACATATTCTATCTATCTACATCTGTCTATGTATTCCTACATCTCTCTCTATGTATGTATACATATATGCATATTATATATACATACATACATATATTGACATACATATGTATCCATATGATAGATAGGTATATCAACATGTTTGTTTACGAAACTGTATACACACACTAACATACTGCTAAACATACACAACTGTGAAACCTACTTTATACATTGCACTACAACATACATTCAACCTACATTGATATGTGCACATAGATGCTCTCACATACAAATGTATGTACAGCCTTCACTGATAGTTGCTGTATGTCCCCTGCCATTTGCACATCTTCATATACATATGGATACAGACCAATGACACATATGGAGGGTTCACAGTATGTAGACTTTTATAGTATTACTTTACATTACCTGTGTTTGTCACAGCTGCTTGTGTTGCCGTATGGTTTTGTGTCCTGCTGCTCCACTTGCCAGTTGTCAGCTTTCAGGTGGTTGTTGCTGACCAGTTTTGTTTGTGTATGTTTAATTTTGTTTTTCTCTGTCTGTCTGTCTCTCTCTCTCTCTGTCTCTCACTACCTCCACAGGGTGCAATGAAAGTATTGCATGTGTGGACTGGGAGTACAGCATGCTTTTGTAGGTATCTGCATATGTCCATGTGATGGCCTCTGCACCAGTTGTTAGCCAGAATTTGCTAATTGCATGCAGCCAGTTGTGTACTGATTGCAGTTCTTACTGTGATTTCAGAACAGTGCTATAAAAAGGTATGTGAGATAGGCATAGCCCTTTCAGACTTTAAGGGCAGGGACCATGCTGGTATGCTGTGGACACTGTTCTGTGAGTGTAAAGGTTAGTATCTCTCTCATATTTCCGGCTGTGTTGTAGATTAACATTTCTCCATTCATTTCTCCAGTTTCCTGTACTAAGTGTGTATGTACACTGACACCTAAGACTACTACTACTGTTAATGTGGGTGTGTGTGCTTTCCTCTGGGACATGTGGTGTAACTGGTGTATAGCAGTGGCTCTTGCACTTTGTTGTTATGGCTTCAATATTTGCCCTTGACTGTAGTGTGCTGCTGTGGCTTTCCTATTTTCCATGTACATTCACACCTTGGAATGCTTGCTATATCTGCTAGGGTGTTACAGCATGCAGTGTGGTCTGGCCATGGTGTGGGCCTTGACATCTGTTAGGGTATTTGAGTATGCTGCTGAGCAGGCCCCAGAGACTCTCAGGTGCATCTGTTATCTGCCTCATGGAATGGTACATATCAGTGGGGTACACCCATTAAATTGTCTGGTATTCTGCAGTTGTGACTGTGGGATAGCATGAGCATATGTATTGCTACACTATTTCTGCCGTGCAAGTGGTGCATACTTTCAGGACTTCATAGTTACCATTGCATGTGTTGTAACACCTTTCTGCCTACTGTTTGTACATTTCACATGGAGTCTGTGGGGCATCCCTGTAAATCAGTCACTGTTGCTATGTCTGAGCTCTTAACTATTCAAATATGGCAGTGTCAGACCTCTCAAGTGTACAGATATTTGCAGGTTGTCCACATTTCTGCCTCATATTTGGTCAATATCTCATGCACAGCTCTTTCTGACAAATCACTCTGGGCTCAAGTCAAAATATAGTGACATACATTTAAGTTTCAGACTTCATACCCTTCAAATCATCCAACAAAATGCAGAACCTGTTACTCTCTGAACTAAGTTTATTGTAACATTATTTGGAATGTGTCCCTGTTTTTGGCCCTTTGCTCCACATATTTTATTACTTGGTCCGGATGTGTTCCTGTAACAGGTTGTGGGGTATGGGTAGTGATTATCCTTCTGTGAGTATGTGTGTGGCTTGCAAGGTGCTACAGTGACATTATTACCTACTAGCTACCAACTAGCATGGCTGTTTCTGTTCACACACTACTATTTTAGAAATCCACTAGATTTGACAGTAAATATACATGACATGCTTTGTGTACTACACATGCTATATTCCCTTTACATTCATTCCTACTATTACATGATATATTTATTGTAGCAAAATATTCTTATATAGCAGTCATGGCTTAGTGGTAAGTCATGCAGGCTGTTGTTTTCAAGGTCCTGGGTTTGGGACTGACAGTGGGATTTTATTTTGCTTTTGAGCAGACTACAGGACCTGTCATTCAGAGTGACTAAGGCACTTTTAAGCAGTTGTAACCGGGTTAGCGCTGGTTTAATAGGTGTAAAATGAGTGCCCGAGGTTGAGCAGCATTTTAACATGCTGAAACTGTGTGCCTATAGCTGAGTTGAGTGTAATATGCGTGCTGACAGCCAAATCACGCGTAAACCGGCGTGATCCGTTTGCGCGGAGCTGCGCACCGTGCCAACAAGCTAACCGACAGGCAACGTTGAGCAAGCTGTATCAAAACTGCCTTTACACAGACACACCTCCTAGCCTGTGTAGACAGTCATAAAATATAAAAAGCAATGGCCAGGTTCAAACCCAGGATACCATGCACCATAGTCAAAGTACTGAACCACTAAACCATGACAGTTGTACTTAGAAATGCAGTAATAGCATATATATAGGAATGAATAGAAAGAGGAGCATGACAAAGCAGGTTTTGTGAAGCTGATACAATTCCAAAATGGCCAGTCACAGATAAGTGCGGGTAAAATGGCATATATAAGCCCCATAGGCGGGAATACACAGCATAACCGATTGTGGAACCGACTTGCAGCCAGTATGTCAGGTGTAGGTGAGGGTAGTTACTTCCGAGCACAGAGGTGGGGCATTGAGGAGTCTAAATATATGGTTTGGCTCCTTGTCCATAATCATGAGGCCCAACTCATGCAGGGCCAGGTCCTGTGGGGAGCATATAGGGCTGAGGCGTGGGACCGGTTGGCTCATGATCTCACCATTGCCACAGGAATACCAAGGACTGGTGAGCAGGTCCGTCACTACCATGCGGACCTGAAGAGAGTCGGAAGCAGGACCAACTGAACCGTTGGATCCAGGAGGCCCAGCAAATGCCCAACTCCCCACTACTGGGTGGCAAAAGCCAGGGTACATTTTTTGGCTAGGCTTGTATGGGCCCTAGGGCCAATAGCCTAGTACCTACCTATGAACCTATGATAGTATATATACATAGTATAAAGGAGAAGGGTTGTCAAGAATTATTAGTGATAGTTATAGAATTGTGGATAGTATTATGTATAGAAAAGAAAAAGTGAAAATCATGATAGGAGACCTTAATAAGGCATCTCATACAATTTAACATGTAATATTATGGGTAATATAAGCAAGAAAGTCAGAAAATTATGTATGTCAGCATATAGTAATAATAAAGTAAAAGTATTTGTAAATGGCTGGTTAAGCCAAGAGGTACATATGAAAAGTGGTGTAAGACAGGGCTGTCCAATTAGTTGTATACTCGATGGTATATGAAATAAATTACAGACTGAAGGAGGCAGGATATATAACACCTGAAAGTTTAACAATTCTACTTCTGTTACCTTACTGTTAATATATGCAGATGACATTATAGTAATTGTAAAAAAAAACTAAATTTGGATAAAAGAAGTAACAGAGTGCACAAATGAATGTCTTCAAGTGATAGGGATAGCTTTAAATAAAGAGAAAAGTAAAGGTTTAGGTGATGTAGTAAAAATAGTGGGTATATATTTTACAATGAAAGAAATTTCTGTGTTAGGTATAAAATTTGGGAATAAAGATGTAAGTAGAATTCAATAGGAAAAAATTCCTAGAAGAAAAAAAACAAACCTGTCTATCCTGGCGAAGGTATAAGTTATCAGTAAGAAAAGGGGTTATTTGACAAATTCAGTACAGACAGGAAAACAGCATACTTAGACCCTCGGATTCAGCAAGCAGCCATGCAGGAATAAGTCATTCCTACTTGACATGGACCATTCCTGTTCAGCACGGCAGTGCACCATGCATATGTATGAAGGCACTCTGCCGTGCTGTAAAATGGACATGGTTCTGAGTATGAGCACAGGGCAGAGCTCTCACAATATACATGCCCCCTGCACTCCAGAATTGCCATTTGGCAATTTAAAATGAGCGAGAACGCTCGTAACACCCCCAACCCATCAGGATAACAAATCTGGTCAAAGCCATAAGGGACAATCATCCCTACCAAGACAAAAGTTGTTAGAATAACACATTTAACATGACAAAGCCAAAAGGGACAATCTTCCCACAAAGCAGAAAGTTGATAGAATAACAGGTTCAGCATTAGCATGGATATTCTGAAGGGTACAAATAAAAAACACAACAAATAATTTTCTTTTAAACATGCAAGAAAGTTTAAGCGTAGCTGCGTGGGTGTGCACGTTGCTTAGCTACGCTTAGTCCAGCTTAAACAGCACAAGAATTTAAATAGCGACAGACATTAAATATAAGCAATACTGCAATAGTGTAGTGGTTAGAGCGCATGCTTTACAAGCAGCCATTCCTGATTTGATCCCCACTATAACCAATTTGCATTTTACATGTGAAAGCAGTACATAAACATTTTTTTTATAATTGGCTACTAAATGACATATATTTGTTAACCAGAGTACTGTAGTAAGTCCAGATGTGAGGTTTCAGTTTAATAAAGATGTGAAACCCCCATATAAATACCAGTGCCCCTTACAGTATAGTCACACATGAATAAATGTAATAAAAGCACATTGGGGAGTGTCAGAAACAGTAAACAAATGTATAATATGTAATGAATGATGACTCAATCCCATAAGCAGATAGTTTATAAAATAAAAAATAAGCAATGCTAAGCATTGCATGGCTTTGCTGACTGGGTGTAAGCATTGTGTACATATGAATACTAAACAATGAATAGCCCATCTAAGTGGATTTGCCCATTGGTAAACAATAATGAACCTGCCCCTTTAAGCACTGCCAACCTTAGCTAAGCAGGTTTGCCCGTAGCTTAGCTTAGCATATTCAAAACCATCCAATCACAGCAAAGGGTGGGAAATTGGCCGTATTTAAACCCCACAGGTGGGAATACAGCTTATAGCTGGTTGCAGCTTCCCACTGTAGGCAGTATGGCAGACGTTGGTGAGGGCATGCGCTTCCGGGCGCAGTGCTGGGGCATACAGGAGTGCAAGGTCATGGTAGGACTCCTGGTACAAAACCATGATGCGAAACTGCTGCAGAGCCAGTATCAGAGCTCCCAATATAAAGCAGAAGCCTGGGACCATCTCACCTGTGATCTCACCAGTGCCACTGGTATCCCTTGGACTGGTGAGCAGGTCAGGCACCACTATGCTGACTTGAAGTGGAGGAAGAGGGAGCTCTTGGATGAGTGGGTCCAAGAAGCAAGGTAGAGGGGTAATGTCCCAGCAGTGTGTAAGTAGTCATACCAATAACTGTTTACTAATGTCCAGCCTGTGTATGTGATGGATAGGTATGCCTAAATATTTCTCTATTTCCCTTACAGCTGCAGCTGAGTGGGCTGTGACTCAGGAAGCCCATGCTAGTAGGTTGCAAAGGCTGTGTTGCGAGGCTGGTGAGTAACAATCCTGCTTGTAGTAGTCATACCAAATAAATATAAAGTAGTAGAAAGTCACCTGGCAGTATAAAAACTGTGTATGGGTTGTACTGAATAAACCAGACAATATGACAGTAAGTCTCATATAGTTCATATTTAAATAAAACTGTAAGTGTCTGGCAATAAAGTTCTAAATCCTGGACTGGTTGTGTTTACTCTGGTATTGTATGGAATTTAGTGTTGCAGTCTCTGAATAGTAATGTTGTGTTAACCACTGTTACCTACACTGTGCTACATAAAAAAAATGTCTAGGAATGTCTTTATAAGACTGTTGTAAGTACAAGGTCAGATTGTACAACCAAGAGAGACTTAGACAGAAAACACTAATGGACTAGACAGCAATATCCAAATAGCACACTGATGAAACTTAAATTGTTGTATTTTTAGCAGACACAGCCATGGTTCAAATCCTGGGAGTGGTAGTAAGCTGTATGCATAATCATACCTCTCAACTGTACAGATTGTTGCAGAATGTCCAGATAATTGGCTCATATTTTCTGCCTGTTCCTCTGTCCCTCTGGCAAATCAGTGGGATGATCTCAGAATTGTCGTCACTAAATAATGACATACATTTGATTTTCAGACCTCAAAACTTTCAAAAAACATATATTAAAACAAATCATGTTACTCTAGCAAGTCTCCAAGTTTATGAGAGCAATATTCAAAATATGTCCTTATTTGTACCCCCATTTTGTCAAGCTTTGTCCAGAGTGTGTACATTAAGAGATTGAGAGGTATGTGCATAATATTAACTAGGAATCTGGGAATATGTGTAGAAACAGTCAGGTAGTTTTAACAAGCATTCCCCCACAGGTCTGCCAGATAAGAAAACTGTAACTGCCTGGCAGTAGAGATTTAAATCCTGGACTGGTAGTGTTTACTCTGGTATTGTATAGCCTGACATGTAGCATTCACCAACATCTCATATCAGAATAGTACTGTTGTGTCAACCACTGTTTCTCACACTGTGCTACATAAAAATATATCTAGGAATGTCTGTATAAGACTGTTGCAATTACAAGGTCAGATTGTACAACCAAGAGAGACTCGGGTAGAAAACACAAAGGAATACACAGCAATATCCAACTAGCACACTCTGATGAAACTTAATTATTGTATTTTTAGCAGACGCAGTGATGGTTCGAATCCTGGGAGTGGTAGTAAGCTGTATGCATAATCATACCTCTCAAATGTACAGATTTTTGCAGAATGTCCAGATGATTGACTCATATTTTCTGCCTGATCCTTTGTCCCCCTGGCAAATCAGTGGGATGATCTCAGAATTGTCATCACTAAATAATGACATACATTTGATTTTCAGACCTCAAAACCTTCAGAAAATATATATTAAAACAAATCCTGTTACTCTAGCAACTCTCCAAGTTTATGAGAGCAATATTCAAAATATATCCCTATTTGTACCCCCATGTTGTCAAGCTTTGTCCAGAGTGTGTGCATTAAGAGATTGAGAGGTATGTGCATAATATTAACTAGGAATCTGGGAATATATGTAGAAACAGTCAGGTAGTGTTAACAAACATTCCCTCCACAGGTCTACCAGACAGTTGAAGTATACACTGTGTACATATATACCACTACCCAAAACAAGGACATAGGGTATTGTAATAATGTCTGTGGAGTAATGATTAGAACAATGATCATTAAAGTTGTGAGTACTGCAAATATATACAAGTTGTTAACTGACATCTCACCCTCTCCCCCACACCATATCTGCAACAATAATCTAAACACACAAATCAGTGGGTATGTTTACACCAAACCTACTGTTGGGGCATATGTCCTATTATTCAACAAATATTGAAATGTGTTTCTATTAATGTTCCATGTTGAAATACTATCATTGGTGGCCTGTTGCTATCAGTGTAACCTGCATGCCGTTGTAATAGCCACTGTGGTTCCATATATGCATGTGTTCTGTTTGCTATGCAACTGTTCCTAATCTGGTGTTTTGGGTTAATGGGAATATCTATGCATGCTGTTATAACTAATCCTGGATTGTGTTTACTATTACTAACCCACATATGTTCTAAAAGTGCAACACCATAGCATGTTTGGGAAGGCCGGTCCCAGCGGACACACCTCTCCCACCTCATCTGGCCATGGCAGCAGGCTCCAGCATGTCTGGGACCCACCCCAGGACCTCCTCGTCCATTGGTCCTGCACCACCTTTGGATGGAACCGCCTCAGGGGATAGGGCGCATCCCCCCCTGGGAGCAGGCACAGACAGGATCCTATCACCCAAAGTCAGGTCTGGGGATTGGTGTGTAGTGAGCTCCGAAGGGAGTTTGGAGATCTGCTATGCCAGCTTGAGAGCTGCATGGTGCATTTAGAGGGTCAGCCTGCCCCTCCTGCTCAGCCCCCAGCACAGCCATCTTCGGGACAGTGAAGGTGCAGTGGTGACTTCCTATGGGTGGGGACCTCAGTCCCACAGTTCCCATTTGGGGGCTCATGAGCTTCCGATTTCCAAACACCCATCACCGTCCAAGGTGTTTACCACCCACATGTGTCATATACCACCACCGTATGCTGTCTTGTCTGTCTTGTCTATCATCCTACCCAAACTACCTCCCAAATATACCTACTATCCTTCCCCAACATCCCACTCTCACCTTAAAAAAAAAAAAGGGCAATGTGTTCCCCCAAAAAAATTTTGCCCCATACATAGCTGTCCATTTCACACACATGTCCACTGGACACATGTAATATGATCTAGTTGGCTTCACAACACATTATTGTTGTCCTCACCCTTCTCTCTGGGGTTTGAATGTCCAAATATACTTCCAAATTCAGTATATATGCACAGCTATTGCTGTAGAAGAAATGGACAGCTATGGACCTTCCCTACACCCATCCTGCACATCCCTAGCTGCTTTCCATATTGTCTTTCCCTCTTTATGCCCCCCTTTTCACCACTTTCCTATCACCCCTTTTTCTTTTCTTTTAAAGAAATTAGTGCGAGGGTAAGCGGGAGTAAGCACATTTCAGCAGTAGTAAGTGGGATTAAGCCTGTTTGAGTGGCGCTTAGGAATGCCTACACAGATTAAGCACCTTTCAGGATAAATGTCTATAAGCCTGTTTAACCGGAAGTTAGCACTGCCTACCAGTGTGCAAACCCACTTACAACTGCTTAAAAGTGCCTTAATCACTCTGTATCCAACTGCCCTTGGTCTGCCCAGCAACAAAATAATCAGCTGCTGCAAGTCTTGAACACAAGACCCTGCACACCATAGACACAGTAAGTAACCACTAAGCCATTGCAGTTGCAGATAAGTGTGATGTTTTCTCAAACATATGCAGCACAGTCCTTCAACAGTAGGGAAAATGTATTTATATATGTATGTATATATATATATATATATATATATATATATATACAGACATACATGCCTATATATATATATATATATATATATATATATATATATATATATATATATATATATTGCATTCAGATATCAGATCCGCACTCTGAACCTCTCACTGCAAAACATCTGACCAAAGGCACTGTAAATGGGGGTAAAAGGGCCCAAAATAGGGATCTCTTGTAATTATTGCCATTATCCCTTCCTCCACAGCTTATTCAATTGGAAGGTGAAAGCTGAGGTGCCAGAAATGCACCTGTAAAAAGTAAAATTGATCCTTTACTGGTGTTTTGTTTGTTTCATTATCCCTTCCTCCACAGCTGAACTGATCTGCCTTGCAACAAAATAACCAGCACTTGCAAGTCTTGAACCCAGGAGCCTGCACAACAAGCTACCAGTAAGCCATCTCAGCTGTAAGAATTTAGGATGATTTCTCTAACATATCATGCAGAACAGTGAGTCTACCATAGGGAATGTACAATGTGGAAGCACTAAACATTCTAATGATACATACACACACACACACACACACACACACACACACACACACACACACACACACACACACACACACACACACACACACACACACATACACACAAACACATTATACACACACACACACACACACACACACATATATATATATATATATATATATATATATAGATACACACACACACACACACACACACACACACACACACACACACATACACATACACATACATACATATATAAATACATATAGATATATATAAAGAGAGTATATATAGAGTGTACACAACATATCAAACAGCCATTATTCCTACAGTTGCCACCTTTTCAAATGGCCAGTGTCTGATTCTTTCCTACAAATAAGAATTATTGCATGAAACATATACCCACACACAATGCAAAGGACATGACACCACACTCTGTTTGCATACGTATAAATGTTTATTTGTGTACTATTTCAGTTGTTTATGCCATTTCTTATAGCATTTAGGTGTTTGAAATACATAATAACTGATTAATGCAACTTTCAAGGAAAACATATGACACAGTAATCTGCAAAATATAACATACTTTGCTGTCTAGACTAAAGCCTTCAAGTAGTACAACAGTGAAAATCACACTTGCCTTGGAGATGAGAATTAATCAACACTTAATTACAGATGCAGTTCAACAGCCTTCAATTACACTCTGTACTCAACACCCTAGGGGGAAAAGTATCAGTTGTCACAATGTAAATGTATCCGTTACATAACAATGCTTAAAGTAAAATGTCATTGGCACACTGACAAACATAACCGTGTGCAAGACAGTAAGGTCTAGCCCACCACTGTTCCCATGGTGAAACATATGAACATATACAGCCATATACCTTAACCTTTCTTATTACTGATATCCCTCACATGTTATAACAGCCTAGGTTAAAAACATTTAATCCCCCTCCCCCATAAAATGACTTACAAGGGCATATAACAGTGTTCTCCATACACTGACCTCCAGACTGTACAGGGTCACACATATTTTTTCCAGCTGTAGCCCTCATATATATCGGCCCTACCCCACAGCTTGTGTGGGAGTCCACAACATCACTGGAATGATAGCAGGAATGTCAGCACTAAATAATGATAGACCCTTAACTATCAACGTTTTACTGCATTACATCTGGATAAAGCCTGATATATAGGTGGAGGACAGAGGCTGAAACACAGGGCCATATTTGAAATATTACTGTTATACACTGTGAAAGTTGCTGGTGTTACAGGATTGGTTGCAACATACCCTCACTCAGGAATATGAAGTCAGAAACATAAATGGAAGTTGCCATGTAGTGATAGCAATTAGTGGAGAGAATGCCACTGATATGTCCGAGACAAGACCTGTGTGGGGAACAGACAAAACATAACAGCCAATGCTCTGGCCATCATGTGGATAGGCCCACAATTGAGAGCTATGCAGACAGACTGCATTCCATGCAAAACTAGCATGTACACACAAACCCTGTAAAACTAGCAGTATTCAATGCATATAACAGCAATACTCACACACTGTCCCTAGGTCTGGAACCTTATACAAACATGCCATTGGCCTGTGTGCACAAGCCCTGTTGTAAGAGGTATAGCTACCTGCTGTCTGTAGCATCCCTGCCCACACACAGGAAGGATGTCTTCCATACAAGAAAGGTAAAGGGACAGTGCCCACACTGTCACTGCATACAACAAAATAAAATATGTACTGCTACTGATTGTTGCATTGCCATGACACTGATATGGGTACTAGAGTAGGCATGCTTATCACATAGTAATCAGAGAAGTGGACAACTGAGTTATGACCCACTGTCCATACCTACCACTAACAGCTATATCAACATCCATATACACTGGATATCAAAGTGTACACAGCCCTGTTGGAATTCCAGGCCTGTGTGCTGTATGCCAGTGAGACCACAGGAAGTCATGTCAAAACATTCCGCACCTCAAATGTGACCCATAACCTGTAAAATTCTATTTAAAAAGAAACAAAGCTGTTTCATGGAAGGTGAGTAACCATTGCCAAGTGAAGATGTGATATGACGTTAGAGTAGAAGCCAAGACAACTGGATGCTGTAATCATCTCAGCAGGTGTTTACACAACATACCAGTGTTAGGGTGTACACACACATTCAACTGTCTGACTGTACTAAGTATTACTTCCCATATGCTGGAGGGGCAGGTACATAACCCAGAGACTATCCATGCTATGGAATAGACTTCCCATACATGTCAAGCAGTGCACCTCACTGGCCCTCTTCAAGAGAAATCTGGATGAGTGGATGGGAAATAGAAAATTCACCACAGGGATCACTCCAGTGGCTTTACTTGACAGAGGCACTGGGAATTAAGGTCAGGTTGCACGACGCCAGGGTAATCCCATGGGCTAGGCTTGTAAAGGCTACAGGGCCATTAGCCTACTACACACCTATGAACCTATATGTTTCCACAGGACAGGTTGTTATGTTCCCTATTGAACTGAGCAGGCTATAGGACACATCACAGGTGGGGATTGTGTTGACATGTGCTTTTGTGGAGTCATATTCCAATTGCACAAGTACCATGCATTGTAGCAGGGGTGTGTACACTTCATATCCACTGTAGCTATATGGAATCAGCAGTACCTTACCTGTACAACCATCCTCCACCAACGATAGAGTAATCCCCCCTTGGTGGACACCATCAAGACACAAAGCACATAATAGATTGCTATAGTGGCTGTACAGCGACACATAGGTGCACACCACAACTTGGAAGCAAGTGCACCTCTATCTGAGCAAGCATGTAGGTTCACAGGTGACCTCCTGTAAGGCTAACTATGACTAAAAATCAGACATATGCAAACCACCAAGGCCAGTTGCAACCATGTATACACATATGTACGCAGTCTAAGAGCCAGTAACACAAGTCAACCTGTACTGGGGTGAAGCACACCTCATACACGCATGCCATGGATACAAGTAACCTGCATCAGACAGGATAGGCAGGGGTAGTGGCACCCTGTCCACAACAGTAGTACATAGGTTCATAGGTAGGTACTAGGCCATTAGCCCTAGAGCCTGTATAAGCCTAGCCAAAAAGGTACCCTGGCTTTTGCCACCCAGAAAATTATTTTCCTGTGCACCTGTCGAGCCAAGCCACAGAGGTGATCCTTGGGGTGAATTTCCTATTTCCCATCCAATCATCAAGATTTTTCCTAAAGAGTGCCAACGAGGAGCTCTGTTTGACATAGATAGGTAATCTGTTCCAGAGTATGGGAAGTCTCTGGGACATGAATCTATCCCTCCATCATGTTCTGTTTATTGTGGTGACAAGGTTTAGGTCCCTAGAGCGTGTAGCTCAGAGGGATTGGGATTTCTTTAAGTGGAGCATGTCCAACAGCTCTGGGTTTGACATAGCTTTGTATGTTAGGCAGAGATCGCCTCTGAATAGGCGATATGCGACAGAGTAAACTGGAATTTTTTGAGACGGTCTGCATAGGGCATCTGTTTGAGGCCAGTAATCCTCTTTGTGAGGTATTTCTGTGGCCTTTCCAGTTGTTGTAGATGTCTTGTGAGGTACATACCAAAAGGGGCGTTGTACTCTATAATGGCTCTAATGAGTGATGAGTAGAGGGGAACAATGACCTCTTTTTCTCTGGATAAGAAACCTTTTGTGATGAGGTGAGCCATGTAGAAGGATTTCCTGACCACTGTGGCAATGTGATTATCAAAGGAGAGACTACTGTCCACCTGTGTCCCAAGGTCTCTTATCACACTTTCGGGGTTAAGTAGGCTACCACTTATGTGGTAGTTCATGGGTACAGAGTTTTTACCAGAGGGGATGACAACACACTTTTTGGCATTTAGCTTCAGGCCATGGCTTTGACACCAGGCATCTGTCTCAGTGAGGCCCTTTTGTAGTATGTCCACATCGTTTGGAGTTTTGATTATGGCTCCTAGTTTGCAGTCATCTGCAAACTTTGTTAGCCAAAGACCTTCTGTGTTATCTTGTACTTCAGAGAAGTAGATACCAAAAAGGAGAGGACACAGGACTGAACCCTGTGGTACTCCACTTGTCACTGGTTTGAAGTCGGATTTGGAGTCTGCTACTTTCACAGTGTGGGTTCTGTCCATGAGCCATTTGCCAACCCATCTTGTGACACAGGGATTTATACCTAGTTTAGTGAGCTTATCTATAATTCTAGAGTGGGGGATGGCGTTGAAACCCTTGGCGAGATCAAGATAAGCTGTGTGAACCACCTTACCCTCATCTATGGCTTTGGTGACTGCTTCAAAGAAGTCAATCAGGTTTAGGAGACGTGATCTGCCTTTTACAATCCCAAACTGGGTAGGGTCCAGAGTTTGGAGATTACCAATGTCTTTATGAGTTCCATGATAATACGTTCATTGGCCTTGCAGACCAGGCTCGTCAGGCTAATAGTTGGTAGTTCCCAGGGTCCATCATGGCTCCCCCTTTGTGGAGTGTATTATCCGTTGCAGTGCACCATTCAGTGGGCACAAAGCCTGAGGTGAGGCTATGACTGAACATGGTACTTAGGTGGGGTACCAGTTCATTCTGTAGTTCATGTAGAATGCAGCCTGGGATATTGTCAGGTCCCATGGATGCTGTGTTCTTGGCTTTGGAGAGTGTGTTTTTTACCTGTGCAGCCATGATTTCTGGAACTTTGCATTCTTCCAGTATAGAGATGGGCCCTCTAGGGGGTGAGAGGGGGGTAAAGTTAGCACTGAACCTATCTGCCAGGATGTTGGCAATATCAGTTGGTTTTGTACATTTAGTGCCATTGTGCTGTAACTCAGAGCAGATCTGAGTGTTGCCATTGATATTCTTGACATAGCTATAGAATGCTTTGTGGTTGTCTTTAGAGTCAGTGGCAATTTTGTTTTCGCAACTAGCTTTGGAGGATTTTATGAGGGATCTCAGCTTCTTACTGAGGTTGACCAGGGAGTTCCTCCAGTCATGGGATTTTACTCTTTTTTGTAACAGTGTCTTTCTTCTGTTGTAGAGTTTGTTTATGGCAGTGGACCACCAGATTAGCTTCCTTTTTTGGAGGATAGCATCTTGGTTTTATTTGGGATAGCATGATCCATGCACTCGTGTAAGTGCTTATAAAGTGCATTTGTGTGGGATTCAGCAGTCGTACCTCTATTGTCCATCTGCATGGGTATTATGATGTTTGCCTCTTCTGTCTTAAGAAGTGTGAAGTTGGCTTTGGAGAAGTTTTTTACGGTGGTTTCCCTAAGTGTGCATGGTGGTGGGATGTGGATGCCTAGGGTGGTCGGATCTCACCAATGAGGAATTGACCTCTGGTGTGGAACACCGGTTGTCCATGTTGGTAATGACCAGATATAGGATATTGCTTCCCATGGTGGGGGTGTGAATAAGTTGATCCAAGGCATTGGAATTTATGAATTCCAGAAAACTTTGGGCAAAAGAGTTGGTACATGAGTAGTTTTCCCAGTTAATGGTGGGGTAGTTGAAATCACCTATTATTAGGGTGTTGGGTTGTACCTTAATACTTTCCAGTGTATCAAGAAATGAGGAGTGGGAATCCTGGGGCATGGTGGGGGGTCTGTGGCAAGCTACAATTTGGATTGCGGTCTTGCCCAGAGGTAGTTGCACTTGGATAATCTCGGATGCATTATGCTGTGCAACTAGCCTGGAGGTGTGGATATCCTTAATGAATATGGACACACCTCCAACTTTAGTTCTTCATTCCGGGTTAGGTGGCCGAAAGGTGTGGTATGAATTATAGCCTAGTAATGTAGGGGTGCTCTCTGGAGCTTTGAACCAGGTCTCTGTCACTGCACAGATGTCGATGTTCTTCATTTTAAGGAGTGCCTCGAGTGAGTGCATTTTGAGGTTTAGACTTCTAGCATTACCCTCAGATTTTGCTTGCTTGTACCTGTTATGGTGGTGAATTTGTCATTTGAACCTTGCCGAAAAAAGGTACTATAGGGGTGGCAAGAGCCTTAGCCAGTATCCGGAATCCCAAGGGCGACAGGTGCAGGCCATCTCTGGCAAAGCATCGTGGTCTGTCGATCATATCTCCCAGGCAGACAAATACTGGATCCCCTTAGAGTGACACCAGAAGCTTAGCCAATTGTTGAAGTCAATCATTTTGTCCTTGTACTGTGGTATCATTCTGGATGATGGCAGGATGCTCCTCAGGGCTAGGGTCATACCTGTCTGGGCTACAAGATCGGAGAGCTCCTCCATGTCTTTTTTCATATAGCCCAGGGAGGTACGTCTCAGGTCATTCACACCAACATGGACAATGACAGTGTCTTATTTGTACTTGTTGTGGAGTGACCTGAGTGCGTGTGTTATGTGGCGGATCCTGGCAGGGGGAAATACACATCACCCACACTCTTGCCCACATCAGTGGTGAACATGAACATAATGCTGACTGATGGCAACAACAGCAAGTCTCCATGGGGCATGAGAACATCACGGTTTGCCTCCTACATTAACACAGGCATGTGCTCACACACTACAGTCAAACACACTCATGCCACCATCCACACACCATCGACATGGAAGATGGCCACTGTCATCCCTCTACACAGAAATTAATGGTGTGTAGTGGATTATACCATTAAGTGTCCAACATTGGGGGAACTGGATATGTCAAGGCCAGATGTACAAGCTATGATAGCTTACAGTGTTATGCTATAGTCTGGATTATTTGCAAGTAATACCCACTGTTGATGTGCACATAGACCACTGTATGAGGTCCCTTGACCTTTTTTCCTGTTTGTGTCTTCCAGGTACAATGTCCCGGGAATGCCTGCCCAGATATACACCCCTGGAAAATTATGCTATAATCCAGTTCCTCATAGTCCATCATGCCATAATCTTTGGTTGCAGGGCCCGGGATCTGCAGGAGAGGACTGACCTGTGGAACGAGCTCATACACAGGGTAAACAATGTCGGCCTGCACAACTGCAATTATGAGCAGGTGCAGCATTGCTGCATGGATCTGATCCGCCATGCCCATCAGCGTGCTGCTGTAGTTAGGAGGGACCAGCTAGCCACAGGTGGGGGTCATGCCATCTAACCCCCACTGACACATGCTGAGGAGCTCCTTGCCAGCCTTGGGGCAGCTGCCTATGGCTGCTGTGTACAGACACACTTGCCAAAGTAACCCACACTGTCTTGTCCCATGCCACCACCTGCCAGCTGTCCCTCATCTATGGCCACTGGTGATGGGGTATGTATGGGCATTGAGACTGTGTGCGGGGATGGGGTGGATAAAAGTGGGATGTCAACTGATGGCACAGCGTCAGCCCCTGACAACACTGTCTATGCCTCACCATGCCTATTATCACTGTCAGAGTCTGTATGGACACTGACATCTGTTTGCCTGCAGGAGGGACCTTGACCCACCTCACCACCTGTGAGGGGCAAACAAAAAATGTAATTTAAGACCTGTATGTTATGGTTTACCTCTATACACACACACACACACACACACACACACACACACACACACACACACACACACACACACACACACACACACACACACGTGCACACACTTACAGGTGAGGTGGCACAAAGATATTACACAGACCTCTCATTACCCATCAGTCAACATGCATGACATATGGCACTCAACAGCATGCACTGCAGCCATACTCAATCCTTGTTACCAACATTTTACATCTCTGTGATGCATGAGTTGTGTTAGTAGGTGATGCCCCTTCCCCTGGAACACACTACACCCATGTACACAGTATTGCTGTGCACCTGTACAGCACACTGGCATGTACTGTGCACCATACCTCATGAGTGTACACAAAATTGCTGAATGTGTATATGTGTGGCAGTTATGTTTGCTCCATTGCTCACAGCCCCCTATGTGTTTGTCTGACACATACTTGAGATGATATGAGGACTGATGTCAATAGTTAATGTCTGACCTCTGATTTGCAGATCTCATCAGCAGCAGTGCATGTATAAGCAATAAAATCCAATTACACTGACAACCTTCAAAGCTTAATGTGGATATGAGGAGTTTACACACCCTTGTTGACATGCCAGCCTCTTCCATGGTATGCAATAGGGGCCACAATACTGCATACGTTAACATTACACACTCCTGATATGTGACATATGACCTGCTCAATCCAATGCAGTTTCAAACAAATGTGTTAGTCATGCAGATGCTGAATGAGATGCATACAATATGTGGGTTGCATAAGTAAGCACACCCTTAATACAATGGTTTGTTGCAGCACCTGTTAAGTGAACCACAGCAGTCACTATTCCTGGAAGGGTATACTAGCATGACCCATCTTCACTTGCCATTATTTGGTCACTCTGCCCTACAAATGTCCCCCAACTCAGCCAGATTGCAAGGTCAGCCCATGTGCACAGCCCTTGGAGGTCACACAGTGGCTTCACTATTGTTGTGGAGTCAGGGTTATGTC
This sequence comes from Protopterus annectens, assembly GCF_019279795.1. Taxonomy (NCBI): domain Eukaryota; kingdom Metazoa; phylum Chordata; order Ceratodontiformes; family Protopteridae; genus Protopterus; species Protopterus annectens. The sequence continues at coordinate 219,635,793 of NC_056734.1, forward strand.
TGACACAATTCATGACCTTTACTGTGTTCAGATACAGCCATTCTTAATGAGCTTTGGATGTGTGCTTCAGTTCACTGTTGTGTTTCAGGATGACACCCCTCCCCATCCTCAGCCTTATTGCAGATGCCTGACAACTATGGGCCACACATGAGTGTTATTTTGCAGTGTTACAAATTCCGAATGCCATGTCTACCGGCCTAGCTCCTGCTAATGAACAGCAAACCTAAAGGCGTACACTGGCACCAGCAAGGTAAAAATGGGTATGGTGGCCCTGAGGTAGAGTGAGGTGTTGCTTATGCACCACATGTATCTTTATGAATACTCTCTGTAGGTTTCAGCCGTGGTCTCATGACACCATTACACATTGCAACACATGCCTTTGGGAGACTTGATGTTATACATATGCTATCTGTAGAGATCCCTGGATGATGTTGCCTGTGGAACAATTCTTCCATCTGAATACTCTAATCCATAGGCCACACTTATGCAGATTCCAGGTGATTGTTGACACAGGTACTGTACAGGCTGTACTTGCTAGACATTCCTGCAAGTCCCTCAGTGTTGCTGCATGTTTCTGGGCAGCCTCCATGACCAGTTTGTAACATGTGTTGTCATCTGTTTTGGATGGGCATCTGTTTATTTTCTACATTAATGTTGTCCCATACTTCATACACACATACATGACTGTCTGCACTGTTTGCCATGGTATATGCAATGGTGAGGTAAGTCTATTTTCCCACTCCTGAGTGCTACCTTTCGGATATGGGATGCATTTCATGGTAATAGCCTAGAGGGATTCCTCTGTACTTTAAGTGCTAGCCACAAAGTTTGAGAAATCATTTTATGCTCAACTCCTGAGAGACTTGCTTGGCTGCAAACATCTGCATTACAAGCTGAAGCTAAGTGAAACTTGCAGTAGTGAATTTTAGTCTTTTGTTAAGTACAAACTTGCAGTTTTAAAAGTACTGTATTTTCATCTTTTTCTGTTTCCTCATTGTGTGTTTCTGAACAGTGTGCTGTGTGTCTCTGCAGTTAGGAGGTCCCCACCCTCCCTCCTTGTTCCTGTGTTGGTATTAGTGTTGGTGGCTCTGGAATTGCCCGCCCCTCCTGTAAGTCTGTATTAGAACACTCCTCCTGGGTCCATCTCATTTTCTCACTTAACTGAGTACAATTAAATCATATTCTGAGTCTAGTGTTCACGCTACTTAATACAGAGAGAAGGGTTGAGAAGGCCAGCCCACTTAGGTTCTTCCTTCCTCTCTTCTTGCACTTAAAAAAAATTTGCACTTTATTCATTTGCTTTTACTGTATTTGTGTTTCCTCCAACTTTATTTTGCTTTTCTTAAAAGTACTCGATTTTATTTATTCTGCTGCATTTATTACTGCTTGGTCGTAGCCTGATTAAATTGTAACTGTTATTCTAAGTCTTTTGGTTTAAGCACTTGGGCTTCATACAGGCTGTTTTACATTAAGAAGGTTTGTGGTCTGCACTGTTGTGGCAGGACAGGTAGCTTACATCCTTCTAAGCTGGGAATTGCTGATTGAAGGCCCAGTGTCTGCTATTCTAAAAGTGTATTAGTTCTGGCTTAAGCACTTGGGCTTCAGGCCAGTTATTCTACATTAAGAAGGTTTGTGGTATGCACTCTTGTGGGAGGAGAGGCTGGATTCTGCCCTTCTGAGCTGGGAATTTCTGATCACAGGCTTATTGTGACTGCTTATTTGAACTGTTTCTTTCTGATATTGGTGTGCCTTGTTGCTGTAGCATAGACCAGATTCAGGCCTGTTGAATCTAGCTTTGTTTGTATAACTTGAGCACTGATCCAGGCCATCTTTTTTTTGGAGAAGGTTCCCCTGCACCTTAGTAAGCAGGGGTGTGCAGTTAGAACTTGTCTGATTGAAGACTGCTGGAACAGGGCTTAGTTTTGAGCTTTTTTTCTGGTTAATTGGGTAACTTGTTTAAATCAGTTTGTTCGTTTTCTATTGTTTAAATATATATATATATATATATATATATATATATATATATATATATATATATATATATATATATATAAAAGAAATTGCACTTTATTCATCTGCTTTTACTGTATTTGTGTTTCTGAGGGCATTCACTACAACACTGATCTGCGATATATAATAATACGCATCCTTTTCTGTGCTTTTAAACTGTTTTTTTTAGTGTATCTGCTTTATTTTCTGAAAAAAAATGTATATATATATATATATATATATATATATATATATATATATATATATATATATATGTTTCCTACCTTTCTAAGCTAGTATAGTCCAGTTTTCGAGTTCGTGCTAAATTCAGGGCTGTGTTACAAATCTCTGTGTTTGCCCATACCTTACTTGGATAGAAGGAAGTTTCTTTGTTCACCTGTGAGAGACGGGAGCTTTGAGCAGCCTATCTGTCCCTGGAGGAGTGGTTTCAGCCCAGAAATTAGTAGTTTATTGGCCATTTGGGGCTAATTTCTATCTATTTCATTTCCCTGCTATAAATACCATATTTGCCTGGTTTTGCATGCTGGCCAGCGCCAGTTAGCTAGGGTAAAACTATTCCCGGCTTCACAAAGTCTCCTATTCAATTTCTCCCTTGGAACTAGACAAACTTTCAACTTAAGCACTCAAGCCATTCATTTTTCAGCCTGGCACTTGCTCAAAACGTATAGTAAGCACTTATAAACCCTAGCAGTAGACCCTCCTGTACTGTACAGTAAAACAAGGTTCTCTATTCGACCTTACCAGCCATCCAGTAAAACAGTTCACTCTACCTATCCAGGCATGTCCAAAGGGCAGTTTCAGGTGTACTCTCCAGTCCAACTGGTGAATCTTGGCATTTTGAGGCAATGTTACAACTGCCTCATGTACACAGACAACCCCCTCCTCCTACCACCAAACACTAATACATGTGAGAGATGCAGTTATACAGCCAAACTAGAGGCTAAGCTCTCTCAACCCAAGACTGGATCAGACAGTCAAGAGGAGAAGGGAAATACTTGCATCACACCACCAGTCTTACATAGACCCATTAAACCAGCACCGGCAAAAAACACACATAAATGCATGGAACACATAGTCGGAGGCTCTAAATAAAAATCTGCAAAACCAACAGAGACCTCCAAAGCAAACATCCAAGCAACCTCCAACCTCAACACAAACCATGAAACACATACTTCACAAAACCAGTGTGCCATGCAATCACTCTCCTTAAGGCAAAATAACATACCCAACATACTAGTAATAGGTGACTCTATAGTCAGGCTCATTGATGTCCCACTCACTAGGCTGAATAAGGAGAAGGTTACTGTTAGCTGCCCTTCGGATGCCAGTATCCACCACATAACACAAGCACTCAGGTCACTCCAGAACAAGTACAAATATGACTCTGTCATTGTCCATGTTGGTGTAAATGACTTGAGCCGTACCACCATGGACTACATTGAAAGAGACATGGAAGAGCTCTCTGATCACATAGCCCAGGCCGGTATGACCCTGACCCTGAGTAGCATCCTGCCCTCACCAAGAATGATACCACGGTATAAAGAAAAAATTCTCGATTTCAACAATTGGCTAAGTTTCTGGTGTCATTCGAAGGGGATCCAGTGTCTGTCTGCCTGGGATGACATGCTCGACAAGCTACGCTGCTTCACTAGAGACAGCTTGCACCTGTCATTCTTAGGCTTTCGAATACTTGTCAAGGCTCTTGCCACCCCCATAGTGCCTTTTTTAGGCAAGGATCAAAAGACAAATCCATCACCGTAAATAGCACAAGTAACAAAAAACTGAGGGTAATGCTACTCAATGCCAGAAGTCTAAACCTAAAAATGCATGCACTCAAGACACTCCTCATAATAGAGAAAATCGATATATGTGCAGTAACAGAAACCTGGTTTAAGGCACAAGAGAGCACACCAGCACTACCAGGCTACAACTCATACCATACATTTTGGCCACAGAACCCAAACCGAAATACAAAAGGTGGGGGCGTATCCATATTCATCAAGGATACCCACACCTCCAGGTTAGTGACACAGCATGATGCTTCAGAGATCATCCATGTGCAACTAACAATGGGCAAAACTGCAATTCAGATTGTAGCTTGCTACAGATCACCCACCATGTCCCAGGACCCCCGTTCCACATTTCTGGAAACACTGGGAAACATAAAGGTCCTACTAAACAAACACCCCAATATTGGGTGATTTCAATTACCCAAACATTAACTGGGAGAACTAATCAAGTACTAACTCCCTTGCCCAACTTTTCCTAGAATTTATAAACCCAAATGCCCTGGTTCAACTGGTCAACACTCCCACCAGAGGTGACAAAATATTGGACCTGGTCATCACCAACATGGGCAACCAGTGTTCCACACCAGAAGTCAACCCCTCGCTGGTTAGATCTGACCATAAACAAATCACTTTGGATATCCATATTCCACCCCCACCCCCAGACAAGAAAGCCACCATGAAACACTTTTCAAAAGCAAACTTCACATTACTTAAGACTGAGGTGGAAAGTTTCAAAGCCCCCATGCTGAAGGATAACACTGTCCAAGCTGCAAAATCCTTTACTAATGCATTCTATGGGCAGCTACAAGAATTCATGGATCGTGCCATCCCAAGCAAAACCAAGACTCACTCCTCCAAAAAAAGGAAACCAGTCTGGTGGACTTCTGCCATAAACAAGCTATACAATAGAAGGAGGAAACTAGTACAGAAAAGAGTAAAATCCCAAGAAGGGAAGACATCCCTGATCAGTATCAGCAAGAAACTATGATCCCTCATAAAATCATCCAAGGCGAGCTTTGAAAGAAAAATTGCCAAGGACTCCAAAGATAACCACAAGGCATTCTTTAGCTATGTCAAGAATCTAAGTGGCAATGCTCAGATCTGCTCGGAGTTAGTGCAGAATGGCACAAGATACAGTGAACCAACTGATATCGCCAACATCCTGGCAGACAGGTTCAGCACAAACTTCACGCCCCTCTCACCCCCAAAAGGGCCCATAACCATACCAGAAGAATGTAGAGTCCCTGAAATCACAGACACTCCGGTTAAAACAGCCCTTTCCAAAGCCAAAAACACAGCATCAATGGGACTGGACAGTGTCCCAGGCTGCATCCTACATGAGCTCAAAGATGAACTAACCCCTCATCTAAACACACTGTTCAAACTCAGCCTCTCCACAGGCTACATACCCATAGAGTGGTGCACAGCAACAGTTATTCCACTCCACAAAAGTGGAGCAACAGACCCCGGGAACTATCACCCTATATACCTAACTAGCTTGGTCTGCAAGGCTATGGTGCGCATCATCATGGAACTCTTTAACAGAGACATTGGGAACCTCCAAACACTGGACCCTACCCAGTTTGGCTTTGTTAAGGGCAGATCATGCCTCCTAAACCTGGAGGACATCTTTGAGACAGTTAGCAAGGCTATAGATGAGGGAAAGGTGGTACACACAGCCTACCTAGACCTCGCTAAGGCCTTCAACACCATTCCCCATTCTGGTATTATAGACAAGCTCACCAACCTGAACATAAACCCCTACGTCACAAGATGGGCTGCCAACTGGCTCATGGACAGAACCCACATGGTGAGAGTTACAGGAGCTAGGTCAGACTCTAAACCGTTTACAAATGGCATTCCCCAGGGCTCAGTCCTAGGACCCCACTTGTTCAGCATATACTTCTCAGAGGTACAGGCAAGCACAGGAGGACTATGGCTGACCAAGTTCGCAGATGACTGCAAACTAGGGGCTATAACTAACTCTCCAGCTGACACAGACATCCTCTAAAAGGGTCTCACTGAGACAGATACCTGGTGTCAAAACCATGGCCTCAAGCTAAATGCCAAAAAGTGCATAGTCATTCCCTTTGGAAAAAATAAAGTACCCAAAAACTACCACATAGGTGATAGTCCCCTAAATACGGAAGACGTAATAAGGGATCTGGGGACCCAAGTAGATAGTAATCTCACCTTTGATAATCACATTGCCAAACTGGTTAGAAAATCCTTCTACGTGGCCCACCTAATCACAAAAGGGTTCTGCATCCAGATCAAAAGAAGTCATTGTGCCCCTCTACTCATCACTCATCAGACCCATCTTAGAGTACAACGCCCCATTTGGGATGTACCTTACAAGACACCTGCAGCAGCTGGAAAGACCACAGAAGTACCTCACCAAGAGGATCAATGGCTTCAAACAGATGCCCTATGCAGCTCGACTGAAGAAACTCCAGTTGTACTCAGTTGCATACCGCCTACTCAGAGGTGATCTCTGCCTGACATACAAGCCATGTCCAACCCAGAATTGATGGACAAGCTCCACCTAACGAAAACCTTATCCCCTTGAGCCACAAGCTCTAGGGATCTAAACCTCACCACAACAATAAATAGGACGTGCTGGAGGGATAGATTTCTGTCCCAGAGACTTCCCATGCTTTGGAACAAGATCACAGTCTACATTAGGCAGAGCTCCTCGCTAACACTCTTGAAAAGAAACCTTGATGAGTGGATGGGAAACAGAAAGTTTACCTCAGGGATCACTTCAGTGGCTCTGCTGGACAGAGGCACAGGGAACTAATCTAAGGGGGTGGCAAAAGCCAACACATTCTGGCTAGGCTTATAAATGCCTTCGGGCAGATAGCCTAGTACCCACCTATGAACCTAAACACACATAGCTTTCCATTAAACAGATTAGATGAAACAACACACAAGCCCCAGCTTGGACAAGCCTGTTAAGCAGATAGCTTGTAAAACAGTGAGTCTGGTAAGCAGATAAAATAAATACATATGCAGCTTGTAGATTGACCAGTTAAGCAGATAAAATGACACAGCCCCAGGCCCCCAGCTTGTAGTTTGTTCGTGAAGCAGATAAACAAAAAACACACAACATTTGGCTCAGCGGCACTATCACATTGAACAGGTTTCAGTAAATCCTTAAACAAACTGAACGGACTTAAGGAGTTCCTTATGCAAATAAAAACACTTAGCAGTTCAAGTTAAGCAAAGCAGCAGATAAAATGACACAGCCGCAGCTTGTAGTTCGTTAGGCAGATAAAAACACTTTTAACACTTGGCCCAGCAGAGCTAGGACATTGAATGGACTTCAGTAGTTTGAACTTCGTTAAGCAAAACAAAAGAGAGCAGTTCAAGTTATGCAAATAAAATGACACAGCCTCAGCTTGTAGTTCGTTAAGTGGATAAACAAAAAACACACAACATTTGGCCAAGCAGTGCTAGCACATTGAATGGACTTCACCAGCAGTTGGTTAAGCAAATAAAATAAAGCAGTTCATTAAGCAAAGCTCCAGGCTCCAGCACATAAATACAGCAGTTCCTTAAAACATATAAATAACACAATAGTTTGTAGATTACAATCTTGCACAGTAGTTAAGCAGATAAAATAAAACACAGCTTATAGTTCTGAATGGACTTTCTTGCCTGGAGGCTGATACCTTCTGCCACCATTGCTGTAACTGTTTCCCTCCAAATAGTTCAAAATAGATATCTGACCTAGTCCAACAGGCAGTAGATGATGTCAACATGCACGCCCTGTAGGCTGGTGATGCATTGTGACATCAGCTATACATTTAAAGTGGCAATACAGAAAAAAAATCGGTAATTAAAGGGGCCAAGCAGGAATTCGTGGCACCCCATTAATTTGCTCTCAAAACCGGTAAATACCTAGGAATTGGGTACAGTTGAGAGGTCTGGTTATTTCAAGGTGACTGATATCAGGAGGCATGCTAAAGTAGGGCAATGGGAGGTGTAGTGACTGTGAATGACCTCAAAATCATTCATCTCAACACACACACACACACACACACACACACACAGTTGCCATGTCTCGGATTAGAGCTCCTACCTAACTAGTTTTCTACACTACAGTATTACACACGTATCGCAAGCACCACACAGCTTATAGGGCTGAGACTTGACCAGAGGGTTATTTGAAGGTAACTGACATCAGCAGGAGTGCTAACATGGGCAATGGGAAGTGCATTGTGTGTGAATGGGCCATACATCATTCCTCTGGAAACACACACACACACACACACACACACACACACACACACACACACACACACACACACACACACACTCAGCCACACACAACTTTATTTTTGACAGGACTGGGTATACAAATGCTAGATGAAAACTGATTTCTACTATCGTATCACACAGTTATCACAAGCACCGCAGACACTGTAGGGCTGAGGGCTACCAAAAGCTATGTCTTCAGTGATTGACATCAGCACATAATGTGATATCGGCCAATTGGATGTGTGGTGTGTGGGACAGGCCTCATGAATAAATCTCTCTGTCACTGTCCGTCTCTCTCTTCCCCACATCTCTTTGTGTGTATGTTTGACATATTATAGTGTGTTGGCCTTGGATATGTGTGAGTATTCCTATCCAATGTGTGTGCAAAGCATGAATGGTGTACATTGTGGTGTGCGTGCAGAGACATCTGCGACTGACAGATATATATAGTCCACTGTGTTGTCAGACATGGGCTTCATTTCTCTAAGTGTAAGAGCATGCCCAGTATGACCTTCTGTATTGATTGTGTGAATCCATTCCAGGTAGGTTGTACTCCAGTCCTGGGTTTGGTGTTCTACACCTACAGCTAGCAACCTGTTTCTGCAGGATATCTATAGATAGGTTGACAATATGGAGTCACAATGGGTGACAGATAGTGGGATTCTGTAACTATTGTGTCTGTGGTGCTTGTGTTTCATGGTTGGTGTTAGCAGAGATATTCAGACATATGTACTGTTTTACACTATGATGTATTATATCATCAACTACTGACAGATATATACTTATTTGCTCACAGTTATTTCCTGGGAAATACAAGATGGATGAAGCTGTGTCCAATATTGTGGTCTGCAGCCTACATATTCTTGCACACTCATGCCATTCTGGAGGGGTAGCTGCAGACACTTGCTGATGGGTCTGTGTAAATGGTCCAGCACCTTGGTACTGTGGTGGCTGAGGATCCCCTGCTTGTACATATATAGACGTAACAGAATGGCCATATCCTGCTGTGGCCATACCTCTCAGCTGTAGAGGTTCACCCAGGCTACCCAGAGGCAGGACTCATATATCTGGTCAGTTCCTCTTCACTTTGCGGTTTGCAAGCGGGTTTGTAGCCACCCATTACTGGGTTTGCAGGCAGGGGATGTATGGGCACACATCAGAGTTTCAGATGTCACATACTCCATGATGTCCATGCTTCTACACCCCCCACTATGTTATTCTATCCTCATCCAAACATGTGAGCGATATCTGAGAAGTATCCCTATCATTGTCCCTTCATCCCTGCGTTTTTTAGGGTTTGGTCCACAGTTCATGCAGTAGGACATGGTGGGCATGCTACTGGGATTTGTCAACATGGCCTTGCATTTGTGTTCTGTTGACTGTGTTATGTTGTTAGTTGGGACCCCATGAGATACCATACATTGGCAGTACGGGTGAAGCACAGGCCTTTGACAGAGGACTATAGGCCATTTGCTAGTGATGCAGGCCACCTGTAGCAAGCCAGTGCATTCTGTCACTCCTACATTCTCAGGCTGCAAGCCACTGGATTTCCCTGGGGAGACAGGGTAAGTGTGCGAGGTGTTAATGGCAATAGTTCTTGTCCATATTAATCAATTGGTCTGGATGCTGGCAGGGTGCTGCTTACAGCTAGGGACACACCTGCATGGGACACCTCTTCAGCATGCTGCATTCTATGGGAATACCCACAGAATGCAGCATGTTGCATTCTGTGGGTATTCCCATACAGAATTGAGGTCATACTGTACTCATTCCCAACAGCAAGAATATGACCTGTGATAAACCTGTGGCTGATGGTGGGGTGAGCTGAGTGCATGTGTGATATGGAAGCTACTTGCAGCTGACTCATAGATATACCTGGGACATTCCCCTTATGTTGCCTTGTGCAGGGACATAGGCAGTCTCTCATTACTGCATAACTGTGCCTTTTGTGGTCTGCCAGTGATTGGCCAGACTAAATCAGTATTCCATACTACACAGACAACTAATGTGCTCCTAATCTGTATGTACAATTCCAAAGGTGTGTGCAGTTGACAATTACATTTTATGTACTCTCTCTAGGGTACTTCCACCTGTGTACTGTGTATATGTCTAGGCCCACATTCATGGCATGTCCATCTTTCAGACAGTGACAGATATTGACATCTGGACAGTGAATATGGACGACTGCTGACATGGGTATTGTTGAGATGTATTGTGGTTGGCACTGCAGTTGTCGGAACATGGCTCTGTCATCAACAGTACTGGCCATAGGCCACCAAGACACAACCCTCCATGTCTACAAGCTGACCACTTCCAGACAATATTGAACACACAACAACCTAACACACAGACCCCTGCATATTGTACACATGCAACAATCTATCCTGTAAATTGAGCGAGCTCAGGTAATCTGTGCTCTACTGTTATTAAACCCACACGTACATGTTACTGCATTTCTACATAAGATTGTGGGGGGGGGGGGCACACCTGATGACTTTAAACATTTGCTATGACTGTACTGGTATTTCAGGTACTCTGCTGACTTCCATTTCCGTTTGTATTCTGACCTATCATGCAGACTAGAGGCATATCAGTAGAGTACAGATCTTAGGTTTTATTGACCTACATTTCAGTTTCAGACTTCTTACCCTTCAGAACTAACATACAACTGCCAGACCTGTTGTAGTCTGTCTGTGTAGGTCTGGAGGGGGAGCTGTTCACCCTTGGCATCAATTGGAGGCCTTAGCACAGCCTTTCTTTATGGTCATCTACACCTGTCCTGCTGGCTGATTCTGGTGTTGGGTATGTGAGCCTCACTGACATGCATGTGTGTGTCCTATGGACACACATTTGGGCCACCACATGTACTGCAGTGAGATTTGTCACCTTGTCTAGTACTGCCTACTTTGTTGACACCATTATTTGTTATGGATTACATACTGCCCATATAGGTGTCCACTATTTGCTGCCATCCCATTCAGCCACCCAATTCCCTTGCATGCTCACATCCATACCATAGATACAACTAGCAGAACATACTATTCCATTCAGCGATTGATAGGAAGAGTGACTTATCTTGTGGCTGTGCCAGTATTGAGGACGGTGCTGGAGGGCTGACTATGTTGGATGCACATAGTATAGTCCCTATACATGGTAAAGCACAGGTAGTGTCATGTTTGGCATCCCTGTTACTGTATGTGCGAGTCAGAGAGAGGTGTCATTCCCTGGGTCCCTACTGTGTCAGTGTATGTGCTATGCATTGCCTCTTTGCCAAAGCCTGGGCGAACTGGCCACACCTCCTTCTGCCTACATGGGCAGGCTCAGGTTGTTCCTCCGCAGAGTCCCTGTGTGGCTGTGATGGCCTTGGCAATGGTGGGGGGCTGTGTGGCCTTGCACCATTCTGTTCCTGCTGCAGCTGTTTCCGCAGGATCATATTGTGTAGCATGGCACATACAATGAACATTTGTGTACATGTAGCTGGAGAGTTCTGCAAAGCTCCACCGGATATGTCCAGGCAGCGGAACCATGACTTGAGCATCCCAAACACACGCTCTATTATGATTCTGGTTTGTGTGTGTGCCTCATTATGGAGTTCTTGTTCGGGTGTGTGTGCATTCCTGATGGGTGTCATCAGTTACAGCTCCAGTGCGTAACCAGCATCCCCCACTAGGTGGCTATATGGGATGTCATGTTTCTTTGCATATCCCATTTCCATGGACGGCACGTCCATTATCACACAGGTCACTAACCCCAAGGAGGAGGAAAGCAGTGTGAGTCAAGAAAAAGATCTGATAAAGTGGTGTGTATACACTACGAAAACGCTAACCTAATAAATCGTGATTTTATGAAATTATTCTGCCATTGGTTGGATTTGTTGGATGCTTCTTGGAAATTCTGTTACTTTGTCATTTCCAGCAGTCCTTTTATATCAGCCATGACTTTTTTACAGTTAGATACTAAGTTGCTATTAGTTACTACTGTTTGGTATATTAGAATTCTATGATTGAAAGGTTAATAGCTCGTAACTGTCTACAAGTATTGTGAAATATAAGTATTTCCAAATCAGCCTGTGGCCATTTTTATCAGATGTAACTATAAGGCAGTTTACAATAACAGAATAATCTAGTTCAACAGAAAAATAAGGGGTATATTTTGGGACATAACATTCTGGCAAATGTAATCTTCTTTTCTAAAATTATACAGAACACATTGCTCCATTTTGTTAACATGGTACTTTTTAACTTGATTCATTAAGCTACTATTTCTTAATGTTGGGTCATTATATGTGTCAGTCTGTTCTCTTTTTAACAAAGTCTGTGTTTAAACTCCAAAGACGTCTGCATTTAAAATGGACTTTTTGGGACGGTGATGTTTGTCCATAATCTCTTAAAAAAGATATGTATGTATAGCTTCTAATGCATTCTTTTTCCTGGAATTTTCAATGACTTGCATGAGTTATGCAGAAATCTTTCCACAAGTCTGTTGGTCTGAATCCACAAAGGTACCAACTTTCCTTTAGAGTCATAGATATATAGATGTTCCAAGGTCATTGAGTCTTATGTCCATTCATGCTGCCAGTACCCTCCCTCGGGCTGCATCTCCTTTCTCCAGGAGGACCATACTAGTCAATCCTGGATTAAATTTGTGGATACCCACCCAGCCATTTAGTGTATGATTAAAGAAAAATAGTAAATCACACTGCTTAACATGCAGGTGAAATGTTTTCTAGATGTTTGGGAGACACTGGGTTATAACCTGCCCATTCACTGTGTCTTTTCCTATGTGCTGGCGATATTTAGGTCTTTGTTCTAATATTGGTGGAGATACTGGATACTAGACTTGTTGCATCACAGAAGGTCTAGGACAATTCGGTCTCTAATAATGCAATTAACAATTCAAAGAGCTGCCCTCAAAAATCTGACAGTGAATTAAGTATTAAAGCTTGTCTGGAAGTTAGCTTAGAGGATTAAGAGCTGTTTCCTGTAGTCTAGTGGTGCAAGGTTTGATTCCCTCAGCTTCCATTGCCTAACCAAGCAAGTCAAATACTGAGGACTGAGTCCAAAAAAGGTCTCCATGGAGATGAATACTCTACCCTGGAAAACAAACACAAGTAAATATTAAGAGCTTCCAGCCAGTCATGGATTTGGATGTTTAGGCCTGTGATCTTTTTGGATAGGAAACTTTGGGGTATATCTAATTGTTCAATTTTTTCTCTTTGTTTAAATCAAAGATTTTGTCCATTACAAGAATGAGTATGTAAGCATATGCAGCTACAACTGGTTTAGCAACTGGGTATCTACTGCAGTTACATGTAATTACTACTAAGCGTTCTTCTGAGGGCAAAGGAACTTAAAATCTGAAATACGTTTTGTCCACTGTTCTGATGGCAGTTTTGGCATTTTAAAAAGAACTGAAGTTTTGCTTTGTGCAATAGCTCATAAGTTAATCAGATTGTGAATTATAACATTTATGTACCTACCATTGTCTAGAAACCATATTTTCTCCCTTTCTGATGCCTTTATCTTTACTGTTCTCTGACAAGTTTCATATGCAGATTGTAGAGCTCTGGTTTGTAGTGATTTAATTAAGGCCATCCTTGTTCTTAGAATTAATTACCATCTGGAGACACTGTAGGATCATGTTGGCAGTTTGCAGTCTGCCTCAGAATAGAAGCATGTAATATTTCACAACTGATTTTGTACCATTTATTTATGTGACCTTACTTATTTGGGTATGTATTTATTTATTTATTAATTCATTCATTTGTGCATTCTGTAATACGGCATAATTGTCTGCTTCTGCTTGAATTTCACTCAAAGTGAAGTTCAGGATCTGAATTATCTTTGATAAAGATAAGGGGCTCCTCTGTCTCTGAGGCTTTGTTGCTTATTTGTTCACAGCTAATAAGGTGTCTAGATATAAAGTCAGCTAAAATTTCCTTCCCATGCTTTTATAAACAGTGAAATAAAAGAACTATGACATCAAACAACATTTCTCTATCCCTAGAGGTGATTTTAATCTTGGATTACTGTAACTGATTTCCAATTTCTTATGACTAGTTATGAGGGTTAACCTGTGTCCACAGTGATACACAGGGAGGAGTTTATAAATCCACACTACTGACAGTGCCCCTTCCTTAGTCTTTGAATAATGTTTATGTGCAACATTTAATACTAAACTGGCAAATGCAGTGGGATTCCAGTGCTCATTCTCTTTCAGTTTCGGTTATGTATCCAATTCAGATAGTATGTCAGCAACCAAAATTTTATTTTTCCTTGCTTAGAAAAGTGATTACTCAGTCTGACACCTGACAGTCTTGTGTGTGTGTGTGTGTGTGTGTGTGTGTGTGTGTGTGTGTGTGTGTGTGTGTGTGTGTGTGTGTGTTTATCCAAACATATGACATTTTGTTTTTATTTGTCATATTTTTAAGTTGCATGGTGATGATGAAAAACATATGTATACATCAAGGATTGTAGTTTGTCATGTCCAATAGACTTCTAATAGCAGCAGTGCCTTTAGGGTATGGGATTTATTGATATAACTGTCTGAAAAAAACTATTTTTGATTGACAGTTGTTCTTTGCTATTATTACAGGGGAAATGTTCTGTAATGCAATATTTCAGAACTGGTTTTGGGTTGAGACTGGAGAAACACATTCACATTGTATAGTTACTGCTGCTGCACCATTACAGAAGCAGGTATATTTTGAATGCATTTTGTCATTTCTGGTTGTGTTTAATCATGTCATTTATTAACGTATTCAAATACCTGCCTGAGTTCTCAGTGTTCATTATCTGTTATTTTGGATGACATCATTAAATTCTTGATTAAGATGTTTTCTCTGTTTATCACCTTAATTATTTAGTTTTCTCTTGCATTTCCCTTGTTTTGTAAGGTCCTTCTACACAATTTCATGAAATACTTATTGTTCCCACATAAGATGCACTGGTAACTATATCTCTGTGAAAACATTCACCATCCGTTCTTCATATATAATTATGTGACTTTCTCTATTAAGGATAACTGTTTTGCCATTTTAACTCTAATAAGTGCTTCATGTATTTGCATTTAATAAATTAATGTTGTCTCTACTTATGTTTTTTTCTAAAGTTCAGCCATGTTCTAGCACTTTAATTTTTATTTCTAATTCTCTGATTGTCTTTCTTCTCAATTTAGTTGATAAACAGCTTTGTAGTATCAGTTTTTTGTTACTGCCTGAATAAATCTGCAATTGCAGCAAACATTCTCAATCTGATATGATACATCTCTATGGTTTCTGTGTTTTCTTGAATGGATTTTCTGAAATTATGTATTGTAAATTTTATGAGTTCACAGAGGACCCTCACTGATGAGTCCTAACATTAGCTTCAGTGCACAATATTATATTTTTCTTGGAAGATCCTTGCTCAGCACTGCATGCATTCAATGTTGGTGCATGCCATGATGTCATGAGCTGACTCCAGAGGCATGCATGGCTTCAGAATCTGCAAGCTTGTTTATTCCACTCTCACAGCTTGGCTCTCAGTCTTTGCCAGAGTATAAAGCTCCTGTATTTTGTTGGTTAGATGTACTTTTACAAAAGTGTCTGTGTGGCCATTAAATTATTTAAGGACCACCTTGGCAATGTCTTTGCCATCCTAGGGAAGAGCATGATGTCAGGCTGTACAACCCTACCACATACAGATATCAGAGGAAAACACTGTTGGGCTCTGTCACCGCCGGTTAGACATTGGCGGGTGAATGCTGCTCATATGGGGATTAGAGGTCCACCATGAGTCCACAGCCTCATCCAGAGCACCATCTCATTGGCTGAAGCTTAATCTTAGCTCTCATGAAGGCAAAAACATTTCTAAAATGACTACCCACTTCCCTCAGTTTTTGAGCATGTCCTTGGCTAGCAGGACATGAGCCCATTCCAGTCCTCTGCATCAACATATGATGGGCCCAAAGGAACTGCAGGCCAGTCCTCTGCGTTAGGAAATGATGAGGGACACAAGGGAGTTACAAGTCAGTGTTCAGTGTCAGCATATGATGAGAAAACCAAGGGAGGTACAACTCAAGCTCCAGGCTTTTTGGTGTGGATTTCCTAATCCGTAAATGATTAGTCAGAACTCAAGGTCAGCTTTCTTAATTTTGAGAAATGACTTCTTAGTCACCAGATCACAGATCCTGGATACTTGAGACTGTGGACTGTCTGCCATGGACTTACCATAAGCACAGAAGGTTCTTTTGGTATCATTTGTGGGGTGCTCACAGCTAAAGGCCTGGATGTCAAACAGATGAAGCAGAGGGGCTCTGGATTATGCCACCCATTGAGAACTTTTTGTGATGGACAAAGTATTGCCTGGCCTCAAAGCATAGTTGACAATATGTAGGCATTAACCTTCTTGTAGCTTGCAAACATTTCTTCTGTTTATACTTCAAAATGCTAGTTCTTAAAAAAATGTGCTTTACTTATGAGAAGTTAGTCTAATGAAATGGGAAGTAAATCTTAGATTTAGACTGCTGGGCCATAAGTTAGACATTTGGTTATTATTTTGTATTAAAATATTGCTGATAAAACTCCTGCAGTATAGTTTGTCCAGTTCAGCTTATGTGATGCAAAAAGGCCTAAGCAGCTTGCAAGCCAAAGTTAATTGAAAAATAGAACCATAACAGGTGCATGTTTCTCATGATTTTTGAGAAAACGCTAGACCACTTGTGAATAATTATTGGAAGCTTTTATAGTTTTGATTAACTATAAAACAATATAGTAAAATATGCACCAAAAAGACTTGTTTTACTGGCTTGTGTTAAATGTTACTTAATCTGCATTTTGACTTTAGAACTCACATCAGGAGTTCAGAAACCCATCTTCACTAAAGCTTTGCTTGTAACTTCCCAGAGGATGCTGGAAGAGCATCATCACTGTAGAAACCTCTTTCATATGCACATAAAGAGAAAGATAAGGGGATATAGTTCATTTGCAATCAAAAAGAACTTTAGGTACCATCATCACCATTTAATGCATTAGCCTGACAAGTTAACAGCAGTAAGTGTTCTTGGATTTGCCAGATGTTCTTCGTGTTTCACTGTTGCAGTCATCACATTTGGGTTATCTGCTTGCAGTAGCCCTCAGTCAGCCTGATTAACAAAGTCTTGGGTCCTACGTCGGTTGCTGTCCCTTCTTCCTTGATGTCAGGTCGTCAGGGGTATAAAACATGCAGCCAATGTCATTACATCAGTCTTTCTTGCTGTGTGGTGCCTGAAGCAGAAGCAATTCGCAAGTGCCGGTCGGCCGACTCCTGAAATTTTCATTTTCGAGTTTCATAACCAAAGTCTTCAACTAAAAGCTAAGTACCCTGTTGGGGAGACTTTTTCTTGTACTGAATCAATGTCAGTAAAAGTAAATAATTACATTTCTTGTGGAAAGCAAATACCTCATAAAGATTTTCATTCATACTGTTTCTTGCCTAGGCCCTGATCTCGATGTACCTCACTGTCGGTTTTATGCCTTATTTAAACCATGAAATATCCGTCGTTGGTATTTTTTTTCTCTTTTTTTCACTTCTATATATTTTGGTGCTCGGTTTAATTATCCCGATATGTCTTCGGTAAGCCATCCGACTATCGACATTCTGAAAAAATGCAAAGATAAAGACAGAGACAGGCTGCTGAGGTGCCAGTACTCAGTGAGGCACTTTCGCAGCCCCTGATACCTGCTACTTTAGATTCGCAGGCCTCTACTGAGACCCTTTCGGAGTCCGGTATGCCGCAAGATGCTTCAACTGTGGAACCTGTGGATGTCTCTACCTTGGATGGGTCTGGAGCCGCTGTGCAGGCACCGGCTTCTGAAGGTGTATTCAGGCCTACTGACTTGCATATTAAACCGATGCCATCTTCTTCTTCAAGGCCTAAAACTCGAACCATGCCTAGAAAACTGATGCCCAGACCACATGGTCAGGCCTCTGCCTAAAAAACAAATGATAAGAATGACTGAAGACCTTATTACTTTAATCAGGGGAAGTCAACCTTCCCCCTCTAAGAGACCTGGGACTGAGTTTGCTTTTGATACTTCTGACCAGGATTCTGAAATTTCTATTCCCTCTGATGACCAGGATTTACCCTTATCTACCTATGAAGAGTCTGATGCTGAAGACTCTATTACCTCTATTTCTCCCCCAGAGGATTTCTCTTTTGATGAAACCTTGCATACTCTCAGGGAGCATTTTCATTGGGAAAGACAGGATTTCTCTGATTCTACAAAGAGGTTTAGGGATTTCTTACTCCTGTCCCAGCACAGGCCTTTAGCTATACCTCCTGCACTGGACATTGTTGATGATGCCTTTTTGGAATCTAGCATGGCCCCTGACTCTTTTACTGCCTGCTCCCAGAAAACGTGATAGATATTACAGGGTTTCTAACTCTCACAAGTTCCTTTTCAAAAATCCTACTGAGGATCCTGAAACCATTTCACAGGGACCCAAGGGCATTAAAGCTTCTACTGCCAAAAATCCTACCCCCTCTGATAGAGACTCTAGGAAGTTATACACTTCTGCAGCTTTGGCCATTAGGGCCTTCAGTTGCCAGTTTCATATGTTAAAGTATCAGCAGCATATTATTGGATTGCTTAAACAGAAAATGATGTTGATTCCTGATTGTGCTGAAAACAAGGATTTACAGGATTTAATGCATTCTGCTGAACAAGTTGGCAAACATACGTTGTAATGTGGTTTTGATTCACTAGAGGCATCTTGCAGGGCTGCTGTAACTGGGTCTGTACTTAGAAGGCATGCTTGACTTAAGGAGCAATCCTTGCCAGATTATGTTAAAGTGAAATTACTGGATGCTCCCTTAAATCAGGACCACCTCTTTGGCAACAAGGCAGAAGAATTTCTTAAAAAGATGGAGGAAAAAGCTAAATCTGTGCAAACCATTAAAGAATTTTTACAAGAACAACTTCCGAGATTTAGTAGGCATTGACCTTCTAAGAATTGGTCCTTTCCTGCCTCTTCCAGACCTTATCAGTCCAAAACCAGATCCAGCAGAGCATCCAGACTTCAGTCCCAGGGTATGCACAGGACTAAGCAGTGGGGGCCTCCACTTCCAAACCTGGGAGTAATAAAACTCCCCCCATGGTAAACTGTCACACTGACTTCTTTTTAAAACTTCCAAGCACTTCTCAACTGATTGCCCCATTGGGGGGAAAGATTGCACTTCATGCAAAGAACTGGGGACTCATTACCCAGGACAAATGGGTTTTAAATATGGTGTCCCAAAGATACAGATTTCACTTCCACATGTTACCAACGCCAAGCGGTTGGCCGGATCTACCTCCAAATCAGTGGGCAGAGGCCCAAAAGCAAGTACTCTCTCTCTTAAGCATAAGGGCTATTCAATTGGTACCAGAAGAGGAAAAGGGACAAGGTTTCTACTTGAGACTTTTCCTGGTACCCAGAAAAGACAATTCATGGCATCTGATCCTGGACCTGTCTATTCTAAACACCTTTTTGGTGATTCTAAAATTCAAGATGCTGACTCTTCACCAATTGCTTCCTATGCTAGGCAAAGATGCCTGGTTGGCAACACTAGATTTAAAGGAAGCATACCTGCACATTCCAATCAGGGAATCTTGCAGAAGATACCTACGCTTCAAAGCAGGCTACACACACTATCAGTTCTCTGCACTGCCCTTTGGCTTATCTACTGCACCCAGGGTATTCACAAAGTGCCTAGCTCCAGTCATTGCATTTTGCAGGCAAATAAATATTCAGATATACCCATACCTGGATGATTGTCTAATTCAGGCAGAAAACCAGGACATACTTTTGAATCATTTGGCTTTTGTACAAAGGTTGCTAACTTGTCTGGGGTACACCATAAATGAAAAGAAATCACACTTGGTACTCTGTCAACAAATTATATTCCTGGGAGGAAGCTTGAATACAACTTCCCAGATGGCTTTCCTCATGCCAGAGAAACAAATTCACTTGACAACCTACTTCAAACAAGTGGACACAAAAACCCTGCTATCTGAAAGGCAAATACTACAAGCCTTGGGGTTCATGGCCTCCTACATTCTTCTAATTCCATATACAAGACTGCATACGAGGAAACTACAATGATATCTAAAAAGCCTATGGTGTCAACATTCTCAGGATCTAGAAGCAATGATTCCTATCATACCTTGCCTATGCCTAGAGTTCCTTTGGTGGGCAGAGGCCTTCCATCAAAACAAGGGACTACCATTCACACTACCCCCTGCCGCCCAAACCCTAACAACAGATGCGTCAGACTATGCATAAGGGGGGGGCAAACCTGGCAGAGAAGTGCATTCAGGGCAAATGGAACCCAAGTCAAATGCATCTGCACATCAATCTAAAAGAAATGTTAGCTGTAGAGAATGTTCTGACAGCCTTCAAGGACCACATTCTTCCAGGACAATTAATGGTAAAGACGCACAACACCGCTATTATGTGGTACATAAACAAGCAGGGGGGTACACATTCCTACTCCATCTGCAGACTAGCCATGGCATTGTGGAACACAGCCTTCAGCTACCAATTGCATTTACAAGCTCAATTCCTGCCAGGAAAACTAAATACACTGGCAGATGGACTAAGCAGAAATCTCATGGACGCACATGAGTGGAAACTGGAACCAAGGATTTTCAACATGTTGACGAGCAAATGGGGGAGCCCAGATATAGACCTGTTTGCCTCCCCCCAGAACTATCAATTGGAAAAATTTTGCACAAGGACTCCCCACAGACAGTGGAAAGTGGATGCTCTGCCCTTCAGCTGGAAAAACCTAACAGTTTATGCCTT
The DNA here is from genome assembly GCF_019279795.1 of Protopterus annectens. Taxonomy (NCBI): domain Eukaryota; kingdom Metazoa; phylum Chordata; order Ceratodontiformes; family Protopteridae; genus Protopterus; species Protopterus annectens. The sequence continues at coordinate 219,656,662 of NC_056734.1, forward strand.
TCCTCCTCAGCCTCTGCTCTCCAAAGTGCTACCAAAGATCAAACAAGACAAACCAAGGATGATTTTGATTGTACCAGACTGGCCATGCCAACACTGGTACCCCCCTCCTGTGCAGTGTGTCACTGTGGGCTCCATGGCACCTGCCTCAGACTCCTACCCTGCTGTCTCAGCAGAAGAACCAGATTCTGCACCCTCAGCTTCCAACACTGAACCTTGCAGCCTGGCTAATTACTTAAACTCTCCCTTACCATTCCTCAGCAAACCTGTGATGGATGTCATCTTAGAAGCAAGGAAGCCTAGTACTAGAAAATCTTATGCTGAAAAATGGAAAAGATTCTGTGCCTGGAACCATTCTCAAGGGATGAGCACAGTAGTGCTCATTTTACCTCAGATTTTACAATACTTACCCGAGATGCTTCACAAGGGCCTGTCTTTTTCCTCAATAAAAATTCACGCCTCAGCTATTTCAGCTCATTATAACACAGAACCTCCCCTCTTCTCTCATCCACTGCTCAAGCAGTTCCTCAGAGGGGCCAAAAATCTAAGACCACCCAGGAGAGTTCCAACTCCAGCCTGGGACCTTAACTTTGTATTGGAGAAACTCACCCTTCCTCCTTTTGAGCCAGCTGCTACTGCAGATTTAAAATTCCTTTCTTGGAAAACAGCTTTCCTTTTAGCAATCACTTCAGCAAGAATGGTATCTGAATTACAAGCCCTTATGGCAGTGGAGCCTTTCATCATTTTTCATGTGGATAGTGTCCCTCAGGACCAATCCCTCGTTCATGCCAAAGGTGGTATCCAGTGTGGCCATTAATCAGTCCATTCATTTGCCAACCTTCTTTCCTAATCCACAGAACAAAGGGGAACGGACACTGCACTCCTTAGATGTGCACAGACAACTTAGATTCTACTTGGATAGGACTAAACCTCAAAGAAAATCTGAACAACTGCTGGTGGCCTTTGCTGCAGAGGCAGAGAGGAAGGCTATTTCAAAGCAACCATCTCCAAATGGATAGGCCATTGCATTCATGTCTGCTATAAGCACCATGGAAAACCTATCCCACAGGGGATCAGACCCCACTCAACCAGGGCTGCATCTACCTCCACAGCCTTTCTCAGAGGCGTATCTACCAGGGACATCCTAGAAGCTGCTACCTGGAGTTCTGTACATACTTTCACCAAGCATTACCATTTTCCAATTTTCTCTAAATCCAGAGCTGGCTTTGCCACTGCAGTTTTGCAGGGCCTTATAGCTGGTCCTAATGCTATCTAAATTCCTCCTCCCATCCTTAGCTTTGGGAATCTACCCAAATGTGAAGACTGCAACAGTGAAACACAAAGAACATAGTACAGTTGTGTACACTTACCATAAATGTAGATGTTCGAGTGAGAGAGAGAGAGAGAGAGAGACAGAGATTGAGAGAGTGAGAGAGAAAGCGAGGGTGATGTGTGACTGAATGCATGTATGAAAGCAGAGGAGACTGTGTGTGTGAGAGATCAAGAGTGTGAGAGCGATCTTGCTGTTTAGCGAGTGTAAAATATAAAAAAGGTGTGTGTGTGTGTGTGTGTGTGTGTGTGTGTGTGTGTGTGTGTGTGTGTGTGTGTGTGTGTGTGTGTGTGTGTCTGTGTTTGAGTGTATGAGTCCATGTCAGTGAAAGTGAGAGTGAGCTAGCAATTATTTTATACTCGCTAAGCAGTGCTTTTGCTGTTTAGTGAGTGTAAAATAAAACAATAATAAAATAATAAAATAAAGCATGTGTGTGAGAGTGTATTTGTGTATGAGAGTAACAGAGAAAGAGAGAGAGAGAGCTATCGACTGAGTGAAACAGAAAAGTGTTTTTTTTTGTTTCTGTCTGCATGTGTGAGTGAATGCGTGTATGAAAGCAGCGGAGACTGAGACTGAGAAAGAGGGGGAAACTGATCTTGTCTGAGTGGATGTGTGTATGAAAGCAGAGGAGACTCTGTGTGTGTGTGTGTGTGTGTGTGTGTGTGTGTGTGTGTGTGTGTGTGTGTGTGTGTGTGTGTGTGTGTGTGTGTGTGTGTGTGTATGTGTGTGAAAGCAGAAGAAAATGTGTATGTGTGTATGGGAGAAAGAATGGGGGTGCATGTAAAATTGTTATGTTTCACTTGCTTATTATTTTTATTATTTTTGCATACGTTTGATGTAAAATACTTCCTCCAACACCATTAATATATACTACTGCAAGTTTGAAACATTAGGCATAGGAACTATTTTACATTAAACACATATGAAAAAATAATATAGTACTTAAAACTAAATAACCAAGTAAAATACAACAATTTTACAGAGACCCCCCCTTCTCTAAGGGCAATAATGCCCTCCAGGTTGTATGTTAATGTATAATTAATGCCTTTCCAGGGGTGTAGAGGCCCTCTGCCTGTGGCATCGGGCCTCATAACATCCCTGGGTGGGTGTTAATTACACATTAACACACACCCTGGAGGGCATTATTGTTTGCTTATGCGTACTCAGTTTTATCCCATGTGCCATCAGTTTTTCATTCCATTCCTGTATCATTTGCTGATATTCTTGCTCAGAGTCTGCATGCAATTCTACATCATCTGCATACAGCACCTTTGTTGCTCTTTCCCCTCCAACCTGTTTGCTAATGTAGTCCATCACAAGTATGAACAGAAGTGAGCTCAGAGCTCTCCAATACTTTCATGCAGTGTGACAGGAGTTTGATAATTGTGTACTGCCCACAGTTGTGACACTCCCTCTATTCTTGGCTCTAGAATACTTATTCATCAGTCATCAGGGATATGTCTTTTTCTCCATACTGCTATGAGTAGCCTCAGGAGCCATTTCTCCCTTAACTCACCCATTGCTGTGATATTATTTACTGTGGCCTCATCCGAACCTGCTGCGTTCCCTGACTTCATTTTCTTAGTACTGTTCTCACTTCTAGACAGGGCTCTTCCTGTTTCATAGTAGGCTGTGTCTGGGACAGTACAGATTCTCTGAGGATTTTCTTCATTCAGAAGCTTGTGGAAGTACTACTTATATCTGCCTATGATGTTCTGTGGACTGGTAAGCAGATTGCTTTCAAAGGGTGTCTCATCACTATCTTCTTTATCCTTCTGTCTTTGCTTGCAGCTTGATACAGCAACCTGATAGAGCTTCTTTTTACAATTTGCTGAGTCAATTTCCTGAATCTGGTAGAGTGCCTGTGATGCCTTATTCTTTGTTTTCATGACCTGCTGTCATAACCTCTTTGTTTGCTAACACCAGTATTCCTTTTTTAGCTTGTATCTGTCTTTTCTGTCTCCCACTTTTTCCATCAATTCTTATTTCCTTTGATGAATTCCCGGACTTCTGCATTCCGCCTCCAGCTTTCCTTCAGTTCTATATTCCTAACACATGCAGTTTGAGGTGCTGCCAATGTTTTTCATATTGATCGCTGCTGCAGTAGCCTAAGCTACAGCTGTCTAGCTTCCAAAGCTTCAGGGCATCTTCTACATGTTGAAACCATTAATCAGCTCGAGCTGAGCTGACTAAAAAGACAGGTTTGGGTGTCAAGCCCTTCAGAGCTTTCCTGCCAGCAAATGGGGCTTTCTAGGATCAATGTCAGCTTATGCTGTTCCTTTGCTGGGAAGATAATTTCCCCTTGGGGGGAAAAAAACTTCCTTTTTAAAAATATTGTTTGTTAACTCTTTCCTGTTCAGGAAAATTATTTTAAAGATATGAATTTGTGTTTTAATGGATTGTCATGAGACTGTGTTGTACTTTTAAACAGGGGTGTTTTTTTCCAGTCAGTTTAAAGGTGTTTATTTTTTTTTTTGGGGCTGGCAAAGTACTTTAAAGTGCTTTTTACTGCGTTTTCTTTTCTGTGAAAAATTGACTGCTAAGAGTCCTGAAGACTATTTTTTTTTACTGGCTTTCATACTTGTTTTCCCTGGTAAACAGGCACCATTTTCAGGTTGACTATGGTACAAACTGTTAGTTCCATGATTGATCCTTCTTCCAGCCCCAAAAAGAAAAAGTTAATCTTTGCCACCACAGCAGACTAGCAATTTGTCTCTGCCACAGGTGAGTGACTCTGCTTTGACAATTAGTTGTACCTCAGAGCACTTTTAACTTGTAGCACCTGCAGTCACTATGGACTGGGGTTAGCTACATCCTCTCCGGGTATTAGAGTCCTCTCAGTGGGCAAGCAGTAGCCACTCATCAGTTCTGGGAGATGGAAAAGGGAGGGCTTACCTGTTTTTGTCAGAATGTTGTACCCATCCCTGGGGAAGATGGTGTTGCCATTAGTAACACTGTTGGCTCCATTGTTCCTGTCAAAAAGAAATAGAAAACTAAACATTTATCTACTCCTCCTCAAAGGATAGGATTAATTTACTGTGTCTGGCTTAGGATTTAATTTGGTTAGTCATCCTTCTTATAAAATAGCTTTTAGTAAAATAAACAGGGGCACCTGTTTTACTGAAAAGATACAAGATTCTGAATCTGGAGAGGAAGGTGAAGGTTTAGATACAGGGTTTTCTCCACACATTTATGAATGTGACTCGGGGAGAACCCAGTTTCTGATTCTCCCTGTTGGGGTGTTGTTTCTCTTACACTATTTCCAGAATATCCCAGTGTTGTCTGAAAAATTAATTATGATGTTGCTACTGGAATCAAAGTCTGGTTATGACAGAGTCTTGCAGGTTGCAAGCTGATAAAAAATATACTTTGCAGAACTGTACTACACTAACTTAAGTGCAGTTACTAATACACAACTTATTTCTATAACAGATGGCACACTGTAAAGCTACAGCTTTAATGTACAAGGTTTGCTTCTGAGTACAAATATGGATGATAACCTTTCATTCTCCATTTACCTCGGAACCTGAGTTCCGACATACCTTAACACAGCCTGCTTTTTACAGTCCTTATAAAGTGCTCGTCTCAGCACTTTAGATCCTGTTTTTCCTTTTAGGTGTCTTTTTTGAGATTCTGTAAGGAAGCATCTGTGAGGAAGCACTTCTGCTGATGTGAGAAGGCATGCACTATTTAGAATTGTTCTTCAGAGTTTCTGTTGATTCTTTGAGGAAGCATGTTCATTAACAGAATTTTGTAAGGAAACATCTGTGAGGAATCATGTCAAACTGTTTTGCTGATGTTATGAGAAAGCATGCAATGTTTAGAATTGTTTTTCAGAGTTTTTGCTGATTCCGTGAAGAAGCATGTCTATTAACAGATGTTTCTTGTTTTTCAAAACACCACACCAGGATTACATCACATAGTATGGATGCCAATTTTACATTGCTAAACTCTATTCCTACATTTAAGCACATTTTTATTATATTCTTTATTTTTCAGTGTATTTACAGCAGAACTGATTTTAATCTTGCATTCACTGATCAGCCACTCTAACATTCTCAGTGGGAGAACACTGAGGTTTCTCAGTCCCTCAGAAAATGTTATGAGCTGTTACAGAAGGAATTTCCAGAACCTTCACCTATTCCTCCAGTTCTGTCAGCTTTGGATGATGTGTAAGTTACTGCCTGCAATTTTCCTGCAAGTCAGCCAGCTGCCCCTAAAAGACAGATAGGAAGTATAAAGTTTCTCAATCTTTTAAGTTTTTGTGCACTTTTCCCAGATCTGAGCCGGTATCTATAGCTTTAGTTAATTGTATAATACGTCTGCTAAACATTTAATTAATTCCAATCCTACTCTTTCTGATAAGTAAGGAAAGGTTATTGATAAGTATGGGAAAAAGTGTATGCTTCTGCAACTTTGATTTTCAGAATTTTGAATTGTCATTTTTGAATTTTGAACAGCAGAGACAGAATGCAATTTGTTACATGAAGCTGTATTTTCTCTGTGGTGGCATTGATACTGCATTGAAGCACTTAACAAGTCAAACAGAGCAATTTTGATAGTTCATGCATTAGACATATTTGGATCCTTGTCTTTTTTACTTTATTTTTACAAGTACCATGCCATTTGTTTTTAGTAGTACTTTTTAGTGTCAGGGTAACTGTTACTGTGGGAAATGCAGCAGTGCAGGTACAGGCTAACTTTGTTCCCCTGTGACATCAAGTTTATGATCAGTACATCATTACACATACAGTCACCAGCTATGCCTCCTTTTTGGCAGACAAAAAGTCATACAGAAAGAAAAATAAAATTTTGTAATTTCTTTCTAGAGCTTTTCATAAAATGAAGGATGGTTTTCTTTTTAATTGGTTGTTATAGCCATGTAGTTCAGTAAGTTAGTTTCCCAATGTAGACACATTTAAGGGCAATAATACAATGCCAGTTTTTTCCCCCTCCGATTTGGTGTACATAGTTATCTTTAACTTGATAGAGCACGAAACCAGATGTTCTTTGTGTGTTCACTGCTGCAGTCATCACTTGTGTGTTATCCCTGCTGGGTAGCCCTCGGCCGGCCCGAATACCAGAGTAAAAGATTTCCCTCCTGCTTCAGCTATCTGGAGTGTGAAGCTGACATCAGCTCATCAGGGCTATAAAATGAGGCAGCCGACACCATCACATACATCAGGCTTTCTTGCCGTGGAGCCCGAAGCAGAAGCAGTACGTGAGTGCATCAGTCACCCATTGCCAGAGTGAAGGAGTAACCATCTAAAGCTAAGTACCTCATTGGGTAACCTTTTCTTGCTTTTAACTGATGTCAGAGAAAGTCAATAATTGTCTCAGTTGTGGAAAACAGATTGCACACCGAAACTTTGCATCACTTGCCTAGGCCCAGACCATGACGTCCCTGGATGTCAATTCACTGCTGTGTTTAATGTTAGGACTATTAGGAGGCGAGCTAAAATTGTAGCTAGACACTTTAGCGAGACTATTCCTCACAGCAAAGTGGCATCAGTTGGTCAGGCTGCTATTGATTTTCCCAGAAAAAAGAAAGATAAGGAAAAGGGTAGGCCTCAGAAAGTTAGGCCCTCCGATGACTCCAATCTGAAGTCAGGTAGCCTTCCACCCAGTACAGTTGCTGAACTAAGTGATGTACCTTCGCATCCCCTGATGCCAGACGAGGATCTGTCGCAGACCTCCACTGCGACCCATTTGGATTTGGGTATGCCGCTGGATCCATCTTCTCCTGCTGGTATGTTGGCTTTTGTTCCAATGACTGATGCCAGGCAGAGACCGAAGACCACACTGCTGGATAAGCTAACCTTCTATAAGGCCATGGAATCCATTAGGCCCAAAACTAAGACTACCCCTAAAAAGATCCCATCCCAGGGACCCAGCCACCGACTTCCGTCCACCCATCCTGCTCCACAGTCGCAGCAGCTACTTAGAATGGCAGAAGATCTAATCACTCTGATAAGTGGAAGCCAGCCTACCCTAGCCACCCCAGCCAAAAGGAAGAGAAACACTTCCCCTGAGGTACTTTCTGCCCAGGAGTCAAAAGGGTCAGACCTAGAAGAGTTGGACACTGAAGAGCAGACCTTTGCAGCATTTGAGAATTCAGATGCTGAGGACCCCATTCCTGCTGCTTCCCCACCTGAGGACCTCTCCTTCAGGTAAACTTTATATTCACTCAGGGAACATTTCACCGGGGCTATCCTCAGTCAAATAAGAGACTGAGAGAGTTCCTTGACCTGCCACAGCATAAACCTCTTTCCATTCTCCCAATCCTGGATGTGGTGGAGGATGTCTTTTTGGAATCTGCACTTACCCAGGACTCTATTCCACCTGCCCCCAGGAAGCCAAACAGATATTATACGGTACAAGAGACCCACAAGTATCTTTTTAAAAACCCTACAGCTGACCCAGGGGTCATTACTCAGGGTCTCAAGGGAGCTAGGGCTAGATCCTCCAAAAACCCCATTCCAACTGATAAAGAAACTAGAAAAGAAAATCTACACCTCAGCTACCTTAGCCATTAGAGCTCTGAACTGACAATTTCATATTCTTAAATACCAGCAAAATGTGCTGGAGTTATTAAAACAAGAAATGTCCTCCCTAACAGACAGAGGTACAGCCAGGAAACTAGCAGATCTTATACAGTCCAGCTCCCAGGTAGCCAAGCATTCCCTACATTGTGGGTTTGATGCCTTGGAAGCTTCCAGCAGGGTTGCAGTATCTGGCTCAGTAATACGTAGGCATGCCTGGTTAAGGGAACAACCTTTGCCTGACCAGGTAAAGTCCAAACTATTAGACGCCCGTCTGGACTAGGACCAGCTATTTGGACCTAAGGCTGAGGAGGTTATTAAGAAAATAGACGACAAGGCCAAGTTGATGCAGCCTGTGAAGGATTTTCTGCAGGTACAGCCTTCCAGGTTCAGTAGGAACTTTCCCACAAAGCCTTGGTCCTTTCAGTACCCAAACAAAACCTGTCCAGAGGAAGGGGTACAGGGACAGGCCTTCCAGGCACCAGTCCCAAACCCAGCAAAGATCCAGGCAATGGACCACTGCAGTGCCTAGTCAAGGGAGTTCTAAGCCGACTCCTTTCTCCAAGGACTCACAATGACTCTGTCCCCTCCCCTCTGCCCCCCACTGCACCAGAGAGACTAGGAGGAAGACTTTTCCTCTTCCTACAGAATTGGCAGGCCAGCACCTCATATCTATGGGTCCTACAAATTATTACCAGTGGGTACAGATTCTCTTTCAAAGAAAACCCCAGATATTCAGGCTTCCCAGATGTACCAGCAAGTCAGAGAACAGAAACAATCCACCAGATACAAAAGCTGTATGCTCAAGGCACTGTGGAACCTGTACCAAAATAGCAGGCCAGAAAAGGGTTTTATTCCAGACTGTTCCTGGTACCCAGAAAGGAGGGCACCTGGCACCCTATTCTCAACCTATCCACTCTGAATTTGTCCCTTTTGGTTCCAAAATTCAAAATGCTGACCCTACAAAAACTTTTGCCAGTGTTGATGCCTCCTGCTTGGCTAGTGACCCTAGATCTGAAGGATGCCTCCTCCACATCCCTACAAGGAAGTCCTGCAGGAGTTTCCTGCGCTTCAGAGCAGGGTCACTATACTTTAAGTTCTATGCTCTGCCCTTTGGTTTATCTAATGTTCCCACAGCCTTTACCAAGTGCCTGGCTCCTGCCCTTGCCTACTGCACACAGAAGGGCATACAGATTTACTCCTACCTCGATGACTGCCTCATCCAGGCAGACACACAGGAAAGACTCCTGCAGGATCTCACCTTTGTTCAAACACTCCTAACCTCCCTGGGATTCACTATCAACTGGGAGAAGTCCCAATTTCACCCCACAAGAAGGTTAACCTTCCTGTGAGCTCTGCTGGACACAGCAACACAAATGAGAGAAGCAGACCTTCTTCCACTCTTACTGTTCCCAGCTGGCCCACAGGACCCACCTCATAGTGAGGAAATTCCTGCAAGCACTGGGATACATGGCCTCCTGCATCCTCCTGATTCCCCTAGCCAGACTGCACATGAGGAAACTTCAGTGGTACCTCAGGTACCTTTGGTGCCAACACACACAGTCACTGGAGTACCAGCTGCCCCTGATTCCCTTTTTAAAGAAGAAACCTTATGGTGGGCAGTGGTGTGTACCCTGAACAAGGGTCTACCCTTTATCACTCTCCCACAGGGCCAAATCATCACCAAAGATGCTTCAGACACAGCCATGGGGGCACACCAAGGAAGTATGTGCACCTAAGGCATTTGGGAACAGGAGGTACAAAGCCTACATATCAACCAAAAAGAAATGCTGGTGATTCACAGGACAATCCAAGCTTTCAAGGATTACCTGAGACTAGGAGTGCTCTTAATCAAGACAGACAACACAACAGGAATGTGGTACATCAACAAGCAGGGGGACACTCACTCCTACCTCCTGTGTCATTTAACTATGCAAATCTGGCAGTCAGCCTCAAATCTGGGACTGCATCTGATTGCTCAGTATATCCCAGGGAAACAAAACACCCTAGCAGACCAGTTAAGCAGAAGCCTCCTGGATCCTTATGCATGGCAGCTGCACAGGGGGACCTTTCTCAACATTAGCAAAACCTGGGGGAACCCAGACATAGACCTCTTCTCAACCTCAGACAACCGCCAGCTAACTAAGTTCTGCTCCAGAGAGTTCCATCCAGAAGCCTGGAGGGAGGAAGTCCTCTCCTTCCACTGGGGCAACCTGTTTGTGTAAACATCCCCCCCTTGTCCTTGATTCCTAGGGTACTTCTCAAGATCAGGGAGGAAGGCCCAAAGGCTATTCTCATTGTTCCAGACTGGCCCAGACAACACTGGTACCCCTTGCTCCTCAGTCTGGTCAAAGAACCTCTCATGAACCTACCTTTCACAACAAACCTTCTAACTCAGGAGAAAGGGAAGATATTGCATACAAACCTCCCCACACTCAAGCTGTCCGCATGGCTGATTCCACAAAGGCGGATGATGCCACAACCTTCAGCAGGTAGGTTTTAAACATTATTAAGTAGGCCAGAAGGCCCATCACCAGAAAATCCTACTCCACCAAATGGAAAAGACATCAACAGCACCTAGACCAGTTTGGCATTGATTCTGGACTATCTGGTAGAGCTCCTAGAAAAGGGATTGTCATACTCCTCCATCAAAACACATGCCTTGGCTATCTCTGCCTATATTCAGTCAGATCAACCCATTTTTTCCTAACATCTGTTAAAACAGTTCCTTAGAGGGGTGGCCCACATCAGACCACCTAGAAGGCAACCTGCTGCTGCATGTGATCTAAACTTTGTCCTGGAAAAAACGACCTTGCATCCCTTTGAGCCAGCTGCTTCAGCAGACCTGAAGTACTTTTCTTGGAAAACTGCCTTCCTGCTGGCCATCACCTCAGCCAGGAGAGTTTTGGAGCATCAGGCCCTTATGGCCATTGAACCTTTCACTATTTTCCATGCTGATGGGGTGTTTCTTAGGACCAACCCTGCCTTTATGCCCAAGGTGGTCTTGGATGTTACCCTCAACCAGGCCATCCATCTACCTACCTTCTTTCCTAACCCTCATAATTAAGGGGAAAGAATTTTGAATACCCTAGATGTGTACAGACAATTGAGGCATTACCTGGATAGGACCAAGTCAGTCAGACAAACTGACCAGCTACTGGTCTGTTTCGATCTTGGGGCAGAGGGAAAACCCATATCCAAACAGACCATTTATAAATGGATTTCAGATTCTATCCATTTCTGCTATTCCTGTCATGGAAAGAGTCCTCCCAAATCCATAAGGTCACACTCCACGAGGGCAGCCTCTACTTCCACTGCCTTCCTGAGAGGGGTTTCATCCAGGGATATTTTGGAAGCTGCTACCTGGACATCAATCCACTCTTTCATCAAACACTACCAGCTGGCTACCTTCTCCAAAACCAGGACAGGCTTTGCATCTGCAGTCCTGCAGGGCATGCTGGCATCCCCTTGACTGGGTGCTGGCTTTAAGCTCCTATCGTCCTTCCTCCACCCTGTTTCTCAGCTTTGGGAATCTTCCCACAAGTGATGACTGCAACAGTGAATACACTCGAACATCTACATTTATGGTAAATGTACACGTGTACTTTCAATAAGCAGTTATGATACGACAGCAGGATTATGTGTAGATAGAGAATCATGTAGGATTTTGTTGAAGGTGTAAAAGTGTTTTTTTTTGTTTTTTTTTAGATTATGATAACCCTTTGACAAACAAAAATATGTAGGCTTTAATGTGTTCTTTTGTACTTTATTTGTGACATCAGGCCTCACAATACCCATGGGCGGTCCACTATTTTCCTGAGAAAAATGTGTTAAGCTAAAGGAATGCAATTATTTATTTATTTTTCATGAAAGAGTATGGTTATTGTGAATCATGCAGCAAGCAAAATGTATAATGTAAATAATGAAAAAAATGTGAATCCTTTTAAGTATGTGACTACTGTCAGTGGGAATGCAGTAAAATTGTTTGAAATTAACTTGGCTTTACAAATATGCACACATTTGCAGTGTCTTTATCTCAAAAAAAGTGCATTGCTTTATTTGGACACTAGTTTATTGGGCTGTGCCTTCTCATGCAGTTAAGAGATTATAGAAACAGGAGAATCTTCATCCAGATGTGTAAATCAAATAGGAAGGACTGCCTTGGATTTTGTAATTAGAGAGAGAAAAAGCAATTGCCGATAGAGATGCTAATCTTACTTATGAACCGTGCTGGTGAATTGAATTTCTGAGCATAGCTCAAATTTGTTTCTTTTTTTTGGCTTGTAAAATTATACAATTATGGGCCAGATTCCAAAAGACTTGCTTTCAGTGTAAGTGAACAGGTTTAGAGCAGGTCTTTTTTAATATGATCCTCACTGTAAGTCTGCTTATAACTGGCCCTACACTAAAGTAAGTAATTTACACTGAGAGCAAGTCTTTTGGAATCAGGGCAGACTTACACTAAGAACAAGTTTTCTGGAATCTGTTTTGTCCTCAAGCCAGGAGATAGAAATTCAACATATTTATTCAGCTAACAGAGGCAAATCCAGATAAGTTACTTCTCAGGTTCTTAGGTTCATATGTGTATACAAGGCTAATGACCACTAGGGCACTTGTAAATTTAGCTGTGCAACCCAAAAATGACTCACAAATTTGATTTATATAGGTGGTGATGAATTTGGGCGTCTTGGGCAATGCAGCAATTGCCTCATGTACACAGACAACCCTCTCCTCCTACCACCCAACACTACAACCTGTGAGAGATGCACTTATATAGCCAAACTGGAAGCAAAGCTCTCTTCACCCAAGACTGGACTAGACAGTCAAGAGGAGAAGGTAAATACTTGCACCACAATGCACTCATCACATAGTCCCTCAAAACCTACACCACCAAGACACACACATAGAAACACAAAACACACACCTACATTCGCGGAGGCTCTCAATAAAAACCTGCCCAAGCATCAGGGACCTCCAAAGCAGAAACGCAAGCAAACTCCACCCCCAACATAACCCAAATGACACATAGCCCACAAACTCAGTGTGCCACTCAACCACAGCCCATAAGGCATAACAACGTGCCCAACACTCTAGTCATAGGTTACTCTATAGTCAGGCACACTGATGTTCCACTCACCAGGCTAAACAAGGAGAAATTTACTGTCAGCTGCCTGTCAGGTGCCAGGATCTGCCACATAAAGCACGCACTCAGGTCATTCCACAACAAGTGCAAATATGACACTGTCATTGTCCATGTTGGTGTGAATGACCTGAGACGTACCTCCCTGGACTACATGAAAAGAGACATGGAGGAGCTCTCCGATCTTGTAGCCCAGGCAGGTATGACCTTAGCCCTGAGTAGCATCCTGCCATCACCCAGAATGATACTGCAGTACAAGGACAAAATGACTGACTTCAACAATTGGCTAAGCTTCTGGTGTCATTCTAAGAGGATCCAGTATTTGTCTGCCTGGGATGACATGATCGACAGACCACAATGCTTTGCCAGAGATGGCCAGCACCTGTCGCCCTTGGGATTCCGGATACTGGCTAAGGCTCTTGCCACCCCATATAGTGCCTTTTTTAGGCAAGGTTCAGTTAACGAATTCACCACTGTAACAGGTACAAGCAAGCAAAATCTGAGGGTAATGCTACTCAATACTAGAAGGCTAAACCTCAAAATGCACTCACTCGAGGCACTCCTTAAAATGGAGAACATCGACATCTGTGCAGTGACAGAGACCTGGTTCCAAGCTCCAGAGAGCACCCCTACGTTACCAGGCTATAATTCATACCACACCTTTCGGTCACCTAACCCGGAACGAAGCACTAAAGGTGGAGGCGTGTCCATATTCATTAAGGATATCCACACCTCCAGGCTAGTTGTACAGCATAATGCATCCAAGATTATCCAAGTGCAACTAACTCTGGGCAAGACCGCATTCCAAATTGTAGCTTGCTACAGACCCCCCCCCACCATGCCCCAGGATTCCCACTCTTCATTTCTTGATAAACTGGAAAGTATTAGGGTACAACCCAACACCCTAATAATGGGCGATTTCAACTACCCCACCATTAACTGGGAAAACTACTCATGTACCGACTCTTTAGCTCAACGTTTTCTGGAATTCATAAATTCCAACACATTGGATCAACTTATTCACACCCCCACCAGGGGCAGCAATATCCTAGACCTGGTCATTATCAACATAAGCAACCGGTGTTCCACACTAGAGGTCAGTTCCTCGTTGGTCAGATCCGACCACAAGCTAATCACCCTAAACAACCACATCCCAACCCCAATTAGGGAAACCACCGTAAAAAACTTCTCCAAAGCCAACTTCACACTTCTTAAGAAAGAAGTGTCAAACTTCATGACACCCATTCAGACGGACAATAGAGGTATGTCTGCTGAAGCCTACACAAAATGCACTTTATAAGCACTTACACGAGTGCATGGATCATGCTATCCCTAATAGAACCAAGATGCTATCCTCCAAAAAAAGGAAGCCAATCTGGTGGTCCTCTGCCATAAACAAACTCTACAACAGAAGAGAGAAACTGTTGCAAAAAAGAGAAAAATCCCATGACTGGAGGAACTTCCTGATTAACCTCAATAAGAAGCTGAGATCCCTCATAAAATCCTCTAAAACTAGTTACGAAAACAAAATTGCCACTGACTCTAAAGACAACCACAAAGCATTCTATAGCTATGTCAAGAATCTCAATAGCAACACTCAGATCTGCTCTGAGTTATAGTACAATGGCACTAAACATACAGAAACAACTGATATTGCTAACATCCTGGCAGATAAGTTCAGTGCTAACTTTACCCCTCTCTCACCCCTTAGAGGGCCCATCTCTATACTGGAAAAATGCAAAGTTCCTGTAATCATGGCTGCACAGGTAAAAAACACACTCTCCAAAGCCAAGAACACAGCATCCATGGGACCTGACAATATCCCAGGCTGCGTTCTACATGAACTACAGAATGAACTGGCACCCTACCTAAGTACCATGTTCAATCATAGCCTCACCTCAGACTTTGTGCCCACTGAATGGGGCACAGCGATGGTTATCCCACTCCACAAAGGGGGAGCCACGACGGACCCCGGGAACTACTGCCCCATTAGCCTGATGAGCATGGTCTGCAAGGCCATGGAACATATCATTATGGAACGCATAAACAAAGACATTGGTAATCTCCAAACACTGGACCCTACCCAGTTTGGGTTTGTAAAAGGCAGATCATGTCTCCTAAACCTGATTGACTTCTTTGAAGTCATCAAAGCCATAGATGAGGATAAGGTGGTTCACACAGCTTATCTAGATCTCGCCAAGGCTTTCGACATCATCCCCCACTTTGAAATTATAGATAAGCTCACTAAACTAGGTATAAATCCCTATGTCACAAGATGGGTTGCCAACTGGCTCACGGACAGAATCCACACTGTGAAAGTAGCAGACTCCAAATCCAACTTCAGACCAGTGACAAGTGGAGTACCACAGGGTTCAGTCCTGGGTCCTCTCCTGTTTGGTATCTACTTCTTTGAAGTACAGTCTAACACAGAAGGTCTTTGGCTAACAAAGTTTGCAGATGACTGCAAACTAGGAGCCATAATCGAAACTCCTAATGATGTGGACATACTACAAAAGGGCCTCACTGAGACAGATGCCTGGTGTCAAAGCCATGGCCTGAAGCTCAATGCCAAAAAGTGTATTGTCATCCCCTTTGGTAAAAACTCTGTACCCATGAACTACCACATAGGTGGTAGTCTACTTAATGCCAAAAGTGTGATAAGAGACCTTGGGACACAGGTGGACAGTAGTCTCTCCTTTGATAATCACATCGCCATAGTGGTCAGGAAATCCTTCTACATGGCTCACCTCATCACAAACGTTTTGTCATCCAGAAAAAAAGAAGTCATTGTTCCCCTCTACTCATCACTCATTAGACCCATTATAGAGTACAACGCCCCTTTTGGTATGTACCTCACAAGACATCTACAACAACTGGAAAGACCACAGAAATACCTCACAAAGGGGATTACTGGCCTCAAACAGATGCCTTACGCAGACCGTCTCAAAAAACTCCAGCTTTACTCCGTTGCATATCGCCTACTCAGAGGCGATCTCTGCCTAACATACAAAGCTATGTCAAACCCAGAGCTGTTAGACATGCTCCACTTAAAGAAATCCCAATCCCTCCAAGCTACATGCTCTAGGGACCTAAACCTTGTCACCACAATAAACAGAACATGCTGGAGGGATCAATTCCTGTCCCAGAGACTTCCCATACTCTGGAACAGACTACCTATCTATGTCAAACAGAGCTCCTCATTAGCACTCTTCAAGAAATATCTTGATTGGATAAGAAATAGGAAATTCCCCCCAATGATCACTTCTGTGGCTCTGCTCGACAGGGGCACAGGAAAATAATTTTCTTGGGTGGCGAAAGCCAAGGTACCTTTTTGGCTAGGCTTTTATAAGCCCTAGGGCTAATAGCCTAGTACCTACCTATGTACCTATGAACCTATGGTGATTTACTG
This sequence comes from Protopterus annectens, assembly GCF_019279795.1. NCBI lineage: Eukaryota > Metazoa > Chordata > Ceratodontiformes > Protopteridae > Protopterus > Protopterus annectens. Next base: position 219,673,080 of record NC_056734.1, read on the forward strand.
ACTGCCTCTGTCTAACAGAGACATTATCCAGGTTGCACTTAAAAAGGGATAGGGAGGAGCTCTGCTAACTCTGCTTCACATGGATGGAGAGAATGTTCTAGAGAATGGGAATTCTCACAGAAATATATCAGCTTCTTTAATGTGTCCTACTTATGTTGCAAGCAAAATTTTGGTATTTTAATCTAGTAGTTCTGATACTGTTTCTGGGTGGCTGTAGTGCTGCAGTGGTTAGTGGTGCTGCCTCACAGCAAGAGGTTCCCTGGTTTGAATCTCAGCTGGGATACCTTCTGTGCAGAGTCTGCATATCCTTGTTGTGTGGGTTTCCTCTGGGTACTCTGGTTTCCTTCCATATCCCAAAAACATGCTGTAGGTGGATTAGACACTCTAAATTGGTCCTAGTTGTGAGATTATGCAGGTGGTGCCTCCTGTGGAAGGTTGGGTGCCAGGCTGGCAACTTGACACTGTAAAATTCCACTGCCACTTGTTCCAGTGAGGTGACCCCTAACTGGGAAAAGTTGAAAGAAGAAGTTCTGATTCTGTTAGTTTTGCGGATGTGCAGAAAGTTTATCAAAACAAGGTCCAGGGATGCCCTGTTTGTCAGGCAAAGATCACCTCTCAGATGTCTGTAGGACACTGAGTAAAGGGACAGGACTTTGTGGCAATAAGTACAGGACATTATGTTAACTACTTGTATTCTTTTTGTAAGGAATATTTGTGGATGTTCCAGTTGCTGAATGTGTTTGGTCAAGTACAAACAGAAGGGGGCATTCTACTCTATGATGGGTCTGATGAGTGCTGAGTACAGTGGTATGATGACCTGTTTGGACCTAGATGCCATGCCCTTACTTATAAGTTGAGTAACATAAAAGGATTTTCTTACTACTTTGGACACATGCTGGTTGAAGGCTAGGTTACTGTCTACATGTCTTTAACGTCACTTGACCGTGGGGTGGACATTCAGATTACACACACAAGGCGCTCCAGCTGAGAATCGAATGGAAGCCATGGTGGTGCAGCGGTTAGCGTTTTCGCCTCCCTGCAAGAGGTTCTCCCGTTTGATTCTTGGCTGGAGCGCCTTCTGTGTGGAGTCTGCATGTCCTCCCCACGGTCGAGTGACATTAAACACATGCAGGTTGGTGCGAACGTGAATGGGTGTGCCTTCGTTGAAGATTGGACATCAGGCTGGTAACTTGGCACTGTAAAAATCCACTGCCAATCATGAGCAGACCAGAGTTCAGCTGTGGCGATCCCTGTCCAGCAAAAGCTGAAAGTCAACTCAAATTTGTTTCTATTTTTTGGCTTGTAAAATTATACAATTATGGCCCAGATTCCAAAAGACTTGCTTTCAGTGTATGTGACTACTTACACTGAGAGCAGGCTCTGAGCAGGTCTTTTGGAATCTGATCCCCATTGTAAGTCTGTTTATAGACTGGCCCTACACTAAAGTAAGCCATTTACACTGAGAGCAAGTCTTTTGGAATCAGGGCAGACTTACACTGAAAACAAGTTTTCTGGAATCTGTTTTGTCCTCCTAAGCCATGAGATAGAAATTCAATATATTTATTCAGCTAACAGAGGCAAATCCAGATAAGTTACTTCTCAGGTTCATAGGTTCATAGATGTATACAAGGCTAATGACCACTAGGGCCCTTATAAGTTTAGCTGTGCACCCCAAAAATTACTCACAAATTTTATTTATATAGGTGGTGATTTACTGACTGCCTCTGTCCAACAGAGACATTATCCAAGCAAAATTTTGGTATTTTAATCTAGTAGAACTCTGCTAACTCTGCTTCACATGCATGGGGAGAATGTTCTAGAGAATGGGAATTCTCACAGAAATATATCAGCTTCTTCAACCTGTCCTACTTATGTTGCAAGCAAAATTTTGGTATTTTAATCTAGTAGTTCTGATACTGTTTCTGGGTGGCTGTGGTGGTGCAGTGGTTAGTGGTGCTGCCTCACAGCAAGAGGTTCCCCTGGTTGGATTCTCAGCAGGGATGCCTTCTGTGCAGAGTCTGCATATCCTCCTTGCGGTTGTGTGGGTTTCCTTCAAAGCCCCCGGGCCTGTGGAAAATACGGCCCAGACCGCAGAATCCTTTATAAACGCATTCTATGAACACCTTCAGGAATGCATGGATCATGCGATCCCAAATAAAACCAAGACCCAATCCTCCAAAGGCAGACGTCCTGTCTGGTGGACCCCAGCCATAAACAAACTATACAATAGAAGGAGGAAGCTACTAAATGATAGAGCAAAATCCCAAAAAGGGAAGGCATCACTGATCAGTATTAGCAAAAAACGACGGGCACTCATAAAATTGTCTAAGGCCAGCTTCGAGAGAAAAATTGCACAGGACACTAAGGATAATCACAAGGCTTTCTTTAGTTATGTTAGGAACCTGGGTGGTAATTCCCAGATATGCTCAGAATTAGTCTAAAATGACAAAAAATACACTGAACCCACAGACATTGCCAACATCCTAGCTGACAGGTTCAGCACAAACTTCTCCCCCCCCTTCCCACCAAAAGGGCAAATATCTATCCCAGCAGAGTGCTGCCCCCCTGACATCTCAGATGCTCAGGTAAGAGCCACCCTCTCCAAAGCAAAAAACACAGCATCAATGGGACCAGACGGTGTCCCGGGCTGTGTCCTACATGAACTCCAAGAAGAGCTAAATCCAAACATAAAACTACTGTTCAATCTCAGCCTTACTACAGGATATGTGCCCAAAGAGCGGCGTACAGCAACAGTGGTCCCTCTCCATAAAGGTGGTGCCTCAACGGATCCTGGAAACTATCGCCCAATAAGCCTGACTAGCTTGGTCTGCAAAGCTATGGAAAGGATCATCATGGACCTCATAAATAAAGATATTGGGGACCTACAGACACTGGATCCTACCCAGTTCGGCTTTGTTAAGGGCAGATCCTGCCTCTTAAACCTGGTTGATTTCTTTGAAACAGTCACCAAGGCGATTGACGAGGGGAAGGTGGTCCACACAGCCTACCTGGACCTCGCAAAAGCCTTTGAGACAATACCCCACTCGGGCATTATAGATAAGCTCACCAGCTTAAATATAAACCCCTATGCCACTAGATGGATTGCAAACTGGCTCAAGGACAGAACCCACATGGTTAGAATTGCTGGAGCTATGTCGGACTCCAAACCAGTTGCAAGTGGTGTCCCACAAGGCTCAGTCCTGGGACCTCTCTTGTTCGGTATATATTTCTTGGAGGTACAGGCCAACACGGAAGGACTGTGGCTGACCAAGTTCACAGATGACTGCAAACTGGGGGCCATAATCGACTCTCCAGCCG